>NW_006291549.1:3009609-3020862 GCF_000327345.1 Myotis davidii
CTGTGTGGAACTTGATGGGACATACCTCAGATGTTCAAGGAACAACAAAGAGACCAGTGTAGTGGCAGGAGTGGAGTCATCGGGTTGGATGTGGGAGAGATCAGAGCGGTAACGAGGCCAAGGGCAAATTGTGTAAAGCCTTGTAAAGGGTCATGTTAAAATAACAGTGAAAGAAAAATCTATAAATTCCCAAATGTATACACGGACTCAATATTGCATTGTGCATCGTGGGCTTTTCCCAAGATTTAGCCAGGGCAAGCAGAAGTGATTTCTTTTATTGGAAACCATGTGACCAACTTAATGTGATATAGCTGACTTATCAAACAGAGGCTTATCAGGCTGGCTCTGGGACAAGCCAATATTGCTGGTTTAATTTGACTCACATGTGTTGGGCACCTGCTGCATTTACCAGGCCCTGAGCTGGGCTTCTGCAGGCGGGTCCTAGCTATTTCCTCCATCTAGGAAGTGGTTCCCAACTGCACAATCAAGTTACCTGGGAAGTGTTTGAAAACAAACAAAACTCAATGATCCACCTGAGACCAATTAAAGCAGATGGTCTAGGCTGGACTAGGCATCAGTACTTTTAAAAATTGATTCTTAGAGCTTAAAGGGACTTTAAACATCACCTCCCTATACCTTACTACCCATGTAGTGGCTGGTATGGGAAAATGTATGTTTTATCACTTAGAGTATTTTAGCCTGGCATTCAAGGCTTGTTGCTATTCATACCTAGCCTGTACATCCATCTTTCCCTCTTATTCCTGTTCAAAGAATCCTTCTATTCCTGTCAAACTTTTTCCTGGTAATTGCCATGCCCTTGAGCCTTCTTTGCCTGGAATACCCTCTCCCACCCCATTCTCTCCAGTGGTTCTCAACCTTCTGGCCCTTTAAATACAGTTCCTCATGCTGTTACCCAAGAATAAAATTATTTTCGTTGCTACTTCATAACTGTAAGGTTCCTACTCTTATGAATCATAATGTAAATATCTGATATGCAGGATGGTCTTAGGCGACCCCTGTGAAAGGGTCATTCAACTGCCAAAGTGGTCGCGATCCACAGGTTGAGAACCACGGCTCTAGACACACCCAGAAGTCTTTGAGACATAGTCTAAGCCCTTATGTGAAGCCTTCTTGCAGTGTTTGAGCCTGGAGTGATCTCTGCCTGCTGACCCCCTGAGGCACCCACCACACCAGGGTTGAACACACTTTGTAAAAGGCTGGATAGGAAATGCGTTAGGTGTTGAGGGCCCTAGGTCTCTGTTGCAATTGCTACACTCTGCAGCTGTAAAGCAGAAACAGGCGGTGAATAAACGAATGGGTGTGGCTGTGTCCAATAAAACGTTATTTACAGAAACAGGGTCAGACTTGGCGTTCAGGCCATAGTCTGTCAACGCCTGCTCTAGACCGCCGATGTGATACTTACCCTACCACAGCTTGTATTATTAGAGATCGTTCCCCTCTCTGTCGTGTCTCCCAGCTGGATTCTAGGTCTTGGGGAGAACAGAGGCTGCATAAATATTCTCAGGTGATTTAAAACAGGACTAGGTAGCTGGACCTTGACTTGGAAGGCCTTTGAGTCATTTCCATCTTGCATTTCTATTATAATTGTAGATTTATCATCTGTCCCATACACTTCCACCATCACCCCACCCTGTGCACTTCCTTATTCTTCTGATACAGACTGGATGGAATACTTCCTGAACCCAATTATGAGGAAATTCACACAGCAACAGTCAGTGAAGACCCTCAGCCACATCTGTTGGGAAATCACCTTTCATATGATAATTCGGAAGACTAAGCTCATCACTACTTCCTCTCTAGCTGTGGGAACAACGAGTTCTGATGGTCGAAGGTTAGGTACAAATTCATCCACAGCGGTGACCCAGCCCATCAGAAATCGCAGGCATGGCAAGGAAAGTGATGCACAGGAAAGGGGAAAAAAAAGTGTAGGAGAGGACTAGCATACTGATAAGGCGGGGAAAGAAGAGGAATCTATCAAAGACCCGTCAGTTGGCATCCGTTTCCTCGTTTATATTGGATGCTTGAAGTTTTATGTCACAAGGAAAAGGCTTTTGGTTTCCTAGTTTTGACCACAAAGATAATATGATTTGCTATTAAGAAGAAAGGTCAGCGTTTTGTGGTTGTTTATGACACATGTTTATGTACTTTGTCCTTTTTTTTTTTTAAATAAAATCCAAAGTAGAGAACAGAGACCCCATAGGGACTGCAGGAAGCTCTGTAGTACCCATAGTGTAAAACTAAGTCAGTATTTCAGAGGGCATTTACGGGGAAGCCACTGGAAAGAGTCCAGAGGTTCTTTGGACTGGAGTGAACATCCATAAATTTAAAACGACACCAGAGCATAAGTGACACTTAAAATAGTTGGACACAGAAAGCAAAGCGGTAAATCTCCCTGCCTTGCCACTGTTCCAAGCCACAGCAAGCATCCAGGCACAGGCTTATTTTAAGCCTTCAAATCGTCAGGAAAGGGGACCTCAAGAAACTGCCTTACACTGGCCCCTGCCCTTCCTGGCACCAGGACACAGTTCCCAGGCTCCTCTGTCCTCCCCACAGGAATGACGTGAATGAGGCTGATGTCCCTGAAATAGACAGATATTGAGTCCCTCAGTGGGAAAATGAGGAACTCTACATTTTCCCTAGTAAATCCTTCCTCAACCCTGTGTCAGCTCTGGAAACTGCCCAGTCTGGTTCTGCGCCTCCTTGAGTCTGTGTGGCACCAGAGACGGTGGGACCGGGTGCCAAGACCAGAGGCAGATGGCCGATGGAAAGGCAAGATCATGACCACTTTGTAGAACAGAGAGGATGGGGGTACCTTGGAAGACCCATTTCTAAAGCCTCAGCATCTGCTTCATTTGTAAATAACTATTTTAGTCTCTCCAGGCTACTGTAACAAATGCCACCAAGTGAATAGCATATAAACAACAGAAATGTATTTCTCACGGTTCTGGAGGCAGCACCTGGTCGCATTCTGATGAAGTCCCTCTTCCTCACTCGTAGCCAGCCCCTGCTCTCTGTGTCCTCACAGGGTGGCAAGGGCGAAGGACCTCTGTGGGGTCTCTTTTATAGGAACACTAACCTATTCATGCATCTTTATGGCCTAAGCATCTCCCCAAAGCCCCTTGTCCTAATACTGTCACATCCGCATTAGGATTGTAACATATGAATATAGGGGGACACTAGCATTCAGATCACAGCAATCATGCCCACCTCATAGAATTAATTACACTAGGGTCAAATAAGATATCATAGGCAGTGTGCCCAGTTTAGTGTTTGGTGCAAAGTGGATTCTAATATGTGTTAATTTCTTGCCTCTGTTGCTTACTTCCCTGTTGAATCTACAAACCAAGAAATGCATTCTCTTCTTCACTCTGATCTGTTGTAAATTCTTCCTCATAGGACCAGAACTGGTTGCCAGAGTGAGTATAAATTACTGACTGAGAAATCACCCAGGAGATGGGTACCTTATTGAAAGGTTCATTCTGTGCCATGTCTGGATGGAGCAAAGAAGAGGTGTGTCCTCTGACATCAAGGAACGTATCATTTACTTGGAGGAAACATCAACACGGAAGTGAGAAAGCAGTATGAGTAGATGAGGAGGGAGAGTAAAAAGAGAGTGCTGAGTGGCTGCTCTGTGAATTTACATTAAAAGACATGGTTTCAGTCCTCTCCTGAAAATCCTATTGCCATCTATCCATCTAAGTCCCATGCTGTCCATTGGGCCCCTTCGCATGCACGTGAGGGCTTGCATAATACAGTGGTTGGAAGTGTAGGCTCTGGAGCCAGGAAGCCTGGCTCTGCCATGTACTAACAGCTACATGACCCTGGGCAAGTTCTGGAAGTTCTCTCTGCCTTTGACTGTAAAGTAGAGGTAATAACTGCATATACCTTCAGGGATTTTGAAAGGAGTAAATGAGGTAATATATGTAAAGTGCTTAGAATGGTGCCTTGGCACACAGTAAGTGCTCAGTTAATGTTAGTCATTATCATCCTGGTAGTACAAGCTCTTGCGCCCTCCCTCCCCTTCTTAAAGTGGAGGAAGCAGGGAAACTTTGGAATGCCCTCGGGTGCTGTATTATATACTTGGAAGTTGCTAAGAATGTAGATCTTAAATGTTCTCACCACAAAAAAAGAAATGGCAATTATGTGAGATGAGGGAGGTATTAGCTAACGCTGTGATGGTAATCATTTTGCAATATATCCGTATACCAAGTCAACACGTGCACACCTTAAGCTTGCACAAAGTTATATGTCTCCGTAAAGCTGGGGAAAAATAAAGAATGCTCTTGGGGCCAGGGCCCGGAGGTAGGGATAAACTTCCCTCAACCGAAGTTTCCATTAACTTACCATTTTTATGCTATTTATACTGTTGTTATATATTTGCTAGTTAATTTAACATTTTTTTTGAGTCAAGTTACCTTTGAAAACGTTAGCCGATCTCATATTAATTAAGCAAGAAAAAGGAAGGGGCTTTTGCCCGCTACTGAACCAACAGGAATAGGCGTTGCACTGTGGTCATGCCTCCCAGCCGTTCTGAGCCTTCCTTTCTCATGAGTAAAATGCGTTGATAACCTACCTATCTCTGAGGACTGCTTTTAGAATCAAATGGGAGTAAAAACGCAAAAGCATTTTGTAAACTCGAAAGCGCTGTATACAACTTAGTCGTTGCTTTATCCCTGGGGTCAGAAGCAAGGATGGCTGCAAGGCTGGCACCCCAAGGAGAAGGCCAAGTCTCAGGGGAGATTCTGGATCTTTGGTGAAGCCCCCTTCTAGCCAAGAGCTGTGTCCCTACTGCTCTTCTTGGCTACACACTGGACTAGAGGTTGCCGTATTGTTTTCAAAGGAACCCTCGGGGAGGATGCCTACCGTCCTGGAGAGTCTTGCTCAGAAAGTGAGAGAACTCACAGCAGCTGAGTACACTTCCTGGGGAAAGGGGACCCATGGAGCACCAAGAAGGATCCATGGATTAGCCAGGGCAGGAAAGGAGCACAGGTGTGAAGTAGACACCAGCTCCATGGGAGACGGGGAGGGATGTGGACGAGGACAAGGTCCTGTTCTCCATCCAGTGCTTGACCTATGGAGTCCAGATGCCTGGACTCAGGTTTTTTGTGCAAATAGATGGCTGTAATGGAATAAAAATGCAAGCGGTGTCTTGTCTCAAGTCAGCTGCCTATTCCCACTTGTGGGGGTTTGCAGTCTTTCCCCTTTTCATGCGCTATGCACCCTGCTATGTTTTGGAGTTGAGGTTGGCAGGTATTGCGGTAAGTTTGTTTAACCTCTGATTATAATTAGCGTCAGTGTCTTCTATGTTTCGTGAAGCAGAATCGCTAGCCAGCTTCTGCATTAAGATACCTTTTTGTCTTCTGGATAAGAGTTTTGAAGCCAAACCTACCACACACACCTACACACGCACACACGCATGCACTCACGCAGGCACCTATCTTAGCTTCCTCTTCTTGTTCTCCAGGGGCATTGGCATTGCTAACATTATAACTTTCAGACTTCCTTAGACCTGAAGGCCTCCAGAGGTAAAATACAGTTCAGTAAAAATACTCAGTATTTTTACTGAACTGTATTTTACACTTGAAAAGAAAAAGGAAAAAAGGAAGGTATGGAAAGGTATAGTTTTCTTTGGGGCATCAGCTTCAATTTCCTTTTTTATGCCCAAAATGTACCTTCCAGACAAACAAGAAAGTTGTCAGTGAGGAGAGGAACCAGGTGGTTGGGGGAAAGGGGAATAAGGAAGAATTTCACAGCATTCCTTTCGTTACTTCTTAGATTTTGATCAAGTATATGTATTAATTATTCAACAATGAAGGAATAAAATCTGGATTGGACACCTAGTTCGATTCCACAAATGTTTCTTGTACTTTCACTGTGTGCCAAGAGCCCCATGATATCTTGACCATCACATGACTTACAGTCCACAGAAACATAGGCTAACACTTGAGAAAACACCTCCCTGTGCTGGTAGGAAGGGAAGCAGGGGAATGAGTCAGAATCACATTTCAGTCCCTTAAAGCCACAGTATGGAACGCACTATAATTGGGTTTCGGTTTTGTTTAAATGTTTTTGTGAACATTCTGGGAGAGACATTTTGCCAGGATATCCCCATGCTAATAGGATTGCAGGTAACATTGCTGAATATCGAAAATGATTTGCCCTACCTCTGAAAACTTATACAGCTTAAAAGGAATTTTTTTTTGTCCATCTTCCACCAGAGCCTATCAAAGCAAATCTTAGAAAGTAGGTTGGGCCAGAGGTAGGTTAGGCCAAATAAGAAAATGATGATGAAAATAACTGAACTGTTATTCTAGAAAATATAACCTAGTAATATGTCTGTATCTGTTTAAAAGTTCAAGCTCTTTTATCCTTCACCTTTAGTACTTTATCTCCAAAAGGTATGTAGAAAGACAAATTTCATTCCAACAGCATCATTCTGTCAAGAATCTTTTTATGTGAAAATCCATTATGATTATGAAATTCTCCATTTCTCTGTTGGCAGTTGCCTGCTCAAAAATAATGAGCTCTCTGTGCCTTTGTTACCAAGGAGATAAGAGCAAAATTTAATTCAAGGCTCTTTCTGGGATGTGGCAGGGACCGTGTGTCTAATGTGTGACTCTTTGAAGTGCTATCAAGAGAGATAAGCCTGTGTGTCTGTTGTCCTGCCAGCTTCCTAGGCCCAGAAGAAAATGACCACAGTGTTCCTACATAGACAATAAAGATTGCACCTCCTCTTAATTATTCTCCTTGTAATCCCGCTGTTCTCAACTTTAATGAACTTTTTGCGGCATCTCAGATCCTTGCTCAAAGCCCTGGTTCAGAGACTGACTCATCACAGTTAGTTCAGAAATGCACACTAGGAAGACCGAGAGGGCCTCGAGATTATGCTAAAAATGTTTCTGCTAAGCACCGGAAATCGTTTCTGAAAGGGTGTAGTTGCAGAGAGAAAAATCTATTATGAAAAGTTAAATTGCAGGTAAAATAAAGTAAAACAAACAAGACTTAAGTCTTTACAGGGCTTAAATATTAGCTTTGTATGTTTAATAAACCAAAAAACTCATTCTGTTCCATGACTTTGGAAAGGTCTTTCTTCCTTTCTCTACCCAGCTTCTCTACAAGTGGCTTCGCTAACCATTAAATACTACAGACAACTCAGTCTGTACCACAGTAGCTTTATTTTATTCAAATGTTGACGGTTTTTATTCCCAGATCTTTAAAAATACTTAAAATCTGATTAGACTTGTGTGAAATGAAATTTTGTCTAACAACCCCACTTTCTGAACCATCAGCAATGTTGCTACTTTGGTTGCTCTGTTTCTCATTTCCCCAGTCCTCCAAATCCTGAGGTCTTGATAGATAGTGCAGGTTTTTCTCTCCCCTTCCTCGTTTTATTTCTTGATCTGCTAGAAGAGTTTTTTTTTTTTACCATACTTTTATTTTGAAATAATCTAAATTATACAAAAATTCAAAAGTATAATGCAAAGAACTTTTTCTACCTGAGCCATTTGAGACTGAGTTGACCACTGATACCCTATCACCCAATGTATATTTCCTTCATGTTTTGCCAGTTGTCCCAATAACAAACTCATTCTCAAATCGCACATTGTATTAGTTGTCATGTCTCTTAAATCTTCTTCAATTTGGAGCGATTCCTCAGGCTTCCCTTGACTTTTGTAAATGACCTTAACAATTTTTAAGGTTATGGGCCTGTTTTTTTAAAATATGCCCCTCAATATGCATTTGTATCCTATTTCCTCATGATTAGATTCAAGTTAATTCATCTTTGGCAGAAGCATCACGGTAGTGATGCTGGGCTCTTCTCATTGCACCCAATCACATGACCATGATTTCCATTGTACCTTCACGATTGATGTTAATTCTGGTAATATCTGCCAAACTTCTGTATTGTAAAGACATTTTTTCCCTTTGTAATGAGTATTTTGTAAAGAGGTACTTTGAGACTATGGTAAATATCTCATTTCTCATTGAACTTTCAAAGTATTCATTTATTTAATTATATCTTTATGATCTCATGGATTCCTGTCTTACTCAATGGGCTATAATCTGTTGCTATCCTTTTTTTTAATGTAAAAATTTTTCTCAGATTCAGCCAATGAGAGCTCCTTTAAGATGACTTCTATACCCCTTGACGTGTCTATATAATTCTTCGAGAACTTCATTTTCCGCCACATCAAGATATTTCAGGCTCATCTCGAACTTTCCCTGCTGCAGAATTAGAGAATAGTATTTAGAAACCAAGATCGCAATGTCAGGTCTGTTCATTGGTGTAGGCGTGTCACTACTCTGAGGCTCGCTCAGTGCCAAGAAGTAGAACATATCTGTGTATATATACATATAAGCATAAACAAACATGCAAACATGCTTGGTATATTTCTAAATGTGTCTATACATTGGGACCTGTGACTCCTCCCTTGTATCTTCAATTCTTGTTGAACACCACAAGATTTATTCTATTTTTCACCCTTTCAATATTGTAACTCTCTGACTCCCTTTATCTTTAATATATTTCCTTATTTGATAAAGCCCTCTCTGAACAGCCAATCTTCTGTCACCACTGCCTCTACCCCCACATGATGGAGTACTCATCCCATTTCGGTTCTCACAACCCTCACCAAGTCATCACCACAACCCTCGGGATGGATACCTTCTTCACCCTGTTCAGGCGCAATGCCCCGCTCTAGTTTACCTGACACCCCCCTTCTTCCTACACACACTGCCTTCTTTGGCCGCACATAATGGCTTTTGGATTGAATTGTTCAACAAAGGAAGAGGAAAAGGAAAGGAATTGGTAGTATGAGAATTTCTAAACAGAAACTAAATTGCTTCTAGGCTTAGAAGCTAGAGGGTGAAACAGGTGAAAAACAAGAGTGGGCGCTAGGCAGTGCCCAGCTTTTGTACTCTGTGTTAGAAGGAAGAAGGCTCTGCCAGGGGGCCCCTGATTACTGCCCTCTAGGCACAGCACCTGTTTACAACATTAAATATTAGATGGCCA
Organism: Myotis davidii; assembly: GCF_000327345.1. Classification (NCBI taxonomy): domain Eukaryota; kingdom Metazoa; phylum Chordata; class Mammalia; order Chiroptera; family Vespertilionidae; genus Myotis; species Myotis davidii. Next base: position 3,018,644 of record NW_006291549.1, read on the forward strand.
GGGACTTGGACTCAGGCCCTGACCCTCTATCCCAGTGGTTCTCAACCTTCTGGCCCTTTAAATACAGTTCCTCACATTGTGACCCAACCATAAAATTATTTCCATTGCTACTTCATAACTGTAATGTTGCTACTGTTATGAATCGTAATGTAAATATCTGATATGCAGGATGGTCTTAGGCGACCCCTGTGAAAGGGCCGTTCGACCTCCAAAGGGCGACCCACAGGTTGAGAACCGCTGCTCTGTCCCCTCTATTGTAAAGACCTTTGTGATTGTATTGGACCTACCTGTATAATCCAAGATAGTCTCCCATCCCAACACCCTTTCTTAATCAGATCTGCAAAGTCTCTGATGCCCTGAATGGTAGCATAGTTATAGATTTCAGAGATGAGGAGAGGATATTATTGGGGGCCATTATTCTGCCTATCAACCACAATATCCAAGAATTGGATGTATACTATCATGCACTGTTGCCCAAAATATAAATTAGTATAATCCTTCTGGAGGGCAACTGGATAATCTGTACTAGTGTTTCTAAATGATACTCAGTGACCCACCTCAGTGATGTCACCTAAGGAGATATCTGGATTCGGAGATGTATATGCTAAGTAAGTCACCATAAACCATAGTTTTATATGAGTGAAAAATTGGAAACAATGTAATTATCTAGATAATTGATTGAACAAATGTTCTGACACATATGCAAAATCTTAAGCAGCAATTTAAAAGATGAGAGACTATCCAAGATGTATCGATCTACTCAGCAAGACAGTGCATTTGTGTAATGGGAAAGAACAACATTCGTAGTGGTTAGGACTATTTTATATTTTTCTGAATTTCTAATCTATAATGAACATGTATTGGTATTTTTAAAAATAACTTAAGTCTATTAATTAGCAAAGAATGTATTGAATTCATCTTCTTTTATGAAAATGGCAGTTGTCTTTGGGGTAAAAATAAATTTGCACAGGCACTTAGTACTTACTACCCTGTGTGTTCCGTGTTCAGATGCACCGATGACCTTACACCCTAGACCAGTCTCTAGGCTTTCCCCTGTTTGTAAGATTTACTTGGGCACAGAAACACCCGTTTTATACCCATTTCATTTATGCATTAGCTGTGGCTGCTTTCAAGTTACAATGGCAGGGTTGAGTACTTATGACAGTGACTGTGTGACCAGTCTAAAATAGCTGCTATGTGTCTTTTACAAAAAAGTTTGCCAACTCCTACGCTAAGCTTCCTTACCAACAATGGCAAAAATCTTTCTACTGCTTCGTTGTTTTTTTGTTTGTTTGTTTTTGCTTCTTTTATTGTCTAAAGATTTACATATGTCTCCTTTTTCCCCCCGATTGACCTCCCACCCCAACCATTCCCACCCCAGGCAAGCTCCCACTGCCCCAGTGTCTGTGTCCATTGGTTATGCTAATATGCATGCATACAAGTCCTTTTGTTCTCTCTAATCCTCTCCCCCCGCATCCCCTGTTATTTGTCTCTGGACCTATTTTTGTTCATCAAATTATGTTGATCATTATATACTACATATGAGTGAGATCATGTGATATTTATCTTCTCCTACTGGCTTATTTTTGCTTAGCATAGTGCTCTCCAGTTCCATCCATGCTGTTGCAAATGGTAAAAATTCCTTCTTTTTTATAGTGGCATAATATTCCATTGTGTAGCTGTACCACAGTTTTCTAATCTACTCATCTGCTGATGGGCATTTAGGTTGTTTCCAAATCTTAGCTATTGTAAATGGTGCTGCTATGAACATAGGGGTGCATATATCCTTTCTGATTGGTGTTTCTGGTTCCTTGGGATATATTCCTTGAAGTGAGATCACTGGGTCAAATGGGAGTTCCATTTGTAGTTTTTTGAGGAAACTCCATACTGTCTTCCACAGTGGCTGCATCAGTCTGCATTCCCACCAGCAGTGAAGGAGGGTTCCTTTATCTCCACATCTTTGCCAGCACTTGTCCTTGATTGTTGATTTGTTGATGATAGCCATTCTGGCAGGTGTGAAATAGTATCTCATTGTTGTTTTGATTTTCATCTCTCGGATGATGAGTGACTTTGAACATGTTTTCATATGTCTCTCTATACATCCTCTTTTGAAAAGTGTCTATTTAGGTCCTTTGCCCATTTTTTAATTGGATTATTTATCTTCCTTTTTTTAAGTTGTTTGAGTTCTCTGTAAATTTTGGAGATTAAACCCTTATCTG
>NW_006291549.1:3021525-3022210 GCF_000327345.1 Myotis davidii
GTTTCACTTTCTGTGAGTTCATTATTGGTGTATAAAAAGGCCATAGCTTTCTGGGTGTTAATTTTGTATCCTGCTAAATTGCCAAACTCATTTATTAAGTCTAGTAGGTTTTTTTTAATGGAATCTGGGGTTTTCTATGTATAGTGTCATGTCATCTGGGAATAAGGACAGTTTTACTTCTTCTTTTCCAATTTGGATGCCTTTTATTTCTTCTTCTTGCCTGATTGCTATGGCTAGCACTTCTAGTGCTATATCAAACAGAAGTGGTGAAAGTGGCATCCCTGTCTTGTTCCCATTCTTAGGGGAATTCGTTTTAGTTTTTGCCCATTGAGTATGATGTTGACTGTGGGTTTGTCATATATGGCTTTTCTTATGTTGAGGTATGATCCTTCTATTCCCACTTGCTGAGAGTTTTTTATCAAAAATGGGTGTTGAATTTTGTCAAATGCTTTTTCTGCATCAATTGATATGACCATGTGGTTTTTTTCTTTCAATTTGTTTATGTGATGTATCACGTTTATTGATTTGCGGATATTGTACCATCCTTGCATCCCTGGTATAAATCCTACTTGGTCATGGTGTATGATCTTTCTGATATACTGCTGGATCTGATTTGCTAAGAATTTGTTGAGGATTTTGGCATCTATGTTCATGAGGAATATTGGCCTGTAGTTCTCTTTCATTG
>NW_006291549.1:3022703-3085023 GCF_000327345.1 Myotis davidii
TGTAGAGCTATGAACTTCCCTCTCAAGACTGCTTTCACTGTGTCCCATAGATTTTGGATTGTTGTGTTTTCATTGTCATTTGTTGCCATGATGCTTTTTATTTATTCTTTGATCTCTTTGGTAACCCAATCATTGTTTAATAGCATGCTATCTAGCCTCCAGTTGTTTGATTTTTTTCCATTGTTTTTATTTTAGTTGATTCTAATTTTATGTCATTCTGGTCTGAGAAGATGCCTGATATGATTTCTATCTTCTTGAATTTGAAGAGCTTTGCCTGTGTCCCAATAGGTGGTCTATCTTTGAAAATGACCTGTGTGCACTTGAGAAGAATGTGACTTTGGGGTGAAATGTTCTGAAGATTTCAATTAATTTCATCTGATCTAGAGAGTCATTTAGGATTGATGTTTCTTTGCTGATTTCTTTTTTTACAGGATTTGTCCAGTGTTATCTCTTGTCATGGCCTTCACTTTGAGGTCTAATTTGTCAGATAATAAGTATTGCTACCCCAGCTTTTTTTCTTTTTCATTTGCCTGAAAAACCTTTTTCCATCCCTTCATCATCAGTCTGTGTGAGTCCTTTGTTCTGAGGTGGTTCTCCTGTAGATAGCAGATACATGGGTCATGTTTTCTTATCCATTAGGCTACACTATGTCTTTTGATTGGGGCATTTAAACCATTGACATTTAAATTATTATTGATAGGTACTTGTTTGTCGCCATTTTTATTCTTTATGCCTGTGTTCCTTCTTCTCTTCCTATTTTTTCTTTTAACGGCAGGCCTTTTTAGCATTTCTTGCGTTGCTGGTTTGGTGGTAATAAACTCCCTTAGTCCTTTTCTGTTTGTGAAGCTCCTGATTTCACCCTCAACTTTGATTGATAGCCTTGCTGGGCACAATATTCTTGGATTCAGACTCTTGCTTTGCACGACTTTGTATATTTCATTCCATTCCCTTCTGGCCTGATGTGTTTCTGTTGAGAAAACAGTCAATAGTATGATGGGAGATCCCTTGTAGGTAACTTTTGGTTTCTCTTTAAGATTCTTGCTTTGTCATTTGTGTTTGCCAATTTAATTATGATGTGTCTTGGTGTCGGCTTTTTGGGGTTCATCTTGTTTGGAATTCTTAGCTTCTTGGATTTGTGTGAATTTCTTCTTCCCAATACCAGGGAAGTTTTCTGTCATTATTTCTTCAAACAGGTTTTCTAATTCTTGCACAGTTTCCTCTTCTTCTGGTACCGCTATTATGTGGATGTTGTTTTGTTTCGTGTTGTCCCAAAATATCCTTAGGCTCTCCTCCTGTTTTGTTTTTGTTTTTTTCCAGTTGCTGCTCTGCTTGGGTATTTTTTCCTACCTTGTCTTCTAGCTCACTGATGTGGTCCTCTGCTTCTTTTAGTCTACTGTTGATGCTTTCTATTGTGTTCTTTATTGCACCAATGCCATTCTTCATTTCTTCTTGGTTATTCATTTCCTCTTGGTTCTTACACATATTGTTGAATTTGTCTTCCATCCTTTTCAGCGTCCTTATGACCACTGCTCTGAATTCTTTCTCTGACATATTGCTTGCCTCCATTTTGTTTACTTCCTTTTCCAGTGATTCCTCCTTTTCTTTTGTATGGGGGCTGTTTCTTTGTCCCCCCCCCCCATGTTCCTCCTCTTAGGGTGTCTGGTTATGTAGCTCTCTCCCTCCTGCATTGATTCTCTCTAGGCGATCTCTGACCTTTCCATCCATGGATTGCGTCACCAGCTGTGTTTAATTCGCCAATCCCGGGTGGATGTTATTCAATTCAGCTGTTCTTCTATCTGCTCTGTGAGAAGGCGCAGGACCGTCGCTTATTTGGCTGCCACCTTGTCTCCCCCTGGACAAACATTTTAGGCATCTGTGGCCAGGGAAGCTGCAGTCTTGCTGTTCATGGGTTAGGAGCAGAAGCAGCTGGTCCCTGGGTATTGCAGTTGTAGGGTCCCAGGAGGTATCCAAGTTCTTCCCAGTTGAAGGTAAGGCAGGGCGTCCAATCACAGCAGCTCTCCCCTTTAAGATGGCGTGGTCTCTGCAGCAGAGCCATCCACTCCAGGAGAGATTTCCACAGTAGTAGAGGCTTCCCGGCCAGGGGAGCCTCTCCTCCAGTCCCCAACAGTCCTGTGGAATATAACTGTCCCTCACAAACAAATACAGACACTCCCTACATGTCCACACACTCTCCTTTAGCTCTCTCACTCGCACACTATCTTGAAGCCTGCCGTCCCATCGGCTGCCATCTTGGATCTCCAGCTTCTTTTTATTGCTTATTTTTTAAGACATTATTTTTCACAAAGCAAAGAGCACTTTATTGAAAATACTGTTCATGCACATTTCCCCCTCAAAAAATCATAATCCAGAAATTCATTTTAGTGGGGGAAAAAATCTCATTGTTATAGGAAAAAGTTGTCTTTTTTGTTTTCTGAGTTTTTTCACCTTTAGTCTTTAGAAAGACCTGGGAGCAAAACTCTAGTGGAGTGCTAATTACATATTTTAAAGTGGAATACAGGTTCCCAATGAGGTTACTGACTAACAGGCATAACCCCTTCCTCCCCCATACTGAGTGTCCTTGCTCTGCCCAAGTTTGGACCTTTAGGCTTTCATATCTCTGCTGTACTTAGAGTGCTTAGGGAGCTTAACACATTGTTTGTGGGTAGTTTTTATCGCACGCTAACAGGTGACGTGGGCCATTTTTGCTAATTTTTTGCGCAAATGGCAATGTTCAGTAAAATTATGATAACTTTAGTTTACGTATTTATACGTTACCCGCATTCTACCACTAGTCTATAAAAACGTATTAATACGTGTCCCGCGCTCTACTACCAGTCAACGTAAAACATATAAATACGTTTCCCACATGCAATGTGTTAATAGGAACATTAATTCTCACTTCTATCTGTTATACAGAGATTAGGTAATCCTGGCTGTTTCAAAATGCATTTTCCATCCTAGACCTTCTACCTTCACCTGATGTGAGTGCTTTGGAGAATTCAAAAATAAATGAATTTGATCAAGTCAGTCATCTGTTCCCAGAAGAATATAGCATGTGCTCTGTCTCACTTGGAGACAGCTTTGAGTTTAGGGCCTTTAAGTCCAGGTGATTCCTTCAAAGGTTTAGCATGGCCCTGGATATCTGAACCTACTATTTCTCCGTAAGCCTTCAGGGAGCCCACTAGATGCTCCAAGGAGGTCTCTGAAATATATAGGGCCAGGCAGATCTGGGAACCACACTGAGGGAGGATTAAGAGCCAAACAAACCAGTAGGAGAAATGTATGTTGCAAGACAAAGAGCGGGCACTTGGACAACTACTCTCCTTGGACAGCACGTCACATTGCTGCAATGGCCTCTCCAGTCACGGTTGTAGGTTTCTTTCCTCCTCTTTGTAGGACATCTCTACTTATGGGCCCTTCACAAACCACCCACTCTGCAGGCTTGGCTGCCAAAGGCCAGACCATCACCTGCCAGAATATATGATTCCCCCAGCAGAAGCCAGCCAGCAGCATCCTTACACTCACTACTACCTCCTCTCCTCACTCCTCATTCTCCCTCCACATGGCTCACATCCCCCTGCAGTTGGCCTGCTTAACTCTCCCCCTTATTCACTTTACTCAATTGTTTATTATTTTCTTTACTTTGTTGAGAAGTTTCTAGAACCTCAAGACCCAGGAGACTTCCATAGGAATAATAAATTCGGGGAAGGTCTTCATGCTCCCCGCTCCCCCCCGCTCAGCTCCACCCCTGGCTCACTCTGGAATTCCTCGTCAGCAGTTGCTCCTTCCTGTGACTTGCCGCTGAACTCTGCGGCGTGCCCCCGCGAGGCCTCTCAGGATACCTGCTATGAATATTAGCCATTCTTCATATCCACTGCTGTTCTGTGGCTTTGGTTCAGCAAAAGAGGACTGAAATGGGGTGTGTACAGGGCTATGAGCAAAGGCGCTCTTTTTTTGCCCGTGGGGTTTTTTATTTCTTTTGCAAAGGCTCTGGCCCATAAACACAGCCAAACCTAGGCTGAGTTCATGAAGGCATGTTGGCTCTGAGCTGCGGCTGGCTTTTGTTTTGTTTCCCCAACCTAATCTGGGTACTTTCTAGCTGGCCTCTCCATTGGCTGGAGTGCGGGGGTGAGAACGGCTGTATTCCTCACGGGAAGAGAATAGTCATAGGATCCACGGCTTTTCCTCTGAAACTGTTTTCTTCTCACAGCAGTTGCACCTTGATTATTACAGAGCACTTCTTGAAAGTCCTGAAATATTGTCCCATTTCGGACCAAATGGGAAGGAATCAGCAGTCTCCTTCCTTACAGAATCTAGACTCAGTGGGTGTAATCGCTTAACTCCCACACAGAGGGGAGTTCTGACTTGGGACCTCAAAAGTATGGTCTGGCTGCGGTAAAAAAGAAGGAGTTTTTACCATTTGCAACAGCATGGTTGGAACTGGGGAGCATTATGCTAAGTGAAATAAGCCAGTCATAGAAAGATAAATATCACATGATTTCACTCATATGTGGTCTATAATGATCAACATAATTTGATGAACAAGAATGGGGGGTGAGGGCATGAGTGGGTGAGATGGGGGGTAACGTGGGGATAAGGACACATATGTAATATCTTCATAAAAACATTTTTAGAAAAAGTATGGCCTGCCCCAAGCATGAGCCACATTCCGGAGTTCATTAAAAGGCTATCTAGTCAGCGGCCTGAACCTCCTTCCTCAGACCTGGGCCCCTCTGGGTCATCCCAGTCTCCCGTCCTGCAGGCCAGGGAGCACCTGCCAGAAGCCCGAGGGTAGAGTCAACCAGGGCTTATAAACCCAGAAATTTGAAAGTTTAAAAGAAAAATGTTGTGTTTTTAAAGGTGTGTTTTATGCCAAGAGCCTACTGGCAGAGAAGGACACCTGGGAATGCTGGGTATTATCCACTTGAGATAGCTTCAGTCCCAATCAACGCTACTGTGAAGTTAACGAAACTGGACCAATTTCCTAGATCTCCCTCCCCGCACCCGTACCCCAGTTGGCCCGGTTAACCCTGGGTAAGCATGTTGGTCAGGACTGCCCAGCTCCAGCGTCTACAGCGAAGTCCTCTTTTCACAGCCAGGATAGTGTATGCATGGGCATCATAAGTGGCATCTCACCTTCTTACCTGTAAGAAAATACCAGGCCCTCAGGTGATAGGTGAGGGCAGTAACCAGGCCACAACCAATTCCCTTTGGAGGAGACCAGGCCTTAATCAAGTCATAAATCTGGACGGAGCTGCTTTTCATGCTGAGAAATATATCAAGTTCTTCCACCAGATGCCCAGGAGCATGGAGACATTCACGTACCCCCTGCCAATGGAAACCCAGAGCTTGCCCTAGGGGTAAAAAGACATTTGGGGAATGGAAAATGGGCTTGTTATAGTTCCTTTTTTTCCAGGAATGTTTTAAAGTTCGTTTTCTTTGGGCAAGTGTGCATGGGAAGAGTGTTGGCCTGGTTATTTGACCAGCTTTTTGGGAGGTCCCAGAAATCGGAGTGAAAATTAAAGCTGCTTGTCTTCTCCACAGCCTTCTGGGGCCCAGCTGACAAATGGGGAGTAAGGAACTGTTTTTTTTCTTCTGATGTGAATTAATCACGGTTCTCGGTCTCCTGCCTGGTGCCAGTCCCCACTCATTCAGTGCTGCGTTAGAGACCATCTCTGTCACCCAAGGGGACCTGAAAGGAAAGGGAGCCAGGAAATGCAGATTCCCTGATTTCATCCGGTCACCCCACAGCCTCAGAGCGAGGCCCGTACATACCATATACCACGCGCAGAACGGAGATTTCTCCATAAATTTTAAATAGCTGCATGTTTTCCAGTTTTGCAAAATTAAATTAAGGAAAGGACTCCCAGACTGACTCCACCAAGTGCCAAGTTTCATCCCAGCACACATCATTTTTATAGTAAGTTTTAAGTCCGTGAAAAGTACAGGATTCTAATGGCAATGCTGACAGGCCCGGGGCCAGCTCCTGAAGTCATAATGCCACGTCTTTATATTTTTACATGGCGCGTCCTAATCCGCCACAGCTTTAGATAGCAGTGAAGTTGTGAAAGCCCTCGACAACACTCAATCTCCCCCTCTCCCAGATTGCGTTTCCCCATCTTCAAGCCACCCTTCTTGGGAGCCTCTTTCAGTCCATTTATGTTTTTTGCTTTGCATAATCCATGTATCAAGCTCAGCTGAGCTTTTGGCTGGAAGGGAAGAAGGGAAGGGGCATATATGCACTCTGAACTCTTGCCTTCTGCTCGTTAAGGCTAAGAACTCACAAAAGTGAGCTCCGGATGTGCAGCTCACTCCAGTGGCGAGCAGCTAAATGAACGCCTGCGTTGGCTTGCTCTACCCTCCAAAAAGCCCGCAAATCAAACTGCTTGCTTGTCTCTCAGCAGTCCAGAAATCCTGCCACTTTTCAGCCCTTCCGATGAGCAGCAATATCCACTGAGTGATGATCATGATGAGTTCAGAGCTTCTTTCTAGGCAGGTGCCTCGCAGGCAGCCTCTCCCACCGCCTGTAAGGTGAGCCAGCCTTTAGCGCACCGGCTGTGGAAGCCAGGGCACCAGGCCTCCTGGCTTTCTACCCCCATGTCTCCCTTACCTGTTGAACTCAGGCTGTTTCCCTGAGTGACGCTATTTTAGTTCCAGAAACCAATGTGAAATAGGAGACAAAAGTGAAGAAAATCGCTGTGGTCAATTAGACTTAATCAGGGGTGTCAACTAGTGGCAGGTTATAGCTGAACTGACTCCCAGAAGATACCATTTCACATATAATTTATTTTTCTTATTGTACACATCTCCATTCTAAGCTTTTACCACTCTCCAGCTAATGTGACTTTTTTAAAGTAGGTGAAACTAGCAGGAAAACCCTCACACATATGTGAATCATACCTGGCTTTGGCTCAATGTAGAGCCACAGTAGACCCAAGAATGGAGGCCTAAGGGCAATATTTTCTTTCACTGGTTAGGAAGAGTTGATAGAGAGAGGCTTTCTGCTGCCAGAACGCTCATTAACGAAGCTCTGCTCCCTCCTCAGCCCCCGAACCAACTCAAGACCTGTAATAACTGAGGCTGAGGGGAGACAGAAGTCAGTCCCTGCTGACTGACTGTTTCCTGGGGTGGGCGTGGAGGTTGGGAGGGTGGACGTGGGCAACATCATGTGGCTGGGAGGGAATCAGAAAAGGAGATTTGAGCCCTGCCTGGAACACTGTTAACTTCTTCACTGAAGCAACGGGGCGGGAGAGGGGTTCACTGTTTGGCTCTTCTTGATGTGTGGAATACATTAGCACATGGTTTTTGGTATCCTTGAACCTGGCACTCACGGCAATTGCTCACCTTCGAGAAGTGATTGATATTTCTTTTACTTTAACAAATGAGAAACGTCCATGACAGAAAGGAAACCCTGTTACAAGCCAGGTTTTCTCATTAGCAGTGAAACGCAGATAATTATTCACTGGGAACATACACGGTGGGAATTCATGCAAGAGTCCTTATTTTGACTATTGCTGTTGGCAAACCTCAGAGACCACTGTGTACACACAGAGACATGTACATACACACAGAGACATGTACATACACATGGACAGAAAGCAGGGGTCTCGCACTGCATGTGCCGAAGAGGGTACACTTCTGAGGACAAAGTACATTTTTAAGGAGAAGAAGCTATGTATCCAGTGGAAAGCATTGAAAGACATATTAGTGATAGAAAAGGCAATTTGTTCACTTACTTAATTATAATTAGTTTGTTTGGGTCTTTGCTTTTATTTAATTGTGGAAAATAGACTTTCCTAGAACATTTCCTCTGGAGTCACTGTCCACATGTGAAGGAAAATACAATAACCTATTTAGCAGATGGACACTGCCTCAGTAAGGAAATATTTAGGACTGTCATAGTTAGGCTATACATTCAGCAACCTCTAATAAACACCTGAATAGCAGTCAACAGGCAGGAAAAGGGTCCAGCCATGGTCTGGCAACCTACCGCTACCTAGGGACCCAGGCAAAAAATGGTTAAACTCCTGTTGCTTTGACATCCTGGAATATTGCCCTTACCCAGCTAGGCCGGGATGGTTTGCTCCACACACACATTTGCAATAGCAGGCTGGAGGAAGGGACAAGAAGTACAAGTTCTTTTCTTTTAAAGACATGTCCGGGGAGGCATACACATCACTTTCCCTCATTTCACTGAATGTAATCACGAGGCCCACACCTTATTGCAAGGGCGTATGGGAAATGTCTCTATCCCAGGCAGCTACATACCTAACTAAAATTCAGGGGCTCTTTTACTGTAAGAAGGAGAGGATCGACATGAGGGGATGACTAGCAGTTTCTGCCATACAGGACAACCAAACTAAAGTTGTCAGAATCAGGAGTCACAGATGTACAAGTGAAAGTGATCTCCGACTTCAACAGAGCTGAATGAAGGGCAGCAGGAAAAAAAATTGGCAGGTTATAAAATATTTGGGGAAACATCTGCAAATAACAGGCTGAAACAACAATAATTTTTTTGTTGTTTTTAAAACTTTATTTTTAAAAAAGCATAGAGCTGAATAAGCAGAATATGTGAAAAGCAATTCTTTGGACACTGAGTCATTCCTGCCAATAAATGACTAGACGGTGCAAACAAGTTTCTTCCTTTTCATTATGAATGACTTCACATATGTGTGAAGTAGGCAGAATAGCATGATGACCCCCATATAGTAATCACCCAGCTTCCATAATCAATATTCTGCATTTATCTTTTTTTAGTACTTCCACCTACTCTCCACCCCCTCCCTACTAATTATTGTTTTAAGTAAAATTTGCAGACATTAATATGTACAACTCTTAACCATAGACTTTTGACAGATGCACCTGTGTAACTATATCCTTGTCTAACATGTTTGATCACTTGATTTTTTTTTTCAGTCTTTTTTCTCTCTTTCACTGGATAATTTCCATTACTATACCTTCAGTTTCAAAAATCATTTTTATATAGAATTTATTCTTCTAGCAAGTCTATCCAGTGGTTTTTTATTTCATAAAATATTTTATTTCTAGAAGTTTATTCAATTCTTTGTATAACTTCCATGTTTTCCTTTAAATATTTACCATGTTTTTAATAGCTTGTTTTCATACCCTTATCTAATAACTAGAGGCCCTGCGCATGAAATTCATGCGCGGGTACAGTCCCTAGGCCTGGCCTGCGTCAGGGCCATCTTTCCTGGCTGCCGGCAGCCAGCCCTGCCCCCCGCCACCACCTACCCCCCAGTTCCTCATTCGCCATTGGGCAATCGGAGTCTGCTGGCCAGGGAAAGGGACCAAGAGGTGTCAGTGCGCCTCATAGTGACTGGTCAAGTGGTTGTTCTGCTGTTAGGGTCAATTTGCATATTACCCTTTTATTATGTAGGATAGGATTCCATCATCCCTGTCAATTATTTTTTTTTTTTTTTGTTAATCCTCACCTAAGGGTATTGATTGGTTGCCTCCCACACGTGCCTCTACCAGGCTTGGGATGGAGCCTACAACCAAATTATGTGCCCTTGACCAGAATCGAGCCCTTGACTGGAATAGAACCTGCTACCCTTCAGTCTGCTAACATTGTAACCACTGAGCAAACTGGCTAGGGCCATCCCTGTTGATTCTTGATCTGTTTCCATTGACTTGTTTTTGTCTTGGTGTGGGTCACATTTTCCTGCTGCTTGACGTAATAAGCAATTTTTTATTGAATGCTGGATGGTGTGAATTTTATATCATCAAGTGTCTGGATTTCATCTTTTTTAGAGATTTTTGGATTTTCTTCTTAAGCAGTTAAGCTATTCTAAGTCTAATCAATCTTTTAAGGCTTGTTTTAAGCTTGATTAGGGCAAATCTAGGGTAACCTTTACTCTAGGGCCCTCGGGAGTCCCTGCTAAATGCTCCAGATGATCAGTAAGGATGTGCCACTCTGCCTGTTGAGAACATGAAGGTCTTCCAGCCCTCTCAGAACTTTGATAAATACTAAAATACAGGTACTTGATTGGTCTTTTCTCAGTCTTACCAAATTTGTCTTATGCATGTACATCTTCAATTGGGCAAAGACTGAAGAAGAATTTATGCAAATTTCTGGAGCTCTCTTTCTATGTAGCACCCATATCTCCAGAATTCTTCTTAACTACTTCCAGTTGCCTCAGCCTCTTTGAACTCAGTTCTGTCTCATCAATTCACCCAGACTGCTATGTTCTGTGTGAGATAGTCTTCTGCTTTGTGGTTGAATTGTGTCCTCTAAAAAAAATGTTAACATCCCTAACCCTCCGTACCTTGTATGTTGGAAATAGAGTCTTTGCAGATGATCAAGTTAAGATGAAGTCATAAGGGTGGGCCTTAATATGATTGGTGTTCTTACAAAAAGAGGAAATGTGAACATAGAGACAGACACTCACTTAAGGGAAAACTCCATGTGGGCATGAAAGCAGAGATCAAAGTGATGCATCTATAAGCCAAGGAACACCAAATATTTTCATCAAACCACCAGAAGATAGGAAAGAGGGATAGAACAGATTATCTTTACAGCCCTCAGAAGGGAGTAACTCTGTCAACACCTTGATCTCAGACTTCTAGTCTCTAGAACTGAGACAATAAATTACTGTTTGAGCTGCCCAGTCTGTGGTACTTTGTTATTAACAACCTTAGGAAGCTAATATACCCTCCATGCTTTGCAGTCTAGAATGTGACTCCAGGCAGGAAGCCAGGGAATTCATAGGGCTCACCTAATGTTTCTCTTATTTCAGACATCACAGTCCTCTACTGTCTGTGCCTAATGTCTAAAAACAGTCATTTCATACATTTTTGTCCAGTTTTCTAGTTATTTAAGGCAGGAGAGGAAACCCAGTCCTTATTGCTCCATCATGACTTTCAAGTTTTTTCCTTTAATTTCAACAGTTTGACTATAATGTTCCTAGGTGGTTTGTCAACCTTCTTGGAACTTTAGTTTTCCAAAAATTTGAGAGGTTTGGTAGTTTTATTTCTTCCCAATATTTTTCTGTCTCATTTTCTTCTTTCCTTTTTGGACTTTAATTGTACATATATTATACATTTTAATATTTTCATACAGATCCATGGACTCTTTATTTTTCTTCAATCTTTTCCTGCTGTTCTTCACATTGGGTAATTTCTGCTTAACTATCTTCAAGTTCACTGACACTTTCTCCTACCATCTCTAATTTTATAGTAAGCACTTCTAATGAATTTTTTATTTTATTTTTATACATTTAGCTCTAGAATTTGTCTATATAATTTCAACTTCACTACTGAGATACTCCATCTGTTAATTTATTATGAGTATATTTTCCTATATACTTATAATTGCTGCTTTAAAGTCACTGTCTGCTCATTATAACATTTGCATCATCTCAGGATTGGTTTCTACTGATTGCTGTTTCTCTTCAGCATAGGTTACATTTTGTCTTGTCCAGTGGGTTTTTATTATATTCTGGATATTATAGATGATATATTGTAGAGACTCTGAATTTTGTTGTTCTTCTCTGAAGAGTGTTTGTTTTTGTTCCAACAGGTAGTTAACTTCACTAAACTAAAATTCCAACTCTTTGTTTTCCCTTCAATGGACACAGACTAAACTTGGTACTCTGTTAATTCAGCTTAGTTGCTGATATTTTTCTGAGTTCCCTCGGGTCTGCCCATTAAGAATTTGTGCAAGGTTTGTGCATATTTTGAACTTTATCACCCCTGTGACTCTTTCAGGATTTTCCCCTTAACTTTCCAGCTGTTATAAAAAGCCCCCAGATTCTATCCTCTGACATCTCAAATCAGAAAAGCTGTAAGTTTCCCAGTCCCCTGAGCCATGTGGAGAGTAAGCAGTTTTCTCAGGCAGAAAACCACGAGCTAGAAAATCACACCTGTTGTACCTGGGTTTCTCTAAGCTCTCCCTCCTGTTTCTGCTATTGGTTTTTGTCACACCTCAGTACTTTCAAAGAGTTTTTGTCTCATGTAATTTTTTCATTTGTTTATATTTTATGATTGTTACCTGCAGGAAGATAAGTCCAACTAAGTTATTCACCATTCCTGGATGCTAGAATCCCCAAATTGTTTTAAGAATTTTCTGACCAAGATCTACTCTGTTCCTGTTTTGCAACATTTGAAGAATTTTCATTCACCCTCACTTTTAATTCATCTTTTTAATAACCCAGTTGTTGGCCCACTTCTAAAGATTCAAGACCCAGAGATAAATTATCTCTTAAATGAAGAAATGGGTGTGCAGAGCATTAAATGGGGTATTTTGGTTATACAAACACTTTTATTTCCAGTTCCACTAACTTGGAATTACTGACCATTCAAACATGAGTTGTAGTCAATTTTACCATTTATCTTATCTGAAAGGGGAGATTGTTCAGTTAGTTATTTTCATAAACTAATGAAATTACTCTTTCATTTCACAAGTTATTAATTTCTTATGTACTAACAATGTGTTTTAGTCAATTTCCTTTATGTATTTCCATATTATATAGTCTCAATTTTCCTCCCATTTCTCAGATCACTTCTTCTACTAGTAAGTCTCCTCTACTACCTCCTCTTCCTTCTTTAATCACTGAATGCCAGAATTCTCCCATTGATTTGTCCTGAGGCCTGATCTCTCCTCGCTGAAGGTTTCTTCTACACACATATATGAGACTGGGTTCCAAAATCTGTGTCTTCAGCTCTTACCTCTGACTTACACTTTTATCTTTACGACCTCAATGGATTTTCCATCCTGGATTTTCATAACAACCTTTAAAATCAATATTCTTTAAACTTACCCATCTTTCCTGACTTACCTAATTCTATTAGTAGTCCCTCTAATGTTGCAGTATCTTTAGCTTCTCCTCTTTATCTCCACCACTCTCCTGCTCACATCCTGTCAGAGCAACCTTGACAAATATGTCTCACTTCTTGCCACATCTGAACTGAAATCCTAGAATCTCCTTTCTCTCAGCCCAGTGCATCTTGCAAATAATCACCTTACTGATCCACCGAAAGCCCATTTAGATTACATCACGCCCCTTCTTCAGTTGCTCCCAAAAGACCAGATTCTGGCCTTCAACATTCTTCCCATTGCAACTCCCACAATGCCAGCTTCATCTGTGTTCCCCATGTTTTAGTTAACTGGTATTTTCTCCCAGCCACAACACCTGTTTTCTCATTTTTGCATCTTTGCTCACACCACTTCTAGACTGCCCTCCCCTTTCTACTCTGTATCCCTGGTCTCTGCTTATTTTAATTCTAAATAACCTCCATATATAATATCTCTTCCATGAGCCCTTCATTTACATAGTTCAGTTTCACTATATATTGATCTAAGTATACATCGAATATAGATCTATTTTGCCCTCAGCTACATGGGTGTGGGAGAAGATGAGGTTGAGATGATACTGCGGAATCTTGTAATCTAAAAGCACCTTAAAGATCATCTAATTTAGTGGTCACTAATGGAGGAATTTTTTTTTAAAGCATGACTTATTTTTTTAATTGATTTCAGAGAGAGGAAGGGAGAGGGAGAGAGGGATAGAAACATCAATGATGAGATACTCATTGATCAGCTGCCTCCTGCATGCCACCTACTGGGTTTCTTTGAAGATTTTAACTAGAAGCTTAACCAATGAGTCCTTCAGGATATTGCACGCTTGCAGTTGCTCCACCCCTCTAGCCAATTCACAGTTCTCAGGCTAGACTGACAGGCATCTTCCCTACTTCACCCCGACTTCTCTGCTCATGCGCCCATCTTCCCCTTTGTTGGACCCCTGGCCCCAGTTATTTGCAGGGAATGGACCTGTGGATCCCTGGGGAGTATAAAATTACAGCTTCCTGGTAAAGATGCCCAGATAACTATGCTTACAATGTCTGGCCTCCGTAACACGTGGATCAAGGAGAAGAACTGGAAGGATTATTTTCTCCCTAAGTGCATCAGTTAACTATTGCCATGAAGAAGGAGAAGGAGAAGCATTTTTTAAAAAGAAAAAGAAACTGCATTTTTTTAAAAAGAAAGAAAATAAAAACAAGAGTCAGTGGCCTCAAATAACAATCATTTATTCTTACTGATCTTATTTAGCTCAGCTTATCTAAACTGGGTTTGTCTAGGGTGACTTGGCTGTCCTCCATGTTTCCCTCCTCCTCCTCTTGGGATCGTCAGGCCAGTCCAGGCTTGTTCTTCTACTGGCATTGGCCACAGCCCAGAAGCACAAGCAAGGACACGCAAGGTCCCTTGAGGTCTAGTGTTTGGAGCTGGTACGCCAGCACATCTGCCTCATTTCTTTTATTGTGGTCAGATACACACAAAATAAAGTTTACTGTTTTAACCATATTTAGGTGTACTGTTGAGTAGCATTAATGACATATTATTGTGCAGTCATCATGCTCTGCATCTCCACCACTTTTCATCATCCCAAACTGAAACTCTGTACCCATTAAATAATAATTCCCCATTTCCCCTTGCCCCAGCCCCTGGCAATCACTATTCTTTGAACATGACTACACTATGTATCTCATGTAAGTGGAATTATACAATATCTATCCTTTTGCATCTGGCTTCTTTCACTTAATGTTTTCAGGGTTCATCCATGTCATCACAGGTATCTGCATTTTGTTTGTCCACCCACTGATGGACATTTGGGTTGTTGTCCTCCATTGGCTATTATGAATAATGCTGCTATGAACGTTGGTGTAAAAATACCTGTTTGGGTCCCTACTTTCAGTTCTTTTGGGTACATATCCAAAAGTGGAACTGCTGAATTATATGTGTAATTTTTTGAGGAACTGTCATATTGTTTTCCACAGCGACTGCACCTTTTTACATTCCCAACCAGCCATGTACAAGAGTTCTAATTTCTCCACATCTTTAACACCACTTTTTATTTTCTGTTGTTGGATTTTTTTATAATAACCATCCTAATGTCTGTAATAATTAGTGATGTTGAGGGGCATCTTTTCGTGTGCTTATTGGCCATTTGTATATCTTCAGAGAAATGACTATTCAATTCTTTGCCTGTTTTTAAATGTGGTTGTTTGTGATTGTTATTTTTGTAGGAATTGTTTATATATTCTGGCTATTACTGCTTTATCAGATCTATGATTTACAAACATTCTCTCCCATTTTGTGAGTTGCCTCTTCAATCTGTTGATAAGTGTCCTTTGCACAATAGCTTTCAATTCCGATGACCTCCAGTTTATCTAATTTTTCTTTTGCCATCTGTGCTTTTAGCATCATTTCCAAGGAATCTTCACCAAAGCTATTATCATGAAGCTTTTCCCCTAAGATTTTTTTTTTTACTTTTAACTCTTAGGTTTAGGTTTTTGACCCATTTTGAGTTAATTTTTATATGTGGAGTCAGGTAAGTGTTCAACATTTTTTGCATGTGGATGTCCAGTTTTCCTCGCACCATTTATTGGAAAGACTGTCCTTTCCCTATTGAATGCTCTTGGCCCCCATTTTGAGAGTCATTTGACCATATCTGCAAGAGTTTATTTCTGGGGTTTCTATCTATCCCATTGGTCTATATGTCTGTCTTTATGCCAGTACCATACTCTTTCAATTACTGTGGGTTTAGAAGTTTTAAAATCAGTAAGTGTGAGACCTTCAACTTTGTTGTTCTGGTTAAAAATTGTTTTGACTCTTTGGGATCTCTAAAGATTCCATCGGAATTATTAGATAGATTTTTCTATTTTGGCAAAAGAACATCATCAGGATTTTGATAGCCATTGAATTGAATCTGTAGTTCACTTTGAGGACTATTGACATTGTAACAATATTAAATCTTCCAATCCATGAACATGAGATATCCTCCCATTTATTTATGTTTTCATTTCTTTTAGCAATGTTTTGTAATTTTCAGTGTATAAATCTTTCACTTCCTTAGTTAAGCTTATTCTTAAGTATTTTATTCTTTTTGATGCTACTGTAAGTAGAATTGTTTTCTTAATTTCCTTTTCAGATTGTTTATTGTTAGTGTAACACCTAACTCACTTTATTGGCCAAAGTAGTCACATGGCCAAGGTCAGGAAGGAGGTGGGGAAGTACAGCGCACCCATAATGGGAGGGCACTGCAGTTACATGGCAGAGTGAGTCAATACAGGCAACAGGAAAGAATTGGCTCCTGTAACACTGTATCCTATACTGCGCTTCCAATGCAGATTTTAGCATTACTTTTCCAGGGTTCTTCTTCAGAGTAGTCTGTTCCAACCCCTTCAACCTACATAATTACAATAAAAATGTAAAAGCAGAAAGAAAGGGCAAGGTGCTGAAAGGAGTGAGCAGACAAAGGATGTAGGTAACAAGGTGCCTAAGTAATGCTGGTGCCCAGCTGAACAAGGACACACGGCAAGGGATCAGAAGGCCTGTTCATTAACCTTGGGAAGGTCTCAACATCTCTGAGCCCTGGTTTCCTCCTCTGGAAGTAGGCTAAATGATATCTAAGGGCCTTTCCTCTGTTAAATCTGCCTCCTATAACAATTCTAACAGTGCTGCCCAAGAATAGAAAACAAGCCAACACTAGAAAATCCCTTTTCTTTACAGACCCATAGGCACACACATCCAGGCAGATGGCCATCTATGTGTGTCATAGATCTCATCATTTTCTGCTTTATATTTCAGTTTTGTTAGTGTGCTTTTTTTTTAATACTCTGTCATTGGCTATTTTCTTGCAAGAGGAAAGATAATCTTAACTGTCCCCAGAATAGTAGTTACCAATAGATTTTTTTAACTGAAGGAAATCCTCTAATATTTTAATTTTTAATGACTTATCGTGTGTTTTAAACTTCCAAGTAAATTTTCAGTGGAAGCTAAGTTGCTGGGAGCGCAACAGCAAATTCAGCAAGAACTCTGAAATGAGAGGAAATGAGTTTTCTCTCACAACCGCTCAGTTTATTTTACTAATTTTATGCTACAAAGCCTTTAGTTGATACGGTATCTCCGTTTAATATTTTGGAATTTTAATGTATCAAAATATGTTCAATGACTGTGTAAATAAGTATGATGTTGTACATAACCAGTGCAGGCTCGGTAAGAATTGTCTGAATGCCAACGTTCTTGACTTATAGAGAAATGAGATTAGTATTTAAAATTGTTTTCCTAGTCTCTGTTGAAAAATTTTGGCTTGAAAAAAATCACAAAGAGTAAAATGGAGGCAGATATTAGACTTTTACCAGCTAAAGTTTGATTCTTAACTATTACTATATAGTGTGTACCTTTTCGAACTCACTGCATTTGAAGAAATGATTTCTTTCATTATAAAATTGGTGTAGGAACTAATTAACTCCAAAAAGTGTTCAATGAGTAAATATTAATTGCTTCATTTTTTTTAAGTCAGTGCAGGGACATAGGTAGAAATAGGCACTTTGTGTCCTTCAAGAATTTTTACTTAATTGAATGAATAATAGTCATGTTCCCAGAACCCAGAGTACAAAAACATCTCCTGTTTGCTTGGGAATGGCAAGCAGAAGAAAAACGCCCCGGGAGGACCATGTTGTACCCAGGGACCCTAGAGCCACAAACACGCTAAAGCATATCAGGAATGTGTCCTTTTTGGCTTTACCGGTAGCTTACCTCTCCTCTCCTCTCCAGGCTGCCCCATCCAAGGCCACCCTACCCCCAACATCACCTGGTTCCATGGTGGCCAGTCAGTTGCCACTGTCACAGGATTGACACATCACATCTTGGCAGCTGGACAGATTCTCCAGGTTGCCAATCTAAGCAGCGAGTCTCAGGGGGAATTCAGCTGCCTCGCCCAGAACGAGGCAGGCGTGCTCGTGCAGAAGGCCTCTCTTATCATCCAAGGTAAGAACCTGTGGGACTCTGGGTGCTGGACTTATTTCTTGAACAAGTGAGTCCCCCTGAGAATCTAGTTCTGTCGTGGACAAAATGACTTCTGGTCTCCAATGGTCCCTAGAATGTGAAAACACACTGAACCATGTTTCCATCCCATGAGGCCCCTCAGCAGAGCCACCAGGCCCCACAGCAGCAGAACCTGGAAGAGTCAGTGCTGCTTTCATAGGTGGGACCCAGGAAACACCATCTTATAGCAAAGTCAAATGCATTTCCTTTACGCTGGGTGAATTTGTAAAGAAAACATGCAGTTGAGTGTAAAGTAGCCTGTTGCAAAAAATGCAAATTTTGTCTGTTGGTTTGGTTCCAAAATAAGATAGATTGTGAACCACTTGGTTATTGCCTCCTGCCCTGGAGAGTCAGGGCCGGTACCGGAACCTGCCCATCACCCTGGAGCCTTCAGCTGTGTCGCACACTGAGTGCTCTCCAGGCTCCTCTCCCGGGAGCCAGTCAAAGACCAGACTGAGAAGCCTGTGTGGCTGGTGCATATTACTTCCAGGAACACTGGCGGCTCAGAAAGCCCTTGGGCAGGTCCTGCCTGGTATTTGCTGCACCAAGAAAGTATGGATGAGCCCAATACAGTGAGAGGGGCGCCATCACTGGCCTTGTCATAGAAACTCAAGGAGGCTCATGAGTTTTCCATAGGCCAGTTGTACCTGTGGTCGGTGTGTGACACTTTCAGGGAAAGCAAAATTCCACTGTGTATTCTGAATGGAGGATTCTGTGGGAGGCGACAGACTTGTATGTCAATACAGCCCATAAAAAGGGAGACCTCTGAGCACATCCTCCCCCTTTTTCCCTTAAACATCCTCCCCCACCATTTGGCTTTCCAGACAAGAAAGTGAGTATTCCATTGTCTCGCCAGCCAGCCAGCCATTCTCTGGTGGAAACCGGAGCCTATCTGCAAGATTTGTAACACGCAACTTTGCAAATAAGCACTCACAGTTTACCAGCCCACAGTTATTTTAACAGCTTCCCTGCCAGTGAGTCCCAGGCCCCCCACACAGAAAATGCAGAGAAATTGCCTTTCTCACTGACTGGTTACATCAGTGACTCACGTAATCGAGGGCTCTCTGGATAGGCTGGTTTTTTGTAGCAGCTACAATGTCGAACTTGAATCTGCACTTTTAAATACGATTGTGAAGTATCTCTGATATTTTTCTCTCTTTTGTTGAAAAACATGGTCACTTTCTGGTGAGCCAGTTGGAAAAAAAAAAAAAGAGTGCTTTAAGAAGTATGTTTAAAAAGAGTAAGAGTAAGAGCTACAGCCGCTGATTAATACTCTCTCTGTGCCAGGCCCTGGGCGAGGCTCTTGACCTTCGTTCTATCCAGGCCTCATAATAACTTGATGTAAGAGCTATTGTGCTCATTTTCTGGGTGAGCCAACTGAGGGCTCTGGAGACCACATAACTTGCCTAGATAAACTGAGGGGCCAGGCTCATTCATGACAACCATACCCCTCTCCCCCAATGCCCTATCAGAAGAAATATAGAGCATGGGCAGTAATGCTCTCTGCTTTTCACCTTCTGTGACAGATTACTGGTGGTCTGTGGACAGACTGGCAACCTGCTCCGCCTCCTGTGGTAACAGGGGCGTTCAGCAGCCCCGCCTGCGGTGTCTCCTGAACAACACAGAGGTCAACCCCGCTCACTGCGCAGGGAAGGTCCGCCCTGCTGTGCATCCGGTCCCCTGCAACCGGAGAGACTGCCCTTCCCGGTGAGTGAGGCCGAGGCTGGCTCAGGCCTCCCGCCCCCCAGTTAGGACCCCGGCTTTTAGCCAAATTGGTGGCCAGCCCTTCCTTGTCTAGCACTACGCAAGGGGGGACTTCAGTGCAGAGGGAGACGTGCCCTCCAAGGAGCTGCTCTTTCCTACAAGCACAGCTTTGTCCAGACTCGGCACTCTGCAGAAACTACCCCTCACCTCTCAGGGCTTCCCCTGGCATCCCCAGGCCTGAATGGTGCTGGCAAGAGATAGCTCGCATCCTGCAGTGAGAAACTGGCTCTGTTTGTAGGAGAAGAAATGTGTTTGCAGCTCAAGTGCTCAGGGATGGGGATTACTGCCTCGACCTCTCTCCTTTCCCTTCCTTCCCCTCCCTTTGAACTTTCAATACCCATGCTAGTCAGTACTTCAGCTTAGTCGAAGAATCTGATCCCCTGCTTTTCCACAAACGGTGGCATCCTGCTAACAGTGAACTACGTCTTCATTTCCTTAGTTGCCTCAATGTTGGCTAAACATTCTCTGCATCTGGGACCCTCACAGAGCCCAGACTGACACCCACAGTCTCTGCCTCTCACAGCTTCCTCGAGCTTTGAGAAGCTGTGAGTCCCACTGAGCATGCCCACCGCAGTCCTCAGTCAGTAGCTGAAGGGATAATGGATGGGCTTCGAGTTGGCACCAGCATGGTGCCCTGAGCCTGGGGGGACTTGGCTGGTCCCTGCAATGCCCCTCCACTGCCTAGCTGTAGGACTCGCGTACACCACTTAGGCAACCGCCTCGTGTTTTGCCAGCTGAGTCATGAGGAGCAGCTGAAACCAGGAGAGACTCAATGAAATATGAAACACGCTCATTAATATCAGCAGTTTGACTTGCTGACGGGAAGGTTTCCACGGGAATGATTAATGTCCTTTTATACCCTTCCTGAACTGTAACATAGCCCGTACCTCTCCTCTCTCAAACCCCTCGCCCCGGCTCCTGAAAAATTGCTGAAATGTATATTTGGAAATAAAAGTTGATTGAAATGCAGGCCTGACATTCACCAGGGATACGAGAGCCTGGAAGACTGCCCTTGCCAAGCTGTGTGAAATGAAGACGCGGTCTCGGACATGCCAGGGGCTTTCTGATTTGCCGGGGTGATAGTCAGAGTCAATCAGCCTCATTTACTTCTGCGGATGAAATAACGGCCGTGTCTGGTAGGGTTTCAGGCCCCCAGGAGCTTTCACACGCCTCGCGCCTGCTTCCTAAGTGGCTCTGCTTCCGTGGGCTGCAATTCTGCATGCAGTCCTCTCTCTCCAGGGCAAACGGAGCAGGGAAGTTCCACCAAACTAAATAAACTGCAGATCCAGGCGCTGGAGGAACTGGCCTCCTGTCCCTGCTCCTGGCCTCTCCTGAGAGCCAGACGTGGCACCACCGCACTAGGAAGTGGCCACAGGTTCACCTTTGAGTGGCTGTCCCGCCTCGGGCCTTCAACAGCCTTCCTTGCAGATGCAAAAAAAAGAGAAAGATAAATACCTCATGATTTCACTCATTTGTGGAATCTAGAGAACAACATAGACTGATGAACAGGGACAGATCCAAAGACAGAGAAACAGCGATCAGACTATTAATCCCCAGAGGGAAAGTAGGGGAGGGAGGGGGCAAGGGGAATATAATAAAAAGGGGGGGTGGGGGGCACCCTGGTCCTCTCTTTTGAATAGCTGTGGGCAGTCCTGTTTGGGCCCACACAGGACCATTTCATTTAGATAAACTTTTTCTCAGGCAATAAAACCAGAAATGCTCCCTCCCACCCCCCAGTTTGAGTGAAATGGTTGGAAAGCCTGTCTTTTCTCACTATTTTCCCCAACCTATTCCCCCTTCCCTCCTCCTCTCTGAGAATTATCCTAGGGCGTAAACATGCAAAGAGAGCCCTGCATGTTCGTACATGGACCGGGAATCTCAGGGTTTGCCAGCTGCCATCTGGGCTCTATGAAAAAAGCCATGTTTTAGTGTTGGCCGGTCTCACTTCCAAGGATCTGAACTATAGTTGGAACCAAGTTTTCTGAGGACAACTCCTTTCAGCTGTCTAAGAGGTGCAAGACCTATGGACTGTGACTCAGAGAGGGGGGACGTAGCTCCAGAGAGCTGGAAGGAGCCTGCATGTTCCTGAGGGACTGAACATCAGAGACATGGGTTAAGGCGAGGCAGCAAATACAGTGGGTACCAGCAGAAACAATGTGGGCTTCAGTGGGACCCAGGTTGCTCCTGGGTCAGGAGGTGAGAGGAATGGTTGGAAAGCACAGGTTTGGATGGGACTTCCCTAGGAGTTGTCTCTCCTCTGCCAAACACCGGGTGCTGGTAAGAAGTACGAGAACTGCAGAGCCGTGTAACTAGCTCAAGACTTTCTGCAGGCTCATGGCTTTGGGGCCAATGTCAAGCTGAAACAACTGATCTTCAACATATGCTTTCAGGATACACCTTTCTAGTCCATTTCCAAAGGGTATTTGTTTCCTGTGATTGCTGTAACAAATGACCACAAACATAGTAGCTTAGAACAACAGAAATTTATTCTCTCATGGTTTTGAAGCCTGGAAGTCCAAAATCAAGGTGTCAGCAGGGTTGTGCCCCCGCCAAAGGCCCTAGGGGAGTGTCTGTTCCTTGGCCCTTGCAGCTTCTGATGCCTCTGAGCATCCCTCGGCTTGTGACCACATCACTCCCTCTTCTGCCTCTGTGAGCACACTGTCATCTCTTCTGTGTGGCATCTCCCTCTGTCTTTCTCTTACAAGGATACTTGTGATGACGTTTAAGGCCTAACCAGATAACATAGGATAATCCCCAAATCCCTCATTATATCTGCAAAGCCCCTTTGTCCAAATAAAGTAACATTCACAGGTTCCAGGGATTTGCCGGAGGTTTCTTTGGGGCGGCCGTTTTCAGCCTATCACTCCACGTACATACAGTAAAAAGGGCCATGGCCCCCAAATGAGCAGCTGTGTGGTGAGAGCCTGGAGGGGGGGGGGGGCTCTTTTCCTGAGAGCATACAGCCTCGTTCCTCTCCCCGAGACTGACACCTCCTCCTCTCCACAGGTGGATGGTGACCTCCTGGTCCGCCTGCACCCGGAGCTGTGGGGGAGGCATCCAGACCCGCCGGGTGACCTGCCAGAAGCTGAAAGCCTCTGGGATCTCCACTCCCGTGTCCAATGACATGTGCACACAGCTTGCCAAGAGGCCGGTGGACACCCAGGCCTGTAACCAACAGCTCTGCGTGGAGTGGGCCTTCTCCAGCTGGGGCCAGGTGAGAGGAATGTATTTGACAGGTAATCTAAGGGTGCTGACCCTGCAACAGTAGGAGGTGCCTCGTATGTGATCTCTCCAGGAATATGCTTCATGTGCACTGAGAACAATGTGTCATCTGAAGTTTGGGGATGAAATGCTCTCTAAATGGTTATAAATGTGGCACGTACAGCAGTTATTTTCATATTCATTTTCTGTCTGGATGCTCTGTCCATTGAAGTAAGTGAAATAGTAAAGTCCCCAACTATTATTGTATCACTGTGAATTTCTGCCTTTATGTCCATTAATATTTGCTTGATATTCTTGGGTGCCCTTATGTGGGCTGCAGAGATATTTACGGCTGTTACATCCTCTTCTTGGATTAACCCCTTTAAAATTATGTAATGTCTTTATTTTTATATTCTTTGTTTTACATACTATTTTGTCTGATATGAGTATTGCTACCCCAGCTTTCTTTTCATTTCTATATGCATATCTTTTCTCATGTGTGTCTATCTATCTAAAATGAGTCTCTTATAGGCAGCATGTGTATTGGGTCACTTTTTTAATCCATTCTGTCACCCTGTCTTTTGATTAGATCATCTAGTCCCTTTACATAGAATATATTGATAGGTGTGTGCTTATTGCCATTTTGTTGTTCTCTGTGCCTTTATTCTGCTCTTGATTTCTTTGATTTGTTGGTTTTCTTTAGGGTTTTGATTGGATTTCTTTCTCTTAGTTTGTGTGTTTGTTATGGGTTTGGTTTACGGTTACCATAAGGTTCATATATATTCGTCTATAGCTACAGCAATCTATTTTAAACTGATAGGCATTGAAGTTCAATTGCATTCTAAAAGCACTACATTTTTACACCCCTTCCATTCTTTATTTTGACGTTTAAATCTTTTTGTTTTGTGTATCCCCTGATTATTTATTGTATTCATAGTTAATTCCGCTGCTATTAAGTGGTTGATTTACTGTAGTTATTATATATTTGCCTTTACCAGTAAGATTTTTTTCTCTTTCCTGTATTTTCTTATTTCTGGTTATGGCCTTTTCTTTCTGCATAAAGAAGATCCTTTAGCATTTCTTATAAGGCTGTTTAGTGGTCGTGAACTCCTTTCGTTTTTGCATAAGCAAATTCTAGGTGGTAGAATACTATACTTTCAGCACTTTGAATATTTCCTGCCATGCTCATCTTGCCTGTAAAATTGTTTCTGTGAAATCAGCTGATAGCCTTATGAGTTTTCCCTTTGTGACTCGTTTCATTCTTGCCTCCTTTAAGACGGTGTCTTTATCTTTACTTTGGCCATTTTAATTACAATATGTCTTATTATGGGTCTTTTGGGGTTCATTTTGTTTGGCACTCTGTGCTTCCTGGACCTGGATGTCCGTTCACTTCCCCAATTTTTTTTGATTTTTAGAGAGAAAGGGAGAGAGTGAAACATTGGTGTGAGAGCAAAACATCAATTGGTTACCTCCCGTATGCACCCCTCCCGAAGATTGGACATGCAACCTGGGCATGTGCCCTGACTGGGAATCAAACCCGCAACCTTTTGGTGTACAGGATGACACTCCATCACCTGAGCCACCTGGCCAGGGCTCTTTGAATTCTTTACCAGGAAAATTACTTGTTTCATGAGGGAATTTCTCTGGAGTTTTTTCTGGTACCTTCATTTGGGGCATGTTCTTCTGTATTTGTCCCTATGGGTTGGATGGAATAGCTCTCTCCCCCAGACTTGAAAAGATGGTCTCTGTGTGTCAAACAGTTTTGTTGGGCCACGTGTAGTCAGGGCAGGTGCATGTGGTGCCTACTGTGTTGCCTGGCCTGAGGAGTGGGTTCTGGGCAGCCTGGTGTGTGCATCCTCCCTTGTCCCTCTAATCTGGGAGGGGATGCCTAGTGCTGGTGTGCCCTGTTGTCTTAATTATCTGTTGTCGGAGCAGGGTCTGGGCAGGGTTGTCCTGTGTGCTTGCCTCTCAATGCCCCCCTAAGCTGCACTCATTCTCTGGGTGGGGCAGCCTGTGTGCACACACCTGCACTCTGCTATCTGCTCTCTCTCCCAGCAGCAACCCACTCACTCCACACGGGGCAGCCCTGCATGTGGGTACCATAGTGTATTACTCGCTCCACACTCTGCAGGGGGGCAGCACCACATGGCACATAGTAGCACCCACTATCTCTGCACAGGGTAGCCCCGCTCGTGGGGACTGCAGCATTTTTCTAGCTCTGCACTCTGTCTGGAAGGGGGAGTCCTGTGTACATGTACAGCATCACCCTGCTGTACTTGCTGGATCAATCTCTGGGTGGAGGGGCCTCTTGTATGCATGTTACGGAGCCCTCCTGTTCCTGCTGGATCTAGCTGCAGGAGAGAGGCTGTGGACACACTGTAGCACCCTGAATGTCTGCCAGAGAACCTGCCTAGAGCTCCCGCCTGTTATCCATGCGCAGGGGAAACCAACAATGGTGCTCAGCCGTTCCTCCGGTCTTGAGTTTTTCCCTCAGCTCCAGAGAACTCTCACAGTTCCCCAAACTTCTCTACACAGTCTCTCTCTCTCTCTCTTGCTTATTGTGCAAAAGCTGTTCAGTTGGCTCAGGGTTGTCTCTTAGGAGGAAGTGCTATAGGGACAGTTGTACATTCGATGTGCTCTTTGGAGGGAGCGAGCTCAGTGTCCACTTAAGCCTCCATCTTCAACCTGGTAGAATGTGTGTTCTGTGTTCACAACTGATTTGGAGGCTGACTGAGCGTCTAAGGGCTGTCTTCCAGGGCTGATGATCAGCTGTGTGGTAACAACTACTGCGCTTTGTCGGGGGCTGGGGCTGCTTGGTAGCCTGATCCTTCCGATTGATCAGGCTTCGTTCCTGAGTGGCTGTTGTCTGAACCATGCCACTAAGCTTGGCCAACCCAGAACAACCACAAGGCTCTTCTGGATGCTTTTGGCCAGTTAGCAACTCAAAACTCGTTGGAACTGGCTATCCACACATTACTGCGTTCACATCCCACCCCCACCCCGACCCGAGGTGTGTCTCTGGAGAACAATCCCTTGGAATTTCCTATCTGGTTAATACACTGTGCCATCTCTAATGAAGATCAGATGTTATTTGGGGACATGTGGCCACAGAATTTACTTGTAACACGTAAGTCATTTGTGTCCCAGGTGAGTCAGGGGACAATGTTCATGCTGGCCAGTCAACACATTCGACCAGATGCTCCTTTTTGGCACCTCTACCAACCCCCACTTCCTTCCAGCGACCTAATGTATGTGCTTCATAATCAGAGAGGCATGACTCCCCCTTGCTCCGACGCCTGGGGGATATCATCTTTCTCTTACCTGGAAGCGTCCACTCTGATAGCTCTCATTCGCCCAAGGCAGCTCTGCTTCTAGGCTCTCCGCTTATTGGCAGCTTGTGAAATGACAATTGGGAACAGATCTGGCTACACATGGGAGGAATTTCTGTATTATATCATTGAGGTCAATCAAGGGGACATACAGTGCACATTGATCATTCTCAGTAATTATTTTTCCTAAAAGAGAGAAAAATAGGTCTTTCCCATCAAATACTCTCCCCCCCTTCTTATTTCTTCTAAAACCCTCTAGGCAAATAATGTCTCAGGCTTTAATGTAAATCACCTGTGAATACTGTTAAACTTGCTAATTCTGATATAACAGATCTGAAGTAAAGCTTTGGATGCTAATTTTTTTATTAAGGTATAATTGACATATAACATTATATTAATCTCAGGTGTACAACAATAATGATTCCATATTTGTATACATTGTGAAATGATCACCACAAGTCTAGTTAACATCTGTCACCATACATAGTTGTAAATATTTCTTCTGAGAACTTTTAAGATCTATTCTAAGCATAGAATATACAATACAGTATTATTAACTATAGTCACCAAGCTGTACATGACATCTCCATGACTTTATTACTGGAAGTTTGTAACTTTTGACCCCCTTCACTGATATTGCCCACCCCCACCTCTGGAAACCACCAACCTGTTTTGCGAGGTTTTCTGAGATTTCACATATAAGTGAGGTCATACAATATTTGTCTTTGTCTTATTTCACTTAGCATAATTCCCTCAAGATCCATACGTGTTGTTACAAATGGCAAAATGTCTTTTTCTTTAATGGCTGAGTAATATTCCTCTGTGTGTGTGTGTGTGTCTCATTTTCTTTATCCATTAATCCACTGATGGACACTTAGCTTGTTTCCATGACTTGGCTATTGTAAATAATGCTGCAATGAACATGGGGTGGCATATATCTTTTTGAGTTGGTGTTTTCAGATAAATACCCAGAAGTGGAACTGCTGGATCACATAGTAGTTCTATTTTTAATTGTTTTGAGAAACCTCCAAACTGCTCTCTATAGTAGTGGCACCAATTTACAAGCCCACCAACAGTGCACAAGGGTTCTCTTTTTCCACATCCTCACCAACACTTATCATTTTGATAAGACATTCCAACTGGTGTGAGGTGATAGTTCAGGGTGGATTTGATTTGCATTTCCCTGATTATTTGGTGATGTTGAGCACCATTTCATGTACCTATTGCGCATCCGTAAGTTCTTTTAAAGAAATATCTATTCAGATTCTCTATCCCTTTATAAGTTGATTTTCTTTGGGTTCTTTGCCATTGAGTTGTATGATATATATATATATATATATGATATTAACCCCTTATCATATATATGATTTGCAAATTATTTTCCCCCATTGATTAGGTTGTATTTTTAATAGTTTCCTTTTCTGTGCAGAAGCTTTTTAGTTTTATGTAATCTCACTTGTTTATTTTTTCCTTTTGTTGCCTTTACTTTGGGTGTCAGATGCAAAAAATCATTGCTAAGACTGATATTTTAGGAGATATGATTTCAGGCCTTACGTTCAAGTCTTTTACCCATTTTGAGTTAATTTGTGTCTTATGTAAGTTAGTGATCCAGCTCCATTCCTTTGCATGTGGCTGTCCAGTTTTCCCAGCGCCATTTATTGAAGAGACTGTCATTTCCCGATGTATATTCTTGGCTCCTTTGTTGTAATTAACCATAGTTGTGTGGGTGTATTTCTGGACTCTCTGACTCTCTATTTTGTGTCTGCTTTTATGCCCGCACCATACTTTGTTGACTACTATAGGTTTGTTGTAATATATTTTGAAATCAAAGAGTATGATTACTCTATTTTTTTTTCAAGATTGCTTTGTTATTTGGGTCTTTTGTACTTCCATAAAAATTTAGGATTGTTTGTTCTATTTCAGTGATGGCGAACCTTTTGAGCTTGGCATGTCAGCATTTTGAAAAACCCTAACTTAACTCTGGTGCTGTGTCACATATAGAAATTTTTTGATATTTGCAACCATAGTAAACCAAGGATTTATATTTTTGATATTTATTTTA
Source organism: Myotis davidii (assembly GCF_000327345.1). Taxonomy (NCBI): domain Eukaryota; kingdom Metazoa; phylum Chordata; class Mammalia; order Chiroptera; family Vespertilionidae; genus Myotis; species Myotis davidii. The sequence continues at coordinate 3,050,905 of NW_006291549.1, forward strand.
TCTATTGAAATGCCATTTAACAAAGAAAAATCAACCAAAGAACTGAGTTTGCGTGTCACCTCTGACACGCGTGTCACAGGTTCGCTTTCACTGTTAGGAGATACACAAGATATTTCCGTCAATTTAAAAAAGATCACTTTTTTGTATCTAACTTTTGTACGTACAAATCCCTGGAATAATTCCCACTTGGTATGATGTATGATCCTTTTAATGTATTGTTGAAGATATTTGCCTATAAATTGTATTTTCTTGTGGTGTCTATGTCTGGTTTTGGTATCAGGGTAATGCTGGTCTGGTAAAATGAGTTTGGAAGCATTGGAGAAGGATTGGTATTAATTCTTTTAAAATATTTGGTGGTCGAATTCTCAGTAAAACCATCTGGTCCTGTACTTTTGTTTGTTGAGAGGTTTTGCATTACTGATTCAATCTCCTTAATAGTAATCTGTCTATTCCAATTTTCTATTCATGATTCAATCTTGATAGGTTGTATGTTTCTAGGAATTTGTCCATTTCTTCTAGGTTGTCTCATTTCTTGGCATATAATGTACATAGTAGTTTCTTGTGATTCTTTGTATCAGTTGTAACATCTCCTTTCATTTGATTTTATTTGAGTTCTTTTTTTGTGAGTCTAGCCCAGGGGTGGGCAAACTTTTTGACTCGAGGGCCACAATGGGTTCTTAAACTGGACTGGAGGGCCGGAACAAAAGCATGGATGGAGTGTTTGTGTGAACTAATATAAATTCAAAGTAAACATCATTACATAAAAGGGTACGGTCTTTTTTTTTTTAGTTTTATTCATTTCAAACGGGCTGAAGTTTGCCCACGGCTGGTCTAGCCAAAGGTTTGTCAATTTTGTTTCTCTTTTCAATTGTCTTTTTAGCCTCTGTTTCATACATTTCTGCTCTAATCTTTATTTCCTTCCTTATACTTTGAGCTTCATTTGTTCTTTTTATATAGTTCATTAGGCTATAAAGTTAGGTTGCTTGATATTTTTATTTTTTTTTAATATATATTTTTATTGATTTCAGAAAGGAAGGGAGAGAAAGATAGAAACCTCAATGATGAGATGTTTGGCTGCCTTCTGCAACCCGGGCATATCTCCTGACTGGGAACGAACCATGACTTCCTGGTTCACAGGTCGACATGCACCCACTGAGCCACGCCGTCTGGCTCGGGTTTCTTTTTTAACAATAATCCCTACTTTATTCAGATGTCCTTATTTATCTTTATTGTTGAGAATATTACAGATATCCCCCATTGCCCACTTCCACCCCAGGACTTCACCACCCTATTGTCTGTGTCTATGGGCAGTGTATATGCATATAAATTCTTTGGTTAATCTCTTCCCACCACCACCACCCCCTTGAGATTCGTCAGTCTGTTCCATGTTTCTATGCTTCTGGTTCTATTTTATTCATCAGTTTCCACATATAATCGAGGTCATGTGATATTTATCTTTCTCTGACTGGCTTATTTTGCTTTGTATAATACTCTCCAAAGATCCTTCCTTTCTACAGCTGCATAACAAGTATAAGTATTTCATTGTGTAAATGTATGATAGCTTTTTATGCACTTATCTACCAATGGGCACTTGGGCTGTTTCCAGATCTTAGATATTGTAAATAGTTCTCTATATATTCTTTCTGGTTTGTATTTTTGGGATTCTTAGGATATATTCCTAGAAGTGGGATCACTGGGTCAAATGGCAGTTCCATTTTTAATTTTTTGAGGAAACTCCACACTGTTTTCCATAGTGGCTGCACCAGTCTACATTCTCACCAGCTTTGTACTAGGGTTCTTTTTTCTCGACATCTTCACCAGTACTGTTGTTTCTTGATTTATTGTCATTCTGGTTAGGTAGTATCTCATTGTCATTTTAATTTGCATCTCTGATGATTAGTGACCTTGAGCATTTTTTCAAAGGTCTCTTGGCTATCTGTCCTCTTTGGAAAAAAAGGCTATTCAAGTCTGTTGCCCATTTTTTCCTATGACCTTTTTCCTCTTAGAATTTCTTTTACTGTATCCCGTAAGCTTTATTATATATTTCCATTTTCATGTATCTCAAGGCGGGTTTTTTTACCCATTGGTTGTTCAATAGCATATCATTTACTTAATCTCCACATATTTGTGAATTTTCCAGTTTTCTCCTTGTAATTCATTTCTAGTTTCATACCATTGTGGTCAGAAAAGATGACTGATATTATTTCAGTCTTCTTAAATTTATTAAGATATTTTGTGGCCTCATATATAATTTATTCTGAAGAATGTTCCATGTGAACTTGAGAAGAAAGTGTAGACTGTTTTGTATATATTTTGGTAAGTCCATCTAGTCTAATGCATCATTTAAGGCCAATCTATTCTAATTAATTTTCTGTCTCATCTACCCATTGATGTAAGTAGCGTATTAAATTTCCCTAGCATTTTAATGCTGTCCTTTTCTCCCTTTGAGTCTATTAATATTTGTGATATTATGTAATGTCCTTCTTAATCTCTTAGTACAGTATGTGTTTTAAAGTCTATTTTATCTGATAAAGGTGTAGAAACTCTTACTTTCTCTTTGTATTTATATAGAATACCTTTTCCCATCCTTACATCTGAAGTGAGTTTCCTATAGGCACCATAGCCTTTCCACCACTCTGTCTTTTGAGTGGAGAATTTGCCATTTGTAGTTCTGTTTCTTTCTTCCCTTGCTCTGTTCTCTTGTGGTATGCTTAGAATCCTTTCTCTTTATAGTTTGTGTAACTATTATAGGTATTTGATTTGTGGTTACCATGAGACTTACATATAATAAACACATTTAGAACAGTCTATTTTAAAGTTGATAAGTTAGAATTTGGAATGCAATCAACATTTTTACTCTTCCCACACATTTTTAACATTTTTTATCTTATGAATCCTTTAATTATTGTAGTTATATTTACTACTTTTAACCTTCATACTAGCATTATGACTGATTAATCCACTATCTTTTCTATTTATTTACCTTTATCTGTGGCATTTATATTTTCATATGTTTTTCTTACTACTAATTAGCACCCTTTCCTTTCACCTTAAAAAAGTCCCTTTACCATTTCTTATAAGGCTAATTTGATAATGATAAGCTCCTTTAAATTTTGTGTGGAAAACATTCTTCTTCGATCCTGAATGCTAATGGTCTTATCCCTTAGACATAAGTTGCTTTTAAAATTTTGTCTGTGACTTTAACTTTTGACATTTAATTAAAGTTGTAAGTTAGCATGGTTTCACCTTCCTTGGAATTCCCTGTGCTTCCTAGATCTAGATGTCTGTTTCTTTCCCCAGGTTAGGGAAGTTTTCAACCCCTTTCTCTCTTCTCCTTCTGTGATTGTTGGTCTGCTTGATGTTGTCTCGTAAGTCTCCTCAAGTATCTTCACTTGTTTTCATTGTTTCTTCTATTTGCTGCTCTGATTGGGTGAGTTCCACTGCCCTGTGTCTGGATTCACTGAACCCCAAACCCCTCTAGAGTATTTTTCAGTACAAGTTCTGTGACTTCTATTTGGTACTTTCTTATATTTTCTCACTGTGTTTATCTGCTGAATTTCTAAGAGCTCTCAGGTGATGCCAATGTTACTGGTCCAAGGATCATATTTTAAATAGTAGCAATGCTTGAGGCAATTCAGGGAATTGCTTGATCTCACAATCCTGTTGAAAATGTTCTATTGTTGGTATTGTTGGGATGTGCTACAAACTATAGATGCCTCTCCATCTTCTGCATTCTATTCCTGTGAGAATGAAAACAGTAATAGTTTCTGATAAGAAAGTCCTTTTGGAATAATGTCATGTAAATATCTGCTCCTTCATTTGCCTACCTCTTTGACGTCTATAAAAACCATGCTTATTTTAGTCTAAGTAGAAATAAGACCACTTCTCAGCTCAAACAATCTGTCTTCGTGTAGTAATGCAACGTTCTTCTTTTAACCCAACATACATTTATGAGGCAACTATCTTGGGTGGGGAAAAGGAATGAAGGCAAAAGCAGCCCTGGAATGTTTGCAGGAGAATTCAATGAGAGGTAGAAATGTGGTTGGAAAACAGGTGCAAAATCATGAAGAGTCTGGTATGCTATACTGTACAAGGAGTTTGTTAGGGGTGAGGTATGGGGGCACCTAGAAAGATTTTTAAATAGGAATGTCATGAACAGAGTTATACTTTGAAAATATTCTGTGGCATGATAAGTGAATTGGAAAGAGAAATCTATTTTAGATGAGAAATTTGCTGATCAGAATGAAGGCATTGGGCAATGGAAATGGAGAAAAGATCCTATGAAAGTGTGATTCACATGGCTTCAGTGACCTCTTAGATATCAGAGATGAGAGACAAGGAGGAAGCTAAGATGCCTCTCAGGTTTATGGATTGAATGACTTAAGAATACAGGCAAAAAATGGTAATTTGGGGTGACAACAAGTTTGTTTTGGATATGTTTATTAAGCAGTTGGATATATAGAGCCAGGACTTAAAGCCATGCTAAACACTATCAATTTGAAAGTCATCAATAGACAGGTGATAGCTAGGAGTCATGAAGAAAAGGCACAGTATGGAACCCTAGGGGACACTAGTTAAGCTGCAGGAGGTGGGGGGGGGAAATAAGGGGGGCGGAAGATAACCTAATGATTAGGGGGAAACTTACCAAGTGGAACATGATGGACAGGCAATTTCAGTGTGGCAATTGGCACTAAAGTCAATCCACTGGAGGAAATGGAGCTGCTGGGATCATATCACTCCAAGAATCCCAATTGTGGTCAAAGGATATCAGCAAAATGGCAGACTAGGAAGCTCTAACTTCTCATTTCCCCATGGAAACATCAAAAACAACCAGAAACCGGATGAACTACCCTAATAGAATCTCTGAAAAACAGTCAAAGTTTACAGCAAACACCCAATAAGAAATACCCACCTTTGAAACTGTGGGAACTATTACGTTATTTTCACTCATCCTTTTCACCCCAACCATCATCATACAGACTTGGCCTAGAGGCAGCAGCCCATTTCCCTCCTTTAATCTGTAGGCAGCAGAGAAGATCCTATTTGCAATATGCTAACCCAGTGGTCAGCAAACCGTGGCTAGCGAGCCACATGTGGCTCTTTGGCCCCTTGAGTGTGGCTCTTCCACAAAATACCACATGCGGGCGCGCACCTACAGTGCAATTGAAACTTCGTGGCCCATGCGCAGAAGTCGGTTTTCGGCCTGGGCGAATCTATTTAGAAGAAATGGGGGGTGTCGGTCGGGCAACAAGAGACGTTGTGGAGTGAAAGAAGATGTAGTGTCGAGGATTGAGCAAGGTATGTTGAGATGGTTTGGACATATAGAGAGGATGAATGAGAGGAGATATACAAGACGAGTGTGGATGGGAGAGTTGGAAGGGGTCGACCTCAGCAAACGTACCTCAATCAGATTGAGGATGTTTTTAGCAAAGGCCAGCTTAGGAGAACCCTAATTAAGTTAATAACAATGTACCTACCTATATAGTTTAAGTTTAAAAAATTTGGCTCTGTTGACTAATGAATTTGCCGACCACTGTGCTAACCTGTCAGGTGGCTGCCTGAAAGACTGATCTGTTTCATCTAACTCAGATCTCAAGTGGCAGCCACTACTTGTGAAAGCTTCAGGGGAACTACCAACCTGTAGGCACCTGGGGCAAGAGATTACAGATGGAGACATACAATAGACATTAGAAAAACCTGGAATGAAACTCTGGCAAGTAAGCCAAGTGTACAGGGGAGTTGAGAGCCACATGCAGGCCTAGGTGTAAGACATATGCTCATAAAAGACCTGAAGCTTCCCCCTAAGGCTGATCCCTAGGCTCAGAGAACATCCAAGCTAAAAGAGAGTGCGCAAAGATGGAGAGATGACTGTGTCCTCAAAACCCAATTTCAGAATAAATCATACACCACACACAAAAAAAACAGGAAAACATGGTCCATTCAAGGAAGAAAATGAAGTGGCAGAAACCATCCCTGAAGAAAGAGTGCATCAGATGTATTAGACAAAGAGCTTAAAACAACTGTCTTCAGTACACTCAAGAAGCTAAAGAAAAACACAGTTTTAAAAAACTGAAGGAAATCAGAAAAACTATATGTGAACAAAATTAGAACATTCCAATGGTATTTTTCAGAAAACCAGAACAAACATTCCTAAAATTTATATGGAATCACAAATTTCCCCAAATAGCCAGAGCAATATAAGAAAGGATAAAAAAGCTGGTGGCATCACATTCCCCGATTTCAAACTATATTAATCAAAGAATTTGGTACTGCATAAAAACAGACACATACATCAATGGAACATAATAAAAGCCCAGAAATTAACCCACACTTAATCTATGACATTGGAAGGAATATACAGTGGGGAAATGACAGCCTCTTCAATAAATGATGTTGGGAAAATTGGACAGATACAAGCAAAAATAAACTCAAAGTGGATTAAGACTTCTATGTAAGGCCTGATATCATAGGCAGGAAACTCATTGACATTGGTCTTAGCAATATTTTTTTATAGATATCTTCTCAGGTAAGGACAATAAAAGAAAAAACAACTAATGGGTGTGCATCAAACTGAAAAGATAACCTACTGATTGGGAGAAGATATTTGCCATGACTTAGCCCATAAGATTAATAGCAAAAATAACTCACACAATTCAACATCAGAACAGCAAACAATTTTAAAATGGGCAGAGCACCTGACATTTCTCCAAAGAACATATACAGATGGCCAACAAACATGAAAAAAAAATGCTCAGTATCACAAATCATCAGGGAAATGCAAATCAAAATCACATTGAGAACCTCACACCTGTAAGAATGCTACCAAAAAGTCAGCAAATAACATGTGTTGGTGAGGATATGGAAAAGAGGGAACCCTTTTTTTTGCATAGCTAGTGGGATTGTATATTGATACAGCCATTATGGAGAACAGTACAAATAGAATGACCATAAAACTCAGCAATTCCACTTCAGGATATTTATCTGGAAAAAACACACACGAAAACACTAACTCAAAAACAAATATGCACCCCTATGTTCATTGCAGCATTATTTACAATAAACAAGATATGGAATAAACCTAAGTGTTCATCAACAGATGAATGAATAAAGATAGATATAATTCAGCCATAAAAAATGGAATCTTGCCATCTGAAACATGGATGGACCTAAAAGGTGTTATGCTAAGTTAAATAAGACAAATACCATCTAATGTCCCTTATATGTGGAATCTTTAAAAACAAATACAACAAAAGAGAAACAGACCCCTAGAGACAGAGAACAAACTGATGGTTTCCAGAGGGAAGGGAGTGGGGGATAAAAGGTACAAACCTCCAGTTATTTTTTAAGTCATGGGGATATAGTATAATAAAAATAGTCAATATTTTAATAACTTTGTATGGTGATAGATGGTTACTAGACTTATTCTGGTGATAACATGGTAAGGACTATAAATGTTGAATCACTATGTTATAGTCCTGAAACTAATATAATATTGTATGTCAACTATAACTTGAAAAATTATAACAGAAATTTTGGATCTGAAAAATACAATATCTGTATTGAAAATTTTCAACAGCAGGTTTAAGTAGGCAGAAGAAACAATTAGCAAACCTGAAAAAAAGGATTAACAAGTCTAAGGAGCTGAATGAAGAAAATGGTATCAATATACACATTGTGGGAGTCCCAGGAGGGTTCAGTGTCTACTACTTCCATTCAACATAGATAGCATTGGAAGTTCAGAGTATTAGGCAAGAAAAAGTCAAGCCATCCAAGTTGGACAGGAAGAAATAAAGTTATCTCTGTTCATAGATGACATGATATCATATATAAAAGCCTAAAAAAAATCTCAGAGCTATTTAAACAATTCAGTTTGTAATAGTACCAGAAATAATAAATACTTAGGAATAAACTTAACCAAGGAGGCAAAAAGACATCTTGTGTTCATAGATTAGAAAACTTAAGATTTCAATATTGCTCAAATTGATTTACAGATTTAATTCAATTCCTATCAAAATCCCAATGACTTGAATTGCAGAAATAGAAAAATGCTATAATTCACATGGGATCTCAAATGGCCAGAACAAGTTGAAGATTTCACAATTCCTGATTTCAAAATTTACTACACAAAGTTTCAGTAATCAAAACAGTATAGTGCTAGCAGAAAAACACAGACATATAGACCAACAGAATGGAATAAAATAGCCCAGAAATAAACTCCAGCATACCTGTATATGGTCAGATGAAGTGTGTCAAGATCATTCAATGTGGAAAGGACAGCCTTTGCAACAAATGGTGCTGGGAAAATTGTACAGACTCATGCAAGAGAATGAAGTTGGATCCTTACCTTATACCATATACAAAAATTAACACTAAATGAATCTAAGAGTTAAAAGTATAAAACCCTTAGAAGAAAAACAGGGAGGGGAGAATCTTCATAATAATGCATTTGGCAATGATTTCTTGAATATGACATTAAAATCAAAGGCAAAAAAAGAAAGATTTGGCAAACTGGATATCATCAAATGTAAAAGCTTTTCTCATTAAAGGACACTATCAACAGAGTAAAAAGGCAACACACAGAATGGGAGAAAATTCAGTTGACCCTTGAATAACATCAGTGTTAGGGGTGTCCACTGCCACATGGTCAAAAATCTGTTTATAACTTTTGACTCCCAAAAAACTTAAGTTATCCCTCAGTATCCACAGGATATTGGTTCCAGGACCGCCCCAACCCTGCAGATACCAAAATCTACAGATGCTCAAGTCCCCTATATAAAATGGCATAGATCAGTGCATACAGTAAGCCCTCCACACCCATGAACTCTCAACCATGGATGAAAAACAGTATAGTATTTATTGAAAAAAATCTGCATATAAATGGACCAACACAATTCAAACTTGTGTTGGTCCAGGGTCAACTATATTTGTAAATCATAAATGTGATAAAGGATTAATATCCTGAATATATATAAGAGAACTATAAGTCAACAACAAAACACAAAGCCTTGAATACTAGTAGATATTTCTCTAAAGAATATGTATAAATGGCCAATACACAAATGAAAAGATATTGAACATCACTAGTAATTAGGGAAATGCAAATCAAAACCACAATGAGATACTACTTATCCATTAGGATTGTTATTTTTTAAAAAAAAAAGAAAATAACAAATGTTGACCAAGATATAGAAAAACTGGAACCCTTATGCACTGTTGATGGAAATATGAAATGGAATAATTGCTGTGGAAAACAGTATGGAGGTTTTTCAAAAAAGTAAACATAGAATTATTACCTTATGATCCAGCAATTCCACTTCTAGCTATATACTCAGAAGAACTGAAAGCAGGAATTTGAACAGATATTTGTACACTAATATTCATGATGGCATTATTCACAATAGCTATAAAAATAAAAACCCATATGTTCATTAGCAGATACAAGGATAAACAAAATGTGGTGTATGCTTACAATGGTATGTTATCCAGCCTTAAAAAGAGAAATTCTATATGCTAAAACATGGATGAACCTTGAAAACATTTAAGTTAAAGAAGCCAGACACAAAAGAACATACACTGCATGATTTCACTTAAATGAGGTACCTGGAGTCAAGTCATAGAAACAGGAAGTAGAATAATGGATACCACAGCCGGGGAGTTCAGGATGATGAATAAGTTCTAGAGATGAATAATGTTAATGGTGTACAACAACATGAATGTACTAATGCCATTGAATTATATAAAATCATAAATTTTAACAAATTATGTATATACTAGAGGCCCGGTACACAACATTCCTTTGAAATCCTTTGAGCATCTGATAAAAGCTAGAGCCTCTTGCTAGAAAAATGTCAATAAACACAAGATTTCTGTTTAAAATTTTAAAGGTTAACAACTCTCCTGGGGTCCCCTAGGAAGTCCAAAGACCCCCCGAATTAAGGACTTTGGTTCTAAAGTGACCTCTAAGGGATATCTGGCCTCTTACTCAAATAGCAGATGTCAGCTAAGGCCCGCTGCTTTTGTACTTCACAGACACCATTGTTACGGGCATTTACTGTGCTAGACTCTGGCTCTGCCAACTCTAGGAAAAGCTTAACCATCTCCATGAGCACATATCATCAAGAGAATGTAAGCAGGGACTAGTTGTACATACCTAAGTCTGCTTCTGTTCAGCCATCCTGGGTTTAACCTGGAGAAAATGAAGCCAAAGGAAAGAAAGAACTCATAGACTTGGTTACTTGGGTGGATTTAGCAAGAAAACAATAAATCAAGTAATTCTCAGGACTAAAGGTGGGACTGAGGGGCTTTTCTTAAAGTCTTCACCTCTAAAGGTTACCAGCACATTCCTGGCCCCTTAGGCCAAGAAATCCTTCACCTGTTTAATCTGGGAGGGGTTGGCATTCTCTGATTGGCTCTACAACTACCATTAGCCATTTGCTAGCAGCATGCTCACAGACCACAGGAAAGCTAACCCTTCCACTGTGGCACAAAGGAAACATGCCAGTGAACGCCCTTTAGTTGGCCCAAAGAGGGGCAAGATGAATGATCTGGCCCTGCACATGTGTCCCATGCAGCCTGAATACTGCAGCCTTCCCCTGGCTTGCCTAACATTATATGTATATGTCACCTTTCTCTTCTTACCAGTGCAACGGGCCTTGCATTGGGCCTCACCTAGCTGTGCAACACAGACAAGTCTTCTGCCAGACACTGGACGGCGTCACCTTACCGTCAGAGCAGTGCAGTGCCCTTCCGAGGTAAGAGAAAACCATGGGCCTCCTTGCCCCAGTCCCTGTGTCAATAGCACAGAAAGATGGTGGTGAATGAATGTTTCTCCTCCAATCTCCCATGGTCCCAGGGGTCACATACCCTGCCCTTTCACCTCAGTTCTCCCAAGGGAGAAGGCTCAGTGGTGGCCTTGTATTTACTGGATGGGCGAGGCTGGGCGTTCCTTTCTCGGAGATAAAGATGTATAGGTTCCTCTGAGGAAAGCCTGAAACCATAAGAAACCTGACTAGCCCCAGGGTGGACAGGAGGTGAAGTCCACAAAGTGGTCACCAGATCTTAAGGGCTCCAGCAGCCCCCCTCACTCTTGTTGACCTCCCTCTAGAAGTTATGCTGACATGAGAGCCTTTGTCCCTGAGTCTCTCCCTGTCATCCCTCCTTTAGGTGTCCTCCTGGGGTGATGGCTCACTACCCCCACATAAGGCCCCTGAGGCTGGCTCCAGGCTCTGCCTCTGCAAACCTGCACCCTGGGTTGAGCCCATTCTCAGGTCCTGCAGTGAGGCAGGCATTGTAGAGATGAGCAGACAAAGTCCCAGTTAGAGGAGGTAGCCTTCTGAAATCTTAGAGCAGCGGTTCTCAACCTGTGGGTCGCGATCCCTTTTGGGGGGTCAAACGACCCTTTCACAGGGGTCACCTAAGACCATCGGAAAACACATATATAATTACATATTGTTTTGTGATCAATCACTATGCTTTCATTATGTTCAATTTGTAACCATGAAATTGGGGGTCACCTCAACATGAAGAACTGTATTAAAGGGTCTCAGCATTAAGAAGGTTGAGAAGCACTGTCTTAGAGCCTTTCAGTAACAGAGCAGAGCCCAGGTCTGGTAACACTGGAAGCTCTTCATTGCCCAACATGCTTGGGGTGCCAGTGTTATTGTCACATCTGTCCCCACCCTGCATCCAGCTCCAGCCCCCACAGAGGCAGAGGCTAACCCTGCCCTCCTCCTCCTGCAGGCCCGTGAGCACCCAGAACTGCTGGTCAGAAGCCTGCAGCGTACACTGGAGGGTCAGCCTGTGGACCCTGTGCACAGCGACCTGCGGCAACTACGGCTTCCAGTCCCGGCGTGTGGAGTGTGTGCACACCCACACCAACAAGGCGGTGCCTGAGCACCTGTGCTCCTGGGGGCCCCGGCCCGCCAACTGGCAGCGCTGCAACATCACCCCATGTGAAAACAGTATGTTCCGATCCCAAAGAGCCTTCCGCAAACTCCCCCCAGGGCACCGGGTGCAGAGGGCAGTCCCTGGGCCCGAGCCTGAGCACAGGGCACTGGATCAGGCTTCCCAAGGACTGTGAGCTGGGGCTAGAGTTAAGTATTTTCAGAGGGGTGCATGGGTGTGTGCAAGGATGTGTGTACACATATTCAAGCCACAGAAGATGGCTGAGTGCCCTAAGGGCTCTGTCCTGGCCCTGAAAGAGCCAAGTGCCAGATGAAATCAGCCTCCAGCTCACCTGCAGTCGTTTGGCAGGTGCGCAGGGGACAACTGGACTGTGGTCTCGGAGGAGGGCTACTAAGGAGAGAGCACTGTGCACACTAAAGCAGCACGCAGAGTGCCTCCGCTCAGCAGGCCCAGCGCCCATAACAGCTCTGCTTCTCACAGAGCCAGGCTCTGCTAACCACCTCCCTCCTCCCCTGCCCCAGGGCACCGACCACACTGAGCCCCCCTGCCCAGGGATCTGACACTCATTCACTCCCTCCTTCTGCAGGTCTGGTCCTCCTCAGCCCTACACCAGCATTTGTATTCCTGTTGGGTGGGGATCTATTTTTTATTCCTTTGGACCCAAAACAAATTGGAGGTGTTTCCCCCACAGGGAAGATGACAAAGCGTGAGGCAAAGACTAGGAGACTTTCCTGGTGCAGTGCCGTTTCCTCCCAACAGGGACTCCCTGGGCATCAGATTCCCAGCGCGGAGGCAGGAGACCTGGAGGCCAACAGTCCCCTTACCTTCAGTCCTGGTGGCTTTCTCTACACTGGGGTGGGTGGGGCTGACCCATCTTGGTGGTAGGAGCTCACCACACGGAGGACCAGTGTTCAATGAAAGGAGTTCAGACTAGGTCAATCCGGGATGTCCACACCCCAAATCAGCGCCAGTGCTGAGGAACTTGCAGTCTGTGCCTGTACTGACCTAGAAGGTCGTGGTGCCTGGTACGGCCTGGTGATGAGAAGCAGAGAGGCACAGGTGGAGACTATGCCAAGACAAAGCTGCTCAGGGGGGTGAGGCCATCAGCTAGGGCCTCACTTACATGCTACCTTGCAGTGGAACAAAATGTAGTCCTTCTGGAACCCATCTCGAGGAGAGTCACTTACTAAAATACTAAAATACCATGGGAGACAGCAAGCTTGCCTGGGAGGTGAGGCGGGCCAAAGACAGGGAGCCCACAGGCACCGGCAGGAAGGGGGGTGCTCTCAGAAAGGCCCCGTGTTGGCAGCCAGGGGCAGGAGGGGTGGTGGCTGAGCTCACGGGACAGCAGTGTCCCCTCCAGCACAGGAGTCCGGTGCCCACGGCAGACCCCAGGAAACACCCAGTTGGCCAGAACCGTTAATCTCCGTTTCCTTTCTGCTCCCACCCCCTTCCCAGTGGAGTGCAGTGATACCACCAGGTACTGCGAGAAGGTGAAACAGCTGAAACTCTGCCAACTCAGCCAGTTCAAGTCTCGCTGCTGTGGAACTTGTGGCGAAGCGTGAAGAGGAGGCCTAGGGAAGACCGACCCTGGCTGCACAAAGGACTCACGCAACCAGCTTGGACAGAACTTAAGCTTTCTTCGTTTTATTTATTTCCCCCTCCCTGCCCCCAACCACGCACACCCCCATCCAACCCCCACCGCCCCCACCCCCAGACTTGAGGACCTCAGCATGCCTTCTCTTTCAGTTCGATGGAGGACAGAATGTTGGGAACAGACAGGACAGAGGTCTAAAGGAGGTTGCAGAACAGACAGGGCCAGACAGTGGGAGCTCCCGTGCAAAGCCGGCTCCCTCCCAAACCTGGGTCCCAAAGAGACCTGGGGAGAGGCAGGTACAGCCCCTCGGGACAGCGTGGAGCCAGAGCTCCCAGGAGGCAGGTGAGCAGGTCCCAGATGATTTGGAAAGCATTGGTCCTGACTTTGGACACCAACTGGGTCTTGCCCACGCACTGTTCACGCAGGAGAGCGCTGCTCCTGTCTCCTCCTCTGCCTCTGTCCCTAGGCCTCAGAAAGGGCGAGGGAACACCATGCTGAAGCAGAAGCAGCCCAGAACTTAGTTCTTCTGCTGGGAGGGGAGGTGGAGGGCACAGCAACAAGAACTCAAAACATGGACACGTGGGGGAAAAGGAGACAGTCCAAGTAGGCCTAAAGGACACAATGCAGAAAAAGGGAGTAGAGGGGTAGGGGGACAGAAGCAAGAAAGCCTGTGCATGTTCCTCAGGGGAGAGTTGAGGGAGACAGGGGAGGAGGGAGTAGCCAGGAGGCTCCCAGAAGGGCTCTGAACCCCCTGGGTGTGGGACCCCGGCAGGCTCAGGGGAGGGGCCGCTCGGAGCTCTGCTGCCCTCATGGCTGAGGCTTTGGTATGAGACATGCCCTCCATGGGGTGGAGGGGAGGCTCTCTCCCCATGCTGTCTCAGAGAACCTTCTGCCTGTACACCTGCAGCAAAACCACCCCTGGCATCTCTATCTAAGTCCGGAGTTCCCCAAGCCTGGAACTCACTGCTGATGTGAGCCAGGGGCATCTGAGCATGGATGGCCTTTGCTGCCCCACTTAAGAGCCAGGGAGTAGAGTCAATTTTCAAAAACCAATTCATTATAATCAATTTGCCTGAGAGCAGCCAGCAGGACATAGCAGCCACTTCATTCCAGAGCTGTCCGGGGGTCGGGGGGGCGCTGTAGGCTTGTGGGAGCCCTGCCCAGACCACAGTGAGAGTTCCCTCCTGTCTATAGAGCAGGTTGGGGCAGGGTGTGGGGTGCAATGGCAAAGCCAAAAGATAACTAACGCTTCCAAGACTGTCCTCCAAGGCTTTCAACCCATTCCCCACACACAGTGAACTACCAGGAGTCCACATATGCCAGTTTTGGTGATTGGGCTAATTGCTTATTCAGCAAGTGGCTTTGGACGCATGATTTTGGCCATCTCCCCGAGTGGCCACAGTTTAGTCGTCATGGCAGGTCAGGGCGGCGACAGTCACTCACCTTCAGAGAAAGCACCACTCCCTCGGGGCCGCCGCTGACATCAGGGCAGTGTTTTCCAGCCTGCAAGGACATTGGAGGGGAGACGACGTTCATCTGTGTCCTCCCCAGGTGAGCTGTGGACAGTTAGGTGGGTTTCCTTCTTCCTCACCACAAACATGGGCTCTAAGAAATCATGTTACTAAAAATCAGTGTAATGTTTATTTAAAATAAAAGAGAATGTGTTCTATGTCTGTATATCTTTTGTGAATATTTATTAGGATTTCTTGTATAAAAAAAGTGCAATATTAATAATTGTACATTGTCATCCAGAAAACCAAGTATTTGGGGGACTCTTTAGTAACTTCTTGCAGTTGTGTTTCTGTAAACTCTGGTGATTATTGTATTGTTCCTCTTTTTAATAGAACCTGATGTTTAACTCTGGATCCATTCACTGTGTACAGAGACATTGTAAAAACTAACATGGGATGATGGGGCAATGAGAGAGAATTCATTTGTGACACAGTAGTTAACACGTGGGGTGAAGAAGACAAATTCTATCCTACTGCTAATGTGGCTGGTTATTTCCAGTTCAATAGCTTTTGAAAACCACGGGCCAATATTCACATTTCCTACACAGCAGGTGTCCTCAGCTCCCCCGTGTCAGGCTGGAACCTCTGAAATGTGTTGGAGGGCCTGGGATTGGGGTAGGAAGCCGTGTGCCCCTTGCATGACATGAATGTTCATTTATTGTTTGTTCTGTGAATTGTGACTCAGCAGCGCCCCAAGATTATTAGGGCTGCTGAATAATGTGGAAGGAGGCACTTCCTCCTCTAAAACACAAAACTGTATTTATATTTTTTGTACAGACAATACAGCTTATTTATTTAAATCATGTCGTCTGAGTCTCTCTTAAGCTCAGCCCTCCCACCTTGTGTTGTGTCGGCGAGAGGGTGGTTCCCGGCCACTTATCTGTGTCTGGCTAAAGAGGGAGAATTGCAGTTTTCAGCTTCACAGGGGGTGTTGGGGGCCCAGGCCTGGGAGGGCCGGCTCTGTAACTGAAGCCAGAGGGGCTGTGGCTCTGGATGTGCACATACTCAGTCTCAGTGCTGCCCTTGACAGTCGTCTTATTTCCGGCCCTATAGAGTGGGAAGACGGGAGGCGCAGTGCCTTTGGGAAGAGAAGCACAGGCATGTGTGGGTACGTGCCGGCTTGGGTGCAGGAGGAGCCTCACTCCGGGCCAGGCTGATGTGCCGTGTGCAGTGTGGAGTAACCGCATGCTGAAGTTGTGCGTGTATGCTATTGGCAGGGGCTAACATTTCTAGATCCTGCCACAGTTAATCCTCATATCAACCCTATAATTATCTCCATTATGAGAAGCCCAAGGTCATCCAGCTGGTGGACCCGCTCCAAATGCCAGTCGTCTGGCTTTTTAGCCAGAGCCTCACTCTTACCCACTGTGCTGTCTCCAGCTCCTCCGTGTGAGCGCCGACCACGCGTGGCCACCCTGGCGTGTGCCCCGTTCCTCCTTACTGCTTGGCGGTCGCTAGAGATGACAATAGCACATTTTACGGGGGTTATTTTATTGTCCCCTAAAATCAATTGTGGCATCTTGGGGCTCCTCGCTCCCTCTTTTTACATAGAGCTACTGTGGAAAGTGTCAAAACAAAACAGCATATCACCGAGCTCTTCATGAACAGGCTCTGGGGAACGTCGGCGCGTCCCCAGGCCCAGACAATGGCCAGGCGTGGAGCTCCGTGAGCCGCCCTGGCCAGAAAGCCAACCTCCAGCCTGTTTGCCAGCACTGACTTCAGCGCATCACACTCTGCTGAGCAGCATAAAAATATACCAGAAAGCTCGTCTTGAAATTCCAATCATTTCCTAAGGCATTTTAGATGTTGCCAATGCTAGAACTATAAATACATACCAGCAACCAAACAATGCGCTACAGAAACTCCAGGAGAGGGCGGATGAGTCAGATGCCAGAGTAAAAACCCAGGAAGGCTAAACCATGGAAAGGGCTTGAGTAGAGCACATGGAAAATTTTCCAGCCAAAATCACAGAGCACAGCACGGAGTAAAGAAGACATACCTTCCAAGATGCCACCAACCACAGTGTAAAAGTTTGGGATGTTAACCACAGGCCAGTCTTGGGGTTGTAACTCCTCACACTACCGTCCCCTGCTTGGCCTCAGATGTTTCCAGGACTTTGGCAAGATGAGCCCAAGAAATCTGTGAGTCCACTGAGACCAGAATAGGCAACCATCATCCAAGCTCATTTATGCCTCAACTTCTTCACCTTTCAAAAGAGGATACTTCATAGGATAGGGTTGTGGTGAGGAAACAATTAGTTACTTCCTGTCAAGGAAATATAAGGGTGCCTGGTGTATCGTTGATGCACTCACTGAATGCTAACTGCTATTATCACCATCCAAGTTACTCAGAGAGATGGGGAGATGAAGGATAGGCTGGCAGAAATATCACATTACTTCCCATGGTCAACACCGGAAGATTCCCCTGTGTTTTCATTCTTGATTGAGAAGGACATCAGTCATTCATTCAGAGTTCACTACTGCACAATAGTGTAAACACCAGAGGCGTTAGCTAGTAAACCAAGCTCTGTGTCTTGGAAGAAAACAGATCAGCCCATGTGGCTAACTCAAAGACTCACCAAAATACTGACAAACTTCCAGAAATACCTCCCAAGACGTTATCTTATGATCCAAATGTACAGCCCCGTCTCAATTCAAAAGACCCAAATGCCCTGACAGATGTGGCTCAGTGGTTGAGCGTCAACCTATGAACCAGGAGGTCACAGTTTGATTCCTGGTCAGAGCACATGCCCAGATTGTGGGCTCGATCCCCAGTCGGCAGGAGGCAGCTAATCAATGATTCTCTCTCATCATTGATGTTTCTCTCTCTCTCTACCTCTGAAATTAATAAAAATATTTTAAAAGATACCCAAATCTGCACACATGGGCTATTTCCTTTAAGTTACTTTTTAAAATGATGTTCATTCATGAATAAACAAATAAAAGAAAAATTATGGGTATTTCACTTACCATGTCGTATATTTTCTCATAGGCAGCAGGCTATTGTCCACTCGCCTCGGGAATTATCCTGCAGATAAACCCAAAGGAAATAAACCAATTTTATTAATGGCTCTCAGCTAAAATTAGACAAGTTAGATCTCAGTAATCTATCTGTGGGCTCTCCAAAATAGGTAAATTCATCCCCAAAGGGTAAGAGTTAGGGTTGGGGTGGGGTAGAGAGAAAGATGACCCTCTTGGAGAATAACCCAGTGAAAATTGATCTGTGGTGAATTAATCCAAGAAAGGATAAGTTAGGAAACTAAATAAGGTGACACCTCCTTGCTTGTGTCTCTCTCTGTCCCTCATTAACTGAGTCGGCTATGATTTAAAGACCTCAGGATTCAGACTCAGAATGCATTGAATGTGAGTTAAATCAAGGAAGGTTCCCTACCCAGGTCACACACTGCCAACTAGGAAAATATTGGTCTTAATGCAAACCTTGAAGTAAACAGTAGAAAACTAAATACCAAATGAATTCTACCAATCTTCTAAGCTTCACCTAAAATTCTTGTCTGTCCCACACACATCCATCCTGTCCTTTTAGAGCTGCTTTTACAGGTCAAATGTATATGGGTTGACCAGTGAGTGTTATCTTTAGTCAAAACTCAGCTTCATATTCATAGCACCCCAAGGTTTTCAACTGTTTTTCGCCACCCCTAAAGGGGAGGGAAGATATTGCTAACCAAGCCTTTGCTAACAAGAACTGCGCCGTCACCTTGCCTGTCAACTAGAGATTTACCACTTCACTCAGATGGGTTCTGTGGAGCACCTGGTCCCAATCAGCCACGTGTCACGCTTCTGATAACACAATATACAGATGTCACTCACCTCTGTGTTTTCCAAAGGCGAGATCCATCTTCAACGAAGGATTTCCCAGGCTGCTCCTAAAGACATGGTCTATATATGTGTAAACAGAAATTAAATGTGAAGTTGTAGGTAAGTGTAGAGCAAGCAGACAGTGGGGAACGGTTCTCCTGCCGAACATAAATAACGTTTGTTTGAACAGAAGGCTTCGGAGGGCCTGGGAGGTTGAACAGTCATCATTTAGACCAGAAAGCATGCCTGGGAAACGTGCCTCCTTCTTTACGATGACATAAACAGCCCTCCTCCAGGTCTGCGTGATGGCCAGGGGTGACCTCGTTACAAATCCCAGGAAGAATAGTAGACAAGCTGTGAACAACTTAGTTACCGGGGGAGCAACTCTAGGAAATGTTTAATGATCAAAGGCAAGGAGTGGGGTGGTGAAGCGTGTCATGGGCTTGGTTTTCTTCCCTGCAATCCACCATCATTTTTTAAATTACAATGAAAGGGCCAGGCAATGACTTAGCTGAGGTTTTCCAGTTGTCCAGGTAGCTCTGTCCCATAGCAGGAGCTCAGCAGTCACAGTGCCAGGGCACAGAGCAGCTGCCAGGGCCACGGACCATTTGCTCTTGAGCTGAACTGAAGATACTCACGGTAACTCCCTGAGAGCAGGCCTTGAGCAAGCCTGTGAAGAATTTGCCAAGTTGCTGAGCCTCAATTCCCCACCCAGATGGGAAGGTAACACAGAGAAAGGGTTGTGTGTGGATAAAGTGAGATGACATCTGCTGGGGTGATCAGAACTTGAGAGAACACTACACCATACACTGCATCTACTGTCCGGTCAGTGAGCTTTCCCAGGCTCCCTGAGCCCTGCACTCTGGCTGTGTCCTAACCTCCCATTTATCAAGCAGCCAAACAATCTCAACTACCAGTGACCAGGATATTTCAACGGAGTTAACACTGAGGCACTGCAGGATCCACCAAGGTTTCTAAATCATCAAAGAAAGGGCCAACCACATGTTTACATGCATGTGTATTTTATTGTATTCTGAACTTCTTTGAAAAAATGTATGACGAGCACTTGGCAGTGTTTCTCCATGTGTGTTCCAATAGGTTTTACACAATAAAAGGGCTGTATTGTCAGAGTTGGAAACTGTTGTTTCTGCCTGCTCAGCATGCATTCCTTCCCTACCCTGGAAACTACACCTCAGTTTTCTTTTAGGGACTTACCCCACACCAAGCCCCTACAGTTCATGTAGCTCACATGGGATTGGCCCCATACACACACACACTGCTCTGGCCAGGGGGAGCCCCAATTCAGGCCTGAATAATGCATATTTTCTATCACCCTGGCCATGATAATCAGTGCAGGGATCAGTCCAGGCAAAAGAGACACAATTAAGGGAATTTTACTAGAACCACTAGAAAGGAGAAGCCCTTTAGTTAAAAGGATGTTGTAAGCTCAAAACTGCTAGAGCCCTGGCCAGTATGGCTCCATTGGTTAGGTGTCTTCCCTGCACTGAAGGTTGCTGGTTCCATTCTCAGTCAGGGCACTGGTCTGGGTTGCAGGCTTGATCCTCATAGGAGGCAGCCAATCTATGTTTCTCTCGCATCAGTGTTTTCTCTCTCTGCTCTCTCTCTCTCTCTCTCTCTCTCTCTCTCTCTCTCTCTCTCTCTCTCTCTTTCCTCCCTCCCCTTACCCCTGTCTCCCTTCCTTCCTCCCTCCCTTCCTCCCCTTTCTCTCTGTCTAAAATCAAAAAGAATTTCTAGAAATTACCTAAGAAGGCAAGGCAGAAGAAAATAAAGCCAGAATATCAAAGGCCAAGCCCTTATCCCAGCATTCAAGCCCCTATATCCAGCTGTGCCTAACTGCTAATTCATACAGTGGGTTATAGAAAGGTAAACAAAGTTCCTGTACTATAGAGCCTTCAAAACATTAGCATGTATCATGAAACGCCAACAGGAGGATCTAACAGCCAGCCTTTCCCAAACTGATGTGTCCAGTGAACTTTTTTTTGACGACCATTTCACAGGGCTGGTTTAGCACAGGGAACAACTGGGGAAAGACTGATACATGTTACCTATACGTTAACTTCATATTAAAATACTCCAAATCCCCATTCTCTTATTATTCCAGATAAATGAGACAAGCGGGAATTCATTTATCCAACACTGTTGATGCATTTGTCCAGACTTTATAAATGTGTGTATAATTTTTTATTCTTTTAACTAAATTGAGGTCAGGAGCGCAAACCATGGTATATTTTTCCAGTCTTAATAAAAAATGTATGTGTGTGCGTGCGCACACAAGTGTGCATGTGTACGTATGCGTCCTGTTTTATTATGTTGGGGTCATAATTCCTGAGCTGCCATGCTTTTTAGTTCTGCATTTGTTTTCATTTGGGGGCCTCTAGTCCCACTGAGAAGCTATCAGCTGTCACTCCTTTCTGTTCTGAATGTGTCTGCCTCTAGCAGCAGCCCCTCCTACTCTTCTGTGGCTAATAAACCAGATAATAGAAGTTCATTGGAACTGTGTGTTTAAAAAAAAAAAAATATGGGAGAGAGGGGCCAATATACTAAGAGACAGCACCAGGGTAGGGGGTGTGCGCTGAGTAAAGGACCTAAGTTTCTCTACATGAAATGTATGTCAATGATTCTGGCAACTGAAAGCCTGCTGATTTCCAGGTTCTTGCCTCGGTTTTGGACGGCTGAAGTTTACAAATAACTGACCTTCGAATATGGGAGGTGTTGTGATACTTAGCCAAGAAAAGAGCCACTCCAAGTTGATAGTAAGCACTGAGCTCTGCTTAGGAACTCAAATGAAAAGTTTTGTTGTTGGTGTTTTTTGTGGGGGGTTTTTTAAAGCCCAAGAGAGCCTACAGTCCAAAAAATTCAATTTCTTAGTTTATAAGTCATTCCCTGGCACAGATGTCAAATTGCAGTCATTTTTCAGGCATTCTGTCTGCCTGCAACCCTCAAGTAGCTGCTTGCCTGTTTAAAGGGTATGTGTAGGCTTCCCTGTTTTGTGATGCTGTAACATGAAATGGATGGGGATTGGGGAAAATGGTGAAGTGATCAAGCTTCCCCCTTGTCATTGAAAGAACAGCCTTGGCCCGGGTAGATGGGCAGTGCGCAGGTAGGCAGGCAGGCAGCCGGCTGACTGCTCTGGGCATGAAAAGCCCAAGAAAATCAGCGTTAGATTCAATCCCTGGAGTGAAAGTTTCCAGAGTCCTTTCGATTAGCACCAAGCGAGTTTGTTGCCACACTTAGACGTTTGACAAGGAAAAGCCATCATGTTGTGTCCAAGGATGCAAAGGCAGGGACTGGGGCACCTGTGGCCCAGAAGTGGCTTAAACGGGAGCTCAGCCTAGTATGGCCCTGATGCCTTTTCCAGACTCCTGAGCACATGTTCTGGAAGGGTCATAGGCTCCTATGACCCTTTGCACCCCCTAGAATGGGGAAGGGCCCCGCACCTGCCCAGCCAGCCATGTGGAAACTCTGGGCCTGCCCTGCCAAAGAAAACACCCCTGCCTGCCCTCCACCCCCGTCCTTACGCTCAGAAGGGCCTCTGTCTTCCCACGTCGAGGCCTGCCGACCAGATGTGGGCCTGGGGGATGGCAGGCAGGCCCAAGGAGCCAGGGGGCCATTTAATCTGCAATTGGGCCCTGTGCACACCCCACCTGCCCGCCTACTCCTCCTTGACAACTGCACAGCTGAAAAGTACTCTTAGAGGAAATGGACCCTCTGTTCATCTCCATGCCCTGAATCACAAGATCCCAAAAAAGGTGCATCACTTTGGAAAGACTTTGTTGTGCTGGGCCCATTGCCTTGAGCAGTTTGCTTCACTCCTGCTTTAGGGGCAGGATAGGGGCAGACAGTTATTCTAACTCTGTACATTACAGCCAGCACGTGTAGAGCAATGAGACTACAATGAAAGGTATTTGGAGGACACCACGTGAAAGCAATTCCATGACATAGGGCAGGGAGTTCTGGCTCCCCAGCCACCCCAGCACAGGCCCCAGCCAGGACTGCTGCTCTGATGTCAGAACTGGACTGTGGTCTCTGCTCAGCTGAGGGCTGTCTCTGGACCCCTAGACCCTCCTCCCTGGAATCGCACATGATGTCTGACAGGGTAGGAAGGAGGATGGGTGGAGCCAAGGATGGAGGTGGGAGAGCCCTGGCTGATGCTGTCTGGGCAGTCTTGGGGAACAGGTTGAGGGTCAGAGGAATGGCCCGAGGCCCACAGCTCCCTTCACCTGCATCCACTGGTTGGCCTGGTACTTATTCTGCACTGTCTTGGCCCTCCTGTCCAATCAGAAGAAAAAGTCACCCTCCAAGTGTGCTTTCCAGTTGAGAAGATGCTGATGAAATGCCATTAATGCTTTATCATCTGCAACCAACTGGCTCTATCCCAGGCCACGTGGGGGCCTGCTTACTTGTCTTACCTCCTCCCTACCTCCTCACATACACCATTAAGCTCTAATAAATGAAAAAAATGTCATAGTGCAATAGGAGGAGGGTCATCAATGGACAAGGGTTTTCAAGAAACTTGAAGAAGACAGGGGGTAGATGGTGGAAGTATAGAAGTGAAGCCACAGCCTAGAATAAAAATACAGCAAGAATTCTGGAGCTGGTAGGGAGCAGGCCTGCCAGGCAGAACCCAGAAGGCTTTCCAGATTTGAAATGCAGGTACCATAGAAAGCAGACTGACAACTGATGCCAAAACTGGGGATTGCTAAGAGAATCACTAACATTGGGCCCCACCTTCCCTATTCTCCAGCCATTACCTGGCAGAAGATCTTAGAGCCAAGCCTAAAAGGAAGGGCTCATCTTTAAAGATGTTGACACTCGTGAAAATACAATAGTAGTGGAATGGAGAATCCTTTCCCCTGTTCTTAATGCTGTATTTATACCTCAATTGGAGGACAAAATAGAGATGGCTCCTGATCACCAGAAAGGGAGTGACATGCCAGGGTCTTCACCCATGTAGGTGGCCCCACTGTAAGGGAATTGAGGAACAAGACCTTCCCTGTCACCTACCCTGCTGACAGGGGCTGCCCTGTGCATGGCACAAGCAGGGGGACACCATCATCAGGAGTGGGATCTCACCCCAGAAGACGCCCCTGGCAACACATCGTAAACCAGCAGACCAGCCCAGAGCTTCCAGGCCAAGTCATCCCAGCAGCTGCAGCCCATTGGCCTCACTGGAAACTCGGCTTCCCTCTCACCGGATGCCGTGCCCTTTGAGGGCCTTGGAGGCCTTCTGTTTTCTTCTGCAGAACCTCATCCACAGAACAGACTGCATTCTGTCCCCTGCTTCGACATAAAGCCTTTCCCTTTGTGTCATATTCTTGGTCTCTACTAACTTTCTTTTATTCATGCCTAATGCCTTGAGAACCCTGGGCTGTGGCAGGTGATTAAGCTCCCACTTCAGTCTCACAATCAATCATGCGCAACATTTCAAGAGAAGACAATTTGTTTGGAGCCTTTCATTGTCAGTGTTTAGGGAATGGGATCATATCAAGTGTTACAGCAGTAAGTATAATAAAATAGATCCTTTTGCCAACAGACTCTTATATGGAAGCCCAATACTCAGAATTGATTAACAAGCTGCTGCTTATGACAGAGCAAGGGTGCGGGGGGAGAGGAACCAGAGCCCCATCCACTCAGCTCAGCTTCTCTTGTCCTCCTCATGACCCAGGTTACCTTCTAAAATGACATTTCCAGGGAGAGCAGTTAGCAATCCCAACTCAGAACAACTAAAAAGTACGTTAACTATATGAAAAAAAAGGTAAATATATTACTTTGTAAAATATGTACAATATAAAATATGAGCAGTTATCCTTACCTGCTTCTTGTAAATACCAATAAAATCATAAGTAGATTCAACCAGGCAGAACTCAGCAACCATCTTCATCATCACCGTCATCATCCTCACCTACATTTAATGAGAGTGAACCATGAGTCAAGGATAAGTGATTGACATATATTCTATCACTCAATTCAAACAACAAAATCATGCAGCCAGTATTGCTAGTGCCCACATGTTAAAGAACTTGACCAAGGTCCCCTAGCTACTGGGTAGGAGGGGCCAAGATGCAAGCCCAGATCTGCTGGACAGTCTCCTGGTATGGTCTTGGCCATTGTGTTGTACCAGCCCCAATAATATGTACTTGTGTCCTTCATATATTTTCTTAATTTTTTACTTGAGTTAACCACTTCTATAATAATAAAGATATTTTAATTTGAGACCAAAACAGGAAAGAAAGTGGGAGGGGGGGGAGTTGAGGGGTGAGGGGCAACCTGGCTCCTTAAGTCCAGAAGTGGGCAGGGATGCCCCGGATAGCTCATCTAGCTGGGGTCACCATGGAGATGACCCTACATGTCACAAAGGGCGGGCTCAGAGGACATTCCTCACCCCAAGAAGGCTCAGCTTAACCAGGCAGGGTCATCTTTCTTCATCATCTTCTTCCCTTCCTACTCATCAGAAATGTTAGAAAAACACATTAGTCTTGATCTAATCAAGTATTGTCAGATAACCATTCTGAAAGAAGGGAGAGGGAAGGGGAAGTGTAAGAGGACTAACATTTCTAATTAACCAAAACAGACCATGACTAAAGTCAATGAGTCAACAGACAGAATAGGTACATTTAGGAATATGAAGGAAAATATTAACAAAAACAAATCAAATTAAACTGTTTTCTGAGGCAGAGACAATGGAGGAGACCAAGAGGCTGGGGCATGAGAGATTGTTGAATTTTTTTTTTTATATTTATTGATTTCGGGGAGGAAGGGAGAGGGAGAGAGAGATAGAAACATCAATGATGAGAGAGAATCCCTGATCAGCTGCCTCCTGCATACCTTCCCCCCCCCCCCCCCCCCCCCGCCGGGGATCGAGCATGCAACCCAGGCATGGCCGGAATCGAACCTGGGACCCTTCAGTCTGCAGGCTGACGCTCTATCCACTGAGCCAAGCCGGCTAGGGCGAGATTGCTGAATTTTTTATAAGCATTTTAGCACTATTTGGCTTTTCAAATCAAGTGCAAATATTTCTTTGATTTGTAAAAAATGACAAAACAAAATAATAAAACCTACCCTCCTTAGTAATCTCCTTTAGCTTAGTGGACTCCAGGAAAGACTTCAGACAGAGAGAATGTGGTTTGATGTGGCTTGTGGAGCCTTGAGATCTGAGACACAGCAGACGGGAGGTGCCTGGTGTTTGGGGAAGAGCACTGGACCTTGAATCAAAAGTCCTAGGTTCCAATCTTGGCCTTGGTGCGCCATGCTCTGTGGCCTTGGGCAATATGCGTAACATCTCTGAGCTTCTCTACCCCCATAAGGGCAGGCATCCAGACCCCATGGAACCAAAAAGAGGATTAAATGATGTAAATCCCAACCCAGTGATACAAACTAACCTCATGGTGAGGCTACAAGGGGTAGGGACCTGAGCAGTCTGGGCAAAGTAGGTCAGGGCTGTGGGAAGACTGAGCCCTGGATAAGAGATGCAGGTTGCTCACCCATGAACCAGGCATTGAGCCCAAGCTCGAGTTTCTGGACTTGAGCTGAAATTTTCTCCTCCCACCACCATGTTACCAAGTTCTCAGAGTATGTTTTAAGTTCTGTGGATTTAAGAGAGAGGTGGTAACCCAGGTGTCCGTCTGCATCCCTCTGTGAGCGGCTCACCCATATCATGAGCCCATCTGACTCAGCACGCGAACTCTTGAACAAAGTCCTTCCTCGAGTCTTCTCAACTTAAAATAATTCCCAAATCACTTAGCCTTAGAATCAAACTTGGTGAAACCTTAGACCCAAAAGAGAAATCTCCAGCCCTTTCTCCAGGGCAGGGTCCAGCTCACCACTAAGTCAGGCTTTGTCACAGATCTGGTCACAGTTACCATTTTAGGACAAGGAGGTCCAGCTTCCCAGGAAGCAGCACAGGAAGCCATTTTTTCTAGGCTCTGAGCATTGAGAACACACAGCCCAGGGGCTGGCTGCTGAATGTCCTGTTGCCAGGGTCCCTTTTTCCCCTCCTCCCACTGGAATCACAGCCTGCACTGGGTTAGGTGGGAGAGGTCCGGCAGGTCCACGCTCCCATGGGTCAGCTATCTCCTGTTATCAGAGGCCCATGCGCTATCAGACAGCACTGTTCTTGCTGATATGTCACCATGTGAAGAGGTAGGAAGACACCCTGGGAAAAAAGAATCTGAAACAAGACTCCAGACAGGGCCCAAGGCACTCGCACCAGGACAGGGATAAAATGGGGACTAAAGTCTAAAATCTCTCCAAGGTTCTGGGAACCCAGCCTTCTCTTTGCATAGGCAGAAGGGAGGACTGATGATACGGGCCTGCAGATTCACTCCCCCCAAAATTAAGTTTATTCTTTGGCACTTCATACTTAGCAAAGGTTCATCACAATGTCAATAAATGCAATGATTAAATTAATAAAATACCCCTGGTTCAGAGGAAACCTCCTAGAGACCAGCTTTGATTCCGTGAGCACAAGGTAAGAAACCCAAGAAGGAACACTGCAGAGGGAGGGTTCGAGGAGTAATTACCAGTGACGAAATATCATTTTCCTTGAGTCAAGTGATTCTCATTTTATTCAAGTGTCCTGGAAATGATGATGAAGACTTTTTTTTTTCATTTGGGGGAATTGCTTTTCTGTCCAACAAATAACTTTCAATCATCTGGGTTTTTTTAAAAGTATTTTGCAATTTCTAAATAATTTTTTTTTTAAATCAGGCTGACACAGCCAACTCCTGATGGTTGGGGTTTTTGGAATCACCTACAGAAAGAGGGCTGTTCTGCCGAGAGCCTGTGTGGGAAACTGGCCTGTATATCTTGTGCCCCGAAGCATCTGTTTCTTCAAAGATGTAGCCGGGGGGCTCAGGGTATGAAGCCAAGCACCGGCCCAAATCCTTGGGAGTAAAGCTGATGGTGTATGTGGTCTGGCCCTCCACAGGGGCCTTTGCTTGGGGACTAGACCAGAGGGGCTTATAGCTTTTGGTACTGATGGGAGGGTGGGGCACATAGTGGGCCCTGGTGGTGGTCAGGCAGTCCAAGGGCTCGGTGGGACGGTTCAGCTGGGGAATGGGCTTGACTGGCTCCATGCGTATGCTGGCCCACTGCTTGTAGTCATCCCTGTTGGTTGTGGAGCTTTCAAAGCGGGGACCTTTCTTGATGCAAACCATCGGTCGGCAGGACTGAGCTGGCGCCCCCTTCGGGTATGTGTAATGGGACTGCACTGTTGTGATAAGGTCCATCTTTTCTTCCGGAGGGACGTAGGGGACAAGAGGTTTGTAGAACAACTGGGGCGTTGGCCACGCTTGGTACTTCTCTCGAAACTCGGTGGTGTTAGAGAAAGGTGTGTCTAATATGCAGGGCCTGGCTGGAGGCTTCAAGCTCTTGGCTGGCTCCCCCATCTGGCCCCGGAAGCACTGTTTGTGGGTGGTGATGCTTTCAAAGGGGATGTCACAGGGTTTGAACTTCTCTGCCTCATACACAAAACGCTTCTCTGTAGGGTGGGCCACGTAGCTCATCTTGTAGTTAGTCAGATCCTCCAGGGGGATGTTATAGACCTTGGGCATGGCTGCAGGCTTACAGCTCATGGTGTTCACTAGACCCTTCAAAGGGTAATCGTCCTGGTGTGTGGTTCTGTTTTCAAACCTCGCAGATTCTGGCCGGTATTTGTGGTCTGGACGAATTAGCTCTCGTCTTGGTTGGTTCCAGGGTAAATAATCAGCTGAAAATAAAGCAGAAGCGGTAATTATTCATAATTCAATTCATTCAACCTGCATGTATTCCAAGGGGTCTTCAAAGCCATACACCAGTCTCCGGTGAGATGTTCTTTGAGACAGAAGGGCAACAGAGCGGATCCCTACCATCACTTCACTCAAGGGCTTGATATTTCAACGTTATTGTATCTGGGAGTTGCTGTGCAGAAGAGAAAAATTTATATTACACCCTACAATGCTGTACACAGGTGTTTTAGAGGGTCCATGGCCATGGGAAGATCCAGGGAACTGATTCTAGCAGAGTTGTCACACCACTGACTTATCCAGTCCAAGAAGAGTTCCATCCCTCTGTGGCAGCGGTTCTCAACCTGTGAGTTGCGACCCCTTTGGGGTTTGAATGACCCTTTCACAGGGGTTGCCTAAGACCATCGGAAAACACATATATAATTACATACTGTTTTTGTTATTAATCACTATGCTTCAATTATGTTCAATTTGTAACAATGAAATTGGGGGTCACCACAACATGAGGAACTGTATTAAAGGGCTGCGGCATGAAGAAGGTTGAGAACCACTGCTCTGTGGGGAAGGTGCCCTCTCTGAATCAGCACCGAATGACTAGGAAGATGCATGTGATACAGTGAGACAGGGGATTCACAGCCCACAACTAATGGGCTGCCAGCCAGACCAACCAGGCCTGCCTGGTGTGCATGGGAAAACTGCCATTGTGTCCCTCAACCCATACATCTAATCCACACACATCCAAGGGAATAAGGGCATTGTATTGGCTGGTGAGAGAATAATAGCAACTGCCTCTTATATAGAGCTTATTATATCACAGACAGTATTCTAAATGCTTTTCTGTGTCAATAACTCTTTTAATATTCAGACTTCTCTAATGAGGTGGCTACCATCAATATGCTCATGTTACAAATGCAGAGCGACCAACATACTTGCCCACAACCTAGCCTGCCCAGATGGATCCGGACTGGGGGGAGGGGGGCGGGTAGGCGGGGTGATGGAAGCCCCAGGATAAAACACCACAAACTCCCATTGTTTGTAACAATAGTTTAGTAGTGTTTCTTGAATAAATACTTTTCAGTTTTCTGTATGCCTTTGGTTTCCTGAGCCCTAAAATGGATGATTTTTTTACTGTTTTGTCCAGTTTTATCGTTGCTTTTGGGGCAGAGCATTTGCCAAGTTCCTCACTCCACCACTTTGGAAGTCCTGACATCCCCTGCCCCGCCCCCCCCAGGCACACTCTTAAGTTTATTTTAGGCTAATAATACTACCAACTATTTATTTTAAATTGGCTTCATTTTAATTGAAAATCTAATCTTTCTCCAAGAGCCATTAATGGCTCTATCAGCATCTTGAAAGCATTAGGGGGCCTCCGAGAGAACCATCTTGCTGAATATAAACCACATGTTTCCCCGTCAGACTTCAGGCCTCCCTGATATGGGGATATCTACCTGTAGATGCCTTCACGCTGCCTCAAGGTCCGTGGGGGTGGGAAGGACAGGGCTTTTCTGGCCCTCTTCCCTGATGGATGAAGTGATAAGAAAACAGGTTCCTAAGCTGAAAGTTGCCTCATGTAATTTCTGATATCCAACAATACAGTTTAAACCACATTATTATCCAACCTTCTAACTTCCTCCACCCAGCATATATTACAAAAAAACCTCCACAAGACCCTGAAAACCTCAGAATTCCACATGACAAACTGTTCATAAGCATGAAAACCATCAGTAAAGCCCTTCAGGGCCAGGGTGTCATGTGGGTAATTGGCAAGAACCTCTTTAAAAGGGATTCCATTCAATAATGTGTCTTAAAAAAAAAAAAACTTAGCTAAACCTAAAGCTGAGCATCAAGTAATTACACTCTCAATCTTTCCAATTGCACAGTGTTTTGAAAATGTCAAAATTACAACCAAATGCTGCTGGAGCATATTGTACTGGTGGTTTTCTAGTAGAGGTGCTGGCCATACGAGTGGAAAGGGGAAAGTTTGCATATTTTCCCTGTAGAACCATAGTAAGTGGAGCATATAGATATAATATAGATGGAACCTATTGAAATACACATATTTAATGAGTTTGGTCTTTGGTTGTTTTTTCTTCCCCCTCTTTGGAAGGAAAATCAATGTATGGCCATAAAGCCATAAGGTTGCTATGGAAAAAACTTACTAAAGCAGCAAATTTCCACAAGAGACAAACAAGTCATCAAAAGGTGATACTCCAGCCTGGCCAGCGTGGCTCAGGGGTTGAGAATCAATCTATGAACCAGGAGGTCACAGTTCGATTCCCAGTTGCGGGCTCAATGCCCAGTGGGGGTGCATGCAAGAGGCAGCATATCAATGTTTCTCTCTCATCGATGTTTCTATTTCACTTTCCCTTCCTCTCTCTGAAAATTAATAAAAACATTTTTTTGAAAAAGCTGTACTCCAAAAGATAAGGCAAGGGCCCCTCACACATACAAGAGGTTGTGCACGACTTATGCAAGGGCAGGTAAATGCCACGGGTCTTCCCCAAGCCTTCACTCGAGCTCTTGGTCAGGACCCACAGAGTAATGGGCTGGGCGAGGATTTGTGCAAATCCAGGGCCACACTGTGTCACCGGAGCCCTTGTAAACAATGCTCCAGAACCGCTCATGAATGCACTTCCTCATTAAGCACACCTTGGTAACATCATCCCTTTGTAATGTGCTAAATGCTGGGAAAACATATGCTGGCCATTCAAGGCCCAGTTTTGGAAGCCATTATATATGATAGGGGAGTAAGGGGGCAAAGCAACCATTTACATTAACAGAATATGTTAAGTATATATTATTCCAAAAAACTATTAAGACACATAGGTTGCTAACAAGCACCTATGGATCAAATCTAACTATAAGTACATTTCATTGGCTACATACTGATTTGTTTGCTTTTACATCTGCATTCCAGGGGGGACTCTTCCCAGGCCTCCTTCACCCTCACTCCAGCACTCATTCTGATGTGTTCTGCTACACACCAGGCCAGCATTTCTTAAATCTGAGTAATCTACAAAAGTGTTATTCTCTGGTTTGCAGAGGGAAATTTTAGATGTAACTGTTTGGAGAAGGTGAGGAATATGGGAAAGCTGGAGTGGGGAGAGATTAAAGCACATGTATTAGGTTGCGTTTTTTCTGTGTGTTTATTTTGAATATTTTGCTACAATAAAGAGGGAGGAGTGTCTTCAAATAACAACAATGGTCTACTGTACTCTTGCCAACCCCTAAGGTAAGCAAGGAGCATTTCTCACTCGCAGCCCTGTCCTCGCACCTAGGGAAGGGAGGGGCGGGGAACAGGGCTGCTCACGCAGTTGCTCTAAAGAGCCTCTAACTAAGCCAAGATTCACAAATCCAGGGGGCCATAGAAAGGGCGTGGAGGAAAGCAGAGTTTGTAGCTAAAAGTGCCTGCTCCCTCCCCCATCAGAAGGAAGGGCTCCTTCCTGCCGGCTCAGTGTCCATGGTGCCCATTTTTGCCTTCCGTAGACACTGAATGAAAAGGAAGAATCAGGAGGCAAGGGTGCCAGGACCATGTGCCTGGTACTACTGGCTCCTTTGTAAACCATCTACTACAGTGCCTGCCTTGTTGGGTGTAACTGGCAAAGAGAAACGTAGATCCTTGCCCTCTTGGAGCTTACAGTCCGGCCAAGGAGACAAATGTGAAGGGGGCCGAGGGGTGGAGAAAATTATGCAATGAGTTACAAAACAGGGGAGTGCAGGGCACTCTTAGAGCGTCTAACAGGATGTGTCTAGTCTGGCAAGGGCGGGGGGGGGGTAGGTCTGGAAAGGCCTTGAAGGGTGTGACATTTCTGCTACTCACTCAAGAGCAAGTGCTAGACAGGGCAAGGGAGAAGGGCTCTATAGAGAGGAAACAGCATGTGGGACATGTCCTGAGACAGAAAAGATGGAGGAAAGGAACTGAAAGAAGGTCCTGGGCAGAGCACAGGGGCGCTGGCAGGAGGCGCCAGAATCTGCAAGGCATCAGCAGAGTTGGTAAAGGGTTAGGATTTTATCTTAAGAACCATGATAATTATTTGAGGACCTTTATGTGGAGAAGAAATCAAGTCAGGTGGCCATTTTTAAAAGCCCCCCTAGTTCCTTTCTGTGGAAAATGAGTAACAGCTGACAAGACAGGAGCTCTGCTCAGGTGTATGGTCGGAGAAGGCAGAATTGGGGTTTTGCTAGGAAGAAGCAACTAAAGAGAGAGGGTATAAAAAGGCCACAAAAATACAAGGTGGTAGAAAAAGAGAGAAAAAATACGTGGAATAGGCCACATGGGGGACAGACACAGGCAGGGCTGATGGTGAGAAGAAAGACTGAAGTATCAGTGGGCTAGAGGTCCCAGTGAGGCCAAGGACTGCCGGTGGGAGTGGGTAAGAGAGCAAGCAGAAGGATGATGTTGGGGTGCGCAAAGGCGGAACCATTTCTGGGTATTAGTGTCCAGAATGTGGCTTGGCAGAAGGCGGTTATGGAAACGGTTATGGAAAAGTGGACAAGAATGATAGCAATGATAAGAAGGCAGGAAAACAAAGACCACATTGCTGAAGAGGCGCTGAGTCCCAGCTCCTGGGAGAAACAGGAAGCTCAGCCACAGGCGAAGTCTTCCAAATATAGATTTAGAGCTTCTGGAAGGGCTTCAAGAATATTCTACCCTCCTCCCCACCCCCACCCCGACCCCAAGCCTCCCCACTCCTTTTGCCTAAGTGTTTGGCTTGACTACATAAAAGCAACTACTAGCACAGTTGTTTAGAGATTCACAAACATGTTATATGTACAGTTTAGCATGTATTCCTAGGGAATCTATGTGCTCGTAAGCAGAAAAGTTACTGATAAGCCTGGCCTCCGTTCCCATGGCCTCAGCCTATGGCTTGTGCTCCAGAGTGACTGCTACATTGCTTGCACCACACATACGATGCCATGTCCTGTGTCCCTACCAGATTCAGAAATCACATAAGGTCACTGTGCTTCCTTCACAGTCCCTAATGCCACGTCTAAGATGTATGTAGTAGATGCTCAATAAAGAATGAATCAATCCCATTTATATAAAATCAAAACTGTCAAAACTAATTTATGGTGTTAAAAGTCAGCACAATGGCTCTATCCTGGGTGGGGAGGGTAACTGGATGGGAGTATCAATGTTATATTTCTCGATCTGGGTGCTGTTTGCATGGATGTGTTCAGTCAAAATTCATTGGTCTATGCACAGCCAAGAAAACCATCAACAAGAAAAAACAACAACCTGCTGAATGGGTGCTGGTAGCCGGTCCATCCTTGCTGTTTCAAGGGACCTGGCATATATGGCATGCTGTTTTTAATATGTTTGCTCACCTTCTTGGCACTATGTGTTTTAACCAAGGTCACCTCTCCGAGAAAGGTTGTTTCCCTAGGTAGGGATTTTCCCCTGAAGTTAGGGAGGGAATAAAACCCCTTCACTAAATGCCAGGCGGGTAATTAATCTCTTTAACTACGAACAATCATGCTTAAGCTACATAATCTTTACTCCCTGGAATGGAGATAAGAAACACCCTAACCTTTGGAATAGAGATTGA
>NW_006291549.1:3085147-3086336 GCF_000327345.1 Myotis davidii
ACACAGAACTTGGCTGGAGATTGTGGCTAGAGATCCTGGCAAGGCTGCTGATCAACTGAACGCTGTCTCCGTGTCATTCCTTCTTCGCTGACTCCGTCCACACCTTTGGGGACCCCTGGACCTGCTGGGGTTGGACCCCAGCAAATGGGAGAATATATTTGGCAATGATTCATTCGATAAGGACTTAATATCCAAAATTTATTAAAAACTCACACAACTCAACACCAAAAAACCAAACAAACAATTCAATTAAAAAATGGTCAGAGGACCTGAATAGACACTTTCTATAAAAACGACATGCAGCTCTGACCGGTTTGGCTCAGTGGATAGAGCGTCGGCCTGTGGACTCGAGGGTCCCCGGTTCGATTCCGACAGGGGCATGTACCTTGGTTGCGGGCACATCCCCAATAGGGGGTGTGCAAGAGGCAGCTGATCGATGTTTCTCTCTCATCAATGTTTCTAGCTCTCTGTCCCTCTCCCCTCCTCTCTGTAAAAAATCAATAAAATATATTTTTTTAAAAAAACCGACATGCAGATGGCCAATAGACATAATGAAAAGATGCTCAGCATCACTAATTGTCAGAAAAGTACAAATTAAACCACAATTAAATATCACCTCACACCTGTCAGAATGGCTATCATCGATAAATCAACAAACAACATGTGTTGTTGAGCATGTGAAGAAAAGGGAACACTCGTGTACTGTTGGTGGAAAATCAGTAAGGAGGGTCCTCAAACAATTAAAAATGGGACTGCCTTAAGACCCAGTGATTCCACTCTGGAATCTGAAAAAAACCCAAAACACTAATTTGATAGAATACATGCACCCCTATGTTCACTGCAGCATTATTTACAATAGCCAAGATAGGAAAGCAACCCAAGTGCCCGCCAACCCAAGTGGGTAAAATTTTTGTGGAACACCTTACCCGTGGGCTGTGAGCACTGAAGGGGGCTGCACAGTGCAAGCATAAAAAGTTGTGGAACATATATAAATTGAACATTACTCGGCCATAAAAAAAAATGATATCTTATCATTTTCGACAAAATGGATGGACCCAGAACATATTATGCTGTGAAATAAGTCAGTCAGAGAAACACAAATAATCTGATTTCACTTATCTATGCAATCTAAAGAACAAAATAAATGAATGAACAAAATTGAAACGGGCTTTTAGACCAGAGAGCAGAC
>NW_006291549.1:3086453-3088569 GCF_000327345.1 Myotis davidii
AGGTAAAGTACGGCATAGAAAATACACTCAATCATATTTTAATATCAATGTGTGGTGCCAGGTGGGTACTAGAAATATTGGCGGGAACACTTTGTAAAGTTCTATATGATTGTCTAACCAATATGGCATACACCTGAAACTAATACAAAATAATACTGAATGTAAACTAATTAAAAAAGAAATTAAACAAATAATAAATAAATAAATGGCCCTGGCATGGTGGCTCTGTTGGTTGGAGCATCATCCGAACACCAAAATTCCTGATCAGGTCCCATCCTAAGGTGTGAGTTCGATCCCAGTCAGGGTGCATATGGGAGGCAACCAAACCGATCAATGTTTCTCTCTCTCCCCTTCCCTCTAAAATCAATAATAACATATCCTCAGATGAGAATTTTAAAAATAAATAAATTATAACTAGGAAAACAAAAAAAATAAATACTTCTTAAATGGAGTTTAAAAATTCATTAGTCTGTATAATTATGATTTGTACATTTTTTTCTGTCTATATGTTAGGTTTCCATAATTTTTTAAATGATAAATAAATCAATCACTCTACTGAAATGCTTCCCCAATGTAGGGCTTCAACAACAAGCTAAAGCAGAGATGTTCTATAAGAGGGAAGACATGAAATGTCTTAGGCCTTGCATAGCCACAGATACTGTGGAAATGAACAAGTGTGGCTGTGTTCCAACACAACGTCCTGATGAACACTGACCTTTGAATTTTGTGTCATTTTCACACATCCTGAACCAGTCTTGACTTTTGTTGCGCATTCAAATTTTAAAAACCATTCTTAGCTCTCCAGCTGTGCAAGAATGGGCTGCAGGCCCACCGAGGCCCACAGGAAGTGTGTGCCCAACCCCGGCACTAAGGGGGGGTGCATATCAAACACACCTCCTGGCCTGCGTCCAGCTCAGCCTGTGCCTCGTCCCTCCCCCAAGCTGCCCCCCAGCATCTCCCACCTTTGTAAGTGGGTAAAGACTCCATCCTGTCACCACATGGATATTTACTGTCCCGAGGTTTGATGGGCTCCACTCGACAGATGGGATAGGGGTTGTAATCCTGTTTATACGTGGTGAGCAGATCCATGTTCTCTTCACTTGAGACGAACTGTTCCGGCTGGTAGATCTTCACTGGTAACACTTTGTGGGGCCCAAAATCTCTCCTGTAATGAAAACAAGCACATGCACGGGGCCCCTGGCTCAGGTACGGCTCTTGGTTTCCACTTAGCCCAATTCCACAAATGTCTGCTAAGAACGATCTACTCCATGCCCCCAACTGCTCTTCCTCCTCTGTTGCCCACCTTCGAGAAAGACACCCCATTCTCTCCTCACCCACCTGGGCTCCTGGACACCATCTGGATCCACCCCGCACGGCTCCAGTCACTCACCAGCGACGGCCCCTCCACCTCATCAGTCTGTCTTCCCTCCAAGGCTCAGACCCTGACCATTCCTCACTTGATCAGGTGACAGCTGACTGCCTGGCTTTCCTGCTTCCTTGCGGCCACTTCTACTTCAATCCCCTGAGTTGGCCAGAATCAGCCCTCTAACCTGAAAATCAGATCATTTCACTCCCCAGCTTAAAACCCTTCCCGATAAAGCCCAGCCTGCTAGCATGGTGTGTGAGCTTCGCTGGCCCTGGCCCTGCCTTACTCTCCAGCCGCATCTCCCACCGCCCCCGGCCCACATTCCACTCCAACCGCCCCGGGCCACTGAGAAGGCCTCTCCTCTGCGCCTGCTCTTCCTGCCTTCCTTCCCCCCAAACCCCCACACTGTGGAGCTAACTCTATTTTTCCAGACACCACCACTTCCTTCTCTGTGCTCCCATACCTTCTCCTGCTAACATTTATTTCCTTCCTCTGCTTGACCTTACAGAAAACCCAGAAGAGCAGAACAGTACATAAAGGGAGACACAGATGGCCTAACCCAGTGGTCGGCAAACTCATTAGTCAACAGAGCCAAATATCAACAGTACAACAATTGAAATTTCTTTTGAGAGCCAAATTTTTTAAACTTACACTATATAGGTAGGTACATTGTCATTAACTTCATTAGGGTACTCCTAAGCTGGCCTTTGCTAAAAACGTCCTCAATCTGATTGAGGTACGTTCGCTGAG
>NW_006291549.1:3088669-3098052 GCF_000327345.1 Myotis davidii
TGAGCCTTTCATTTCCCTGCTCCCTGCCCCCAGTGCCCTCACCATCGCAGGGAGCATGACACAGTGGGATGAAAAAGCGGGATGGCCTTCACTAAATGGGAAACACTCCCTTCCCTAAGCATCCCACAGCTACCGGGAGGCGCAAAGCTCGCTGTACCTGGGTCACCCTGGCCACACCGGGGCTGGGCTTGGGCTCCCAGTCCCCCCCAGGGCGATCCTGACTTGCAATTGTCGTGCAGACTCTCCTAAGCAAGTACCTCCCCCCAAGGGCTCTGCTTGACAGGACAGCCTGGTTTGGCCTGGAACCCATTTATTAACCTGGACGAAGGGAGGTAGATGGGCCCTGATGGTGCTTGCCAAAGCAGCCTCACCAAGGGAGCGGGGAGGTTTCCGGACAGGAAAACATCAGACCCAAACACCAATAAAACCCACTTCCCGGCCGAAATCTGGAGCAGCATTACTGAGCCACGCTTGACTAGCAAAGGTAACACGCTCCACTGTAACCTGTCCTGCATGAATTATATACATGGTTGTCCATAAACCCAAACCCGGGCCTGAAAATGTTTGGTGGGATGGGGGCAGCGAGGGAGGAAGCAGGAGAACTAGTCTCCCTAGGGTTCCGCGGAGGAAATGGGAGATGCTTCAGTTGAACTCCCAGTAACACCCTCTGGGTAGATTTAAAAATATCTCTGGGCAGCAGTTACAGGTCTTCAGCCTGGGCTCCCTTCCCCCGAGCCCCTTGTGGGGAAACAGGAGGAGGAAGCTGAGTGACCTGAGGCTGCTGGCAGCCGGCTGTGTACAACTGGGACTTCAGAGAGAGCAGCTAAATGAGAACCCCAGGGTCAGTCCACACTTGCATCCTTCTCAGTGTAGCTCATGCCAGGGTCTGCTTACTACTCAGCCAACCGCAGCAGCGGGCTCGGAGGGAGGGCCTAGGCGGCACAGAGAAATGGCAGTTTCCAGAAAGCCCTGTCTGATAGTGATGACTGCATGGCAGCTTTTATCAGAGAGTTTGTGTTCTCAGGGGAGGGCTCCCAAGTTACAGGTGAGCTCTCCTCCTTCCCAAAGGGATGGGAAGGCCCTAGCCAGTTTGGCTCAGTGGATAGAGTGTCAGCCCTTGGACTGACACTGATCGATGGTTCTCTCTCATCGATGTTTACAACTCTCTATCCGTCTCCATTCCTCTCTGTGAAAAATCAATAAAATACATTAAAAAATAAATAAACTGATTCCGGTCAAGGTCATGTATCTTGGTTGCAGGCTCAATCCCTGGTCAGGGCTCATGTGGGAGGCAACCAATTGATGTGTCTCTCTCACATCGAAGTTTCTCTCTCTGTGTCTCTCCCCCTCCCTTCTCTAAAAATCAATGGAAAATATCCTTGGGTGAGGATTAACAAACAAACAAAAGGGGTGGGGAGAAGTCTGGAGGCAGCAGAGACCACACACACACACACACACACACACACACACCCGCCTGCATAAACCCATGTTCATCGATGGCTACCCCAGGGTTCAGCCCTGTGCCAAGGAGGAGGATCAGGAGATTCCAAGGGCAAGTGGTAAGAAACAAGGCCCAAGGCCCAAGCTGCGGCCCTCCCAACCCCAGACCATCCAAGAATGCTTTCCAGTCACCGGACCCTGCACACAGGTCATGACATCCTCCTCTGCCGTTACTCCCTCAAGGGAGCCAGCTTCTCCTTCGAGATACTGTGAAAACCTTCCTTCAAGGGCTTCCTTCATTGCACTTAATGCCCTACTTCCTGCTGTTTCTACAGAAAAAGAGCAGGAAAATGCTCAGAATCAAACACCGGTTCATGGACTGTCCTGCAGCTGGTTGCTTGAGGGCAAAAGCTGATTCAGCACAGTCCTTGCTCACTGTGTTGGGGGAAAATCGTTCCCCGAGCGTCCTTCTCCAGTACAAAATGTAAGTCCCTGTGAAAGCACATCTATGACTGAATATACTAATCAGCTATAACTAAGAAAAACGATCTTGAGGGGGAAATGATTTATTTCTGAAGAGCGGAAAGGTTTTCAGTTGAGCTCATTTATACCCCACCCAAAAATATTTGCTGCGGCTTAAGAGTGAATTTAATCTGAATTTATGTTCCTCATTGTGTTTTTATGTTAAGGACATTCCCTGAAACCTATCATTAACCAAAACGCAACTGCACGTCCCCAATCTCACATAATCCTACACCCTTTAAGGTCACAAGAGAAAAGTCTATTTTAACCTTCCCAGAAATTGCTCACATTTAGTAGCTTTTTTTTTTTTTTAACAACTCTCCCCTCACTTCCTGTGTTGCATTTCTTAGTCCCTGTGCCCATTGTGACTAAGAACCAAGAAAAAAAATTGGTCAAAGATGTTAGGTTTCTTTCAGGTGTGGAGCCATAAAAGTGATATAGTATGGAGGGCGGAGAGAGAGAGCCCGAGTTAAGTAAAGGTTAAAGTGGCCTGCTGGGAAGGTCGTAGCAACTGACTCCCAATCACTAGGCAAAGCTACAGGAAGGTGTTTGACAAGAGTCTGACAAACAGAAAGAAGAAATAACAAAGCCACCAGCTCGGGAGCCTGGAAATAGGGCCAAGATTTTCACAGTGATAAAGGGGCCATGAAATACTTTTTAAAAAAAAAAAACTATTATTAATGTTTATCTATGAAAACTTCAGAATTTGTTTGTGTGCCCAACTAATCAATCATATGAAATGGAATCCATTTTTAAAAGTTCCTCCTCGCCTTGGCTGGTGCTGTTCAGTGGTTAGAGCGTCAGCCTGCACACCAGAGGGTCTCGGGTTCGATTCCCAGTCAAGGGCAGGTACCTGGGTTGCAGTTCCATCCCTGCCCTGGGTCAGGGGGTGAGTGGGAAGCAACTAATTGATGTGTCTCTCTCACATCGATGGTTCTCTCTCTCCTCCCTTTGTCCTTCCCTGCCACTCTCTCTAAAAATCAATGGAAAAAATATCATCACTCCTCCAGTGAGGATTTGAAAAGAAAGAAAAAGAGTTCCTCCTCTTGCCCAAAGCCCATCTCTTCACCGCTACCCTAAAACCCCTCCCTCTTTCATGGAAACCTCATGGATGGACCATTTCCTGGTCTGTGCTTAACCCGTTTCCTTTACTGCCTCCTTTCTGTCAGTATTTAAACATGCTCCATCCTTTCTAAACTTTAAGGGGGAAAATAAAATACGACACAGGAGTCCACTCCCCTCCAGTCCTCTCTCCCTGCCTTCTCTCTCCTAGAAAGGGTTGTCTACAGATAGACTTGCCTTCCTCACCTCCCATTATGCTCCGCCCATCAGCTCTGACTCTACTCCTTCCTTGCTCTAGGTGAGGCCTGAATGTATCCAAATCTAGTCACTGCTCTGCAGGCCTTTATCCTCCTGCAGCATCTTCATATTATCCGTCCTCTCTCTCATTTTTTAAACGCTCTTTCCCTAGACTTCTGGGATACTCCTCATGATCTGTCCTCTCTCTTAATATGGGGTTTTGCTCTTTGTCGATCAATTTATTTGATTTCATTAGTTCCATGTAGAACTCTAAAATTTCCCAGAGTGAAAAGGCACCCGCTAAGAAAACCATTATGTCACCTTGGGCAGGTTGGGGAGCCCATCCCAGCGCACTGAGGAAGGCCCCTAGGCTGAGTCTAAGGGCTTGATTCTTGTCGCTGATTCTGCTAAGAACAAACTGGGCCCTCCTTGTCTTCACAATGAAAGACAGGGTTCCAAGCACTTGCCTCCAGGACTCAGGCTACATAGTTCCTGTCTCCTGCTCTACTCTCTCATCACCTTGACCCCCACTAAAGCTGAGGCTAACATCTGTCACCACTTCATATAAGCGCTGGACAAAATATAAACACAACTACCTGTCAGCACTACAGAGCAACCAAGATAGGAAGATTCTGGAGCAGAATCAATGGGTGAAAGAAGGGAATGGTGCGGGGTGAGCCTCTGTGGGAGTTCCCACTTTGTTTCACGGCCTCCGTCTGAAGGCGGGCTCTGGCCTGCGCTAGGTAAGGCAGCTCAAATAGGAATAGAACACCTTCCGTCTCTTTTGACTGAAGAACCAGAGGACCAAATTTTGAGGCAACCACAGGTACCAGAAAGTGAAGAAGGGATCCTGGAAAGGAGAGAACCAGAGATAAGAAGCTCAAATTTTATCTATCGCTGGGCCCAAATCTCTAGCTGACCTCACATGCATGCCAGCCTTCAAGCAACAGGCTAAAGGAAAAGAACTGAACTAAGGCCCAGCTGGTGCGGCTCAGGGGTTGAGCGTCGACCTATGAACCAGGAGGGCACAGTTGGATTCCCAGTCAGGACATATGCCCAGGTTGCAGGCTCCATCCCCAGTGTGTGTGTGTGGGGGGGGGGGGGGGTGTCAGAAAGCAGCCGATCAATGATTCTCTCTCTCCCTCTCCCTTCCTCTCAGAAATCAATAAACAACATATTTTTAAAAGACAAAAAAAAGATACCTTAATCAATAAATTTTTTTACAAAAGAACTGAACTGAAATTTAAGCTGCCACCCAAGACAGAGTTTGCAATTTCACTCAATCCAATCAAGTTACCCCCTATCTGCTCTAAAAAGAAGAAAAAAACATCTTCAGAAGGAAATATAGAAAAATCTAGTCTCCACTATACTACATTAACAATGTACAGGATCAATCCAAAATTACCTGGCATACATACAAATGTGACCCACTCTCGAGAAAGAAAAAGATAAATCATGAGGACCAACCCAAACAGACCCAGATGTTAGAACCAACGCAGCTATTTAACTATGCTCAATTACAAAAGGCAAAATGAGGTCATAATGAATTAAAAGGAAACTACAGAAGGCAAACAGTATCGAAATAAAAAGAACCAAATATATACCCTAAAACTGAAAAATACAATGTCTGAAATAAAACATCCACAGGATGGGCTTAATATTAGAATGGAGGTGGAGGAAAGATTCAGTAAACTTGAAAACAGATGAATAGAAATTATCCATACTAAAGAACAAAGAGAAAAGAGATTGGGGGAGGGGGAAATGAACAGGGACAGAAAAAAAATAAATACTTGAAGAAATAATGGGCAAATTGTCCCCAAATTTAATCAAAGACACACAGCATCAAAGGCTCTGAAATTGCTCAGGCAAGTCTAGTGCTGAGACCTATTTCTGCATGTCTTCATTAATTCTCAGGCCAGTGTACAGAGGGGAGTAAGCATATCCCTTGGGGTATAGGCCTGAGTAGAAAGCCAAGTATATTTGAACAGAAAATGTGTAAAATTCCATGGGTGGGGAAAGACTGAAGTCTACTAGCAACTTTCTTGCTTCTTTCCTGGCTTTTGAAGAGGGAACCAACTGCCCTTTCTCATTTAGCTCTTGCCTCCCTGACTCTCCTCAGTTTACCCGAAAGTCTTGTCAGTAAATGAAGAAATGTGCCTGCCAACTTCCTGCCTTCCACCCTTCAGCCAAACCTATCAAGTCTCACCCTGAAATCTTCCCACACACATGTGCACCTCCAATTCACCCTGACCATGGTCTCCCTTTATTTTTTTTTAATATATTTTATTGATTTTTTTACAGAGAGGAAGGGAGAGGGATAGAGAGTTAGAAACATCGATGAGAGAGAAACATTGATCAGCTGCCTCCTGCACACTTCCTACTGGGTATGTGCCCGCAACCAAGGTACATGCCCTTGACTGGAATCGAACCTGAGACCCTTGAGTCCTCAGGCCAATGCTCTATCCACTGAGTCAAACCGGTTAGGGCCATGGTCTCCCTTACAGCGGTTCTCACCTGTGGGTCGCAACCCCTGAAAATACATCCTGCATATCAGATATTTACATTATGATTCATAACAGTGGCAAAATTACAGTTATGAAGTAGCAACGAAAATAATTTTATGGTTGGGGGTCACCACAACATGAGGAACTGTACTAAAGGGTCGCGGCATTAGGAAGGTTGAGAACCACTAGAATAAAGGTCTCACACCATCTTGAGGACTCACTTCCTTCCTATGAAGTTATCCACTTTGCCCATCTTAAAGGATCTGGCTTTCCTAACAGAAATAATGTCACAAAATGGGGCCCAAGTGTTTTGCAGAATGACATGCCTAAGGGGAAATGAGGCTTGAAGTACAAACCTCTTCTTCATAAATTGGTCTCAGGTCTATCTGAACCAAAGGCAGATCCCATGTGGAAGAATTACCAAGGGCTGCGAGAAAGCGTCATAGTAAGGGGGCGGGGGGGAGCGGGGGGCTGAAAATCACAAGGCCTTTCCTTACGGCACCTGCTGTAAATCCCCAAGATTTACAGTCAGCAAGAGTTGTGTGCAGCTGTACTCACGCCTCATGCTGGGATGATAACCTTTCCAGAAACCAGGTGTTTTTTTGTGTCTGGGCTTAATCACCAAAGCCAGCCAAGCCCTGGGTCACGTGACTTCATTATGCAGCAGGTGGCAGCCCCACGGCCAGTCTCAGAAACCAAGCCAGGTCAGCCTTTAGATAGCGACGTGGGTGGGACATTCTGGTAATAAGGGACCCAAGGACAGAGGGATGACAATCCATGCAGACACCGGGTGTGCGGGCACAGGGCTGACCCACCCCATCCCCCAGAGGCCTCTAGGGGGGCACCCAGAAGACAGCTTCTCTGCACTCCTTGACAGGGAATCGTTTTGCTGTATGTACAGATACATGAATCAGAGTTCTCTGCTGAGTTTGTAAGGCTCAGAAAATATGGTTGACAAAATCGTGATGTCTGCTCATTTATCT
Source organism: Myotis davidii (assembly GCF_000327345.1). Classification (NCBI taxonomy): domain Eukaryota; kingdom Metazoa; phylum Chordata; class Mammalia; order Chiroptera; family Vespertilionidae; genus Myotis; species Myotis davidii. The sequence continues at coordinate 3,095,418 of NW_006291549.1, forward strand.
CAATAGGAACTCACTGGAAATCAAATAAAGCAAGCTTCCTGATAGCGCCATGGTTTTGTTGGTCTGTGATCACTAGTGCCCAGCATGGAAGACACAGGGCTGAGAAATGATTACATTGACGTAAAGGAGAGAGAAGAGATTCCTCTGCTTATTTCTCCCTGAGTTCTCTTTTCGGGGAAGAAACCAAGGACAGGAGAGATGCAGTTCTGCTCTTTTTCCCTCCCAGGGGAACCTTTCTCCTAACCCTTCTTTTTAAGGCCCCTAAAATCACGAACAACTTGTTTTGGAAATTCTTTCAGTTTCTGCATTCCTCCACTTGGGCCACGTCTTGACATGAATGATATGGTTACTCTAGCTCTGACAAGAACAGAGGGCCCTTCTGGTTGATACGTTTGTTGCTATAAGTGACAGGAGGCAAGGGTCATTTAGGACAGGTCAGAGGGGCAGTTTTTGTTTTGCAAAGCACCATCAGGAGGCCAGAGGGCCTGTGGGGCTCTATCTGGGGGCTCAGCCAGGTGACGGAGCACGGCTCCCGCCCCAGAGAGAGGGGGTTTATCCTCTTCTCCTAAGCTTGTGGGCAACAAACAGAAATCATTCGTCAACACACAACCCTCGGACACCCTTTTCTGTATTTCCAGGACATGAAACAGATCCCTAATGTGATATCATCTGAAGCTGTGTTGTGCTTTACATGCGCAGGGCGCTCTTCATTTCCTGCAGATTGGGTATAAACAGATGAGAAACCCAGTATCTAGACTCTAGAGCAGCCGTGGGCGAACTACAGCCCACAGGCCGGATCTGGCCCGTTTGAAATAAATAAAACTAAAAAAAAAAGACTGTACCCTTTTATGTAATGATGTTTACTTTGAATTTATATTAGTTCACACAAACACTCCATCCATGCTTTTGTTCCGGCCCTCCGGTCCAGTTTAAGAACCCACTGTGGCCCTCGAGTCAAAAAGTTTGCCCACCCCTGCTCTAGAGGCTGCATGTGGTGTTCGCAAGCCCTTTCTCAACACAGCTCTATCCTTAACTACCAATTACATGTCTCTCGTGCATATGCCAAGGACTTTTCATTCATGTTAATCGAAATAAATAAAACTAAAAAAAAAAGACTGTACCCTTTTATGTAATGATGTTTACTTTGAATTTATATTAGTTCACACAAACACTCCATCCATGCTTTTGTTCCGGCCCTCCGGTCCAGTTTAAGAACCCACTGTGGCCCTCGAGTCAAAAAGTTTGCCCACCCCTGCTCTAGAGGCTGCATGTGGTGTTCGCAAGCCCTTTCTCAACACAGCTCTATCCTTAACTACCAATTACATGTCTCTCGTGCATATGCCAAGGACTTTTCATTCATGTTAATCACGGTTTCTTAAAAGGAAAAGCAATGTTCTGAAAGGGTCCACAGCTCTGGTTGTGGTCTTCAGACTCTTAGGAACTAAGAGTGCTTTATTTTCTTCGTAAAGTGAGGCCAAGCTTTAAGGTTCATACTGTTTTTAAAAAGTCATAGGCTGAAAAGCAGGTTGCATAAATGACAATTTTTTTCAAGAGGGACCTGGAAACCTTGTGCTTAAATCAAGTCATTTAAGAAACCGCTCTGCATGAAAGTGACCTGATTCAAGTCAAGTGTCAGACGCGGCACTCGACTCCCTCCCTTTGTCAAGCTGCTCCATCCAGTGGTTCCCACCAAGCTCAGGGACCCTTCACATCATTTCTCCCCTGCCTCCCCTCCTGGGTCTTTTCTGCCCCATAACCCAAACAGGGACTTCTTCCTCTGAACCTAAAAGATAGCAGCTTTTAGTAGGAACACTATGCCTCCAACCCACAATCTAAACAGAGAATGTCCCAGGCCTGTCCTGGGGATACCCTGGGGGCAGAATGAATTAGAGTGATTCTGCTTAGCCTGCGTCCTGGGGACCTTCACTACAAAAGCACAGTGGGAGGCTCAGGGAGGAATTTCACCAGGCCTGGAGCACCTGTAATGCGCAGGCGCTGTGCCGGCCCATTTCATCTCCACCTCGCAGCAATCCTGCTGCGATGAGGGGTGGCTCAGGCAGTGAGTATGTCCATCTTCCAGGTCTCATCTGGGACTGATCTATCCCATCTGAAACACTGCCCAACTGCACTCAAAGATGTTTCTACCCCATGGAGTCACCAGCCGCAAGTTACCACCTGGTGGTAACCGAGGCATCAGGGGCAGATTCTGTTAGAGTCCTGCAACATGTAGAACAATCCTGAGATTGATCACTCCCCCCGAGCCCCTCAATACAGACACCTCTGCAACCCAAATACACTGAGCCCAGTGGTTCAGTCTCTGCACAGAACTGGAGCTAAAGAATCAGAGTTTATTAGGCAAGAGTAATTTAAAAGGAAACATTACTTCCTGAAGAACATTTAAGGGGGCCCCCAATTCAAAGTCTGTAGCATCATTTCAAAGAAGCCCACTCTTCCTCTATGATCAAGTTCTCCTTCACCACAACCATCACCACCACCGTCCACCTAAGCTGACCTGGAGCTTAGCTGCCAAAGCCCAAAACTCCTTTTTCAGCAGCAGCCCCCTCTTTCCATCCCTTTGTTACTTGACTTAACCCTTTCTATGTAGATCAATTTAGTCTTTCCCCTCCCCTCTTTC
>NW_006291549.1:3098118-3104202 GCF_000327345.1 Myotis davidii
TAAGAGGAGATGGGGAAAACTGGACAGATTAATCCATGCAGGATTTTCAGAGATAGAGCAAATTAACATTAAGACAGTAACAGCATATGTCGATGGTGCACCTTAATGCAGTATTGAACATCACTACATTCAATTGTACATTAGTGTCACGCATTACCCCGTTAATTATACGTTCACACATGCATACCCCTGCCCTCACCTCGATGTGCTCAGGCCTTCCATTGGTATGGACCCTTTCTGGTACTCCCTCTTGGGCTTGAAGGACTCTCTGGGCAGGTACGAGTGATAGATAGGGTAGTTCTCGGTGTATTCGGAGAGAAGACATGGTTTCTCTGTTTTATCGTAAATCTTCGTAGGGAGATGTGGACAATGATGCCGCCTGTAAAAACACATGGAATTAGGCTGGTTGCCTTCTTGAGAAGGTCACATCCAGTTTGATAATGCTACCTTCTCAAAATGTGACCCAGACTGTGAATCCATGACTGCTAGCATCGAAGACAGAAATGTAACCCTTCCTTTTTTCTACTGAACTATGAAAAGTCGCCAAATGTTTTCAATGATCTGTAATTGCAACTGGTTAATTGTCAAAATTCCTTGGATCATAAAATTACAGATAAGCACTCGGCCACCATAGCTCAGTGGTTGAGCATTGACCTATGAACTAGGACAGTGACGGCAAACCTTTTGAGCTCGGCGTGTCAGCATTTTGAAAAACCCTAACTTAACTCTGGTGCCGTGTCACATATAGAAATTTTTTTATATTTTCAACCAAAGTGAAACAAAGATTTATATTTTTGATATTTATTTTATATATTTAAATGGCATTTAACAAAGAAAAATCAACCAAAAAAATGAGTTTGCGTGTCACCTCTGACACGCGTGTCATAGGTTCACCATCACTGAACTAGGAGGTCATGGTTCAATTCCTGGCCAGGGCACATGCCAGGTTGCAGGCTTGATACCTATTGTGGGCGTGCAGGAGGCAGCCTATTAATGATTCTCTCTCATCATTGATGTTTCTCTCTCTCTCTTCCTCTCCCCTTCCTTTCTAAAATCAATAAAAACACATTACACACAAGCATGGCTGATGTTCAGCCGTTACATGTGCCCTATTACTTGTTTAAATACTTCCCTGCATTAACAGTTAAATGGTGTGGCCCCCGAGTCCTCTGAGTACCAACTCAGCTGGCCCAGGCCCTCCCCTGAGGCCTCCCAATCACCGAGCAATTAGGGCTCCACACCTGACCCAACAGGGTACTCCAAGTCTGTGCTCTGGGGTCAGGCTACTGTCTTTCCTCATTGGCTCCTGGGTCAATTCTGATTATCATTTTTGCACACAAGTGGTGTACTACATGCCATTGACTCCCTGAAACCACATTCACATTTTACATCTGGCGCCTTTATTCTTTCAGGTCTCACCTCAATTGCTGCCTCTTTAGAAAGACTTCTGCTGATCATTTATACCTAAAATACACCCCGCTCCCCTCTCCTCTCTCAGTTCTTCTCACCACTCCATATGCCCTTCTCATTACTTACCGTTATCTGTAGTTGGCACATTTGTTTATTGTCTATCTCATCTATCAAGTTCATGACCTTCTCTGTCTTGTTCACTGCTACATCCCTAGTACCTCATAACCTGCCTGGCACACAGTAGGCACTCAATAAACATTTATTGAATGAATGACTGAATAGATATATGAATGATTAAATAAACTCTATGTCTCATTATGCAGGTGATAATAATAATTTGCCATTATACTTTATAGTGAGCTTTTCATTTTGAATGCTGTAATAAATGAACCTTATTATTCTACTAATTGCTGGATAATGGGCAACTATTTGAGCTCTCAAAAACCAAGGAGTGTATCAATTATTTGTGTGCCCATATACAATCCTTACAAACCTCTAGTCATCAGACACTAGCACATCAACAAAACTCCATGAGTGATTTCCTACTTAGTTATATGAAGGAATGGCATGGAATTATTGTAAAACTTTTTACACTGAACTGATTTTAATTACAAAAACTAAAATACACACCACTCTGGGGCAATGCATAGGGGAGGAGAGAAGGAACTAAAGAGGGAGAGAAACAAACATACAGAGAATTCATCACTCTCTACTCTAAAGCTATTTTCAAGGCAAAAATTAGCTAATAAGTTCAACCATCTAAGTAAATGTTGCTGCCACCAGAGTTGTTACTGGGTACCTCTCTTCAACTCACCAACCCCCAAAGAGAATGATCGACACCTGTATTGTTCACATGACTACAACTGCATATAAACAAGTTCCTTTAAAGATATTTCTATTTTCTTTTCATTTGTAAATTTCTATCTTGAAACGCCATAAGAAGACATAAACTTGTCAATTTACATTTTACTTTTGTGATCATAAATGTAAATTCATGACAAATATTTTAGGCTTTCCTAATTATTTACTAGGAAATCTGTCGAATATTTAGTCCTTATACTATCAATATCTGAATTCCACAGCACTAAATACGCTGAATAAAATTTAGACTTCCTTTCTCAAAATGCACATTGTTGGCATTTAATACTCAAAGATGAACATGTATTTATATCATATCCTATATAATAAAAGCCTAGGTGGCATCGCACCCTTTGCAACGCCCTCACACGGCAATGTCAAGATGGTCACCACAAGAGGACCACACGCACAGTGGAGGTGGGGCCCGGTGGCCGTTCTGCAAGGTGAAGCTTGGGGGGGTCCCGTGGCTCTGTGTGGTGCGGATGAGGCCGGTTCTGGTGTCTCCACCACCTCACGTGGAGGAGGCGGGTCGCAGCAGGGGAGGGCAGTTGTAGGCGATCCGGCCAGCAGAGAAGGCACTTGGGGGCATCAGGCCAGCAGGGGAGGGCATTTGGGGGCCATGAGGCTGTAAGGGAGGGCAGTTAGGGGCAATCAGGCCTAACTCCCCTCTCCGCCCCCCCCGCACGAATTTTGTGCACCAGGCCTCTAGTATATTTAATAAAATAGCTCCTAATTATAGGAACATAAGTTGAGTGCTTTAATCTTCTGTCCACTTGAGATAAATTGTTGTGTTTCATAGTAAACAAATAACCATCTCCTACAGGATAAAAACATTACCTACTATTACCATTTCTGTGCTCACAATCCATCCAATTATCTGAGATTTCAATCTGAGCCAATTAGTACCCTATTTTAGGATTCCTACAAACCTCAAATCAAAAGGTAAGAATTGTGCTGACTACCAAAAATATCTCTGCAGATATATTTTATTCACCCACACTCTGACAGAAAAGTCAAGATTTTATTAAGGATAACAGATCCAGGCACTTGCAATGAAACAGACGCCACAGACATAGCAATATTTTTCCTCTCCAATGCCCTTGTTTTTTAAATCAGTAAAAACTTTGCTTTTATATAATGACCCCTTTTCTATATTGTTACTTTTTGAAACTGTAATATACTGTAAAGGCTTATTCCAACAGAAAAATAAATTTAATGGCAAAATACTACATTGTGATTGGTATCATGAGAGGGGATTTTAGTATAGAAAATGCTTGCATCCAGACATTGATGTTCCATTAAATGGAATTATGTCTAATATGTATTTATAGGGCAGATTTTATGTATTTAATTTGTTGCTAGTTAACTAAAACCTTGTCTTACTTTGAAATATCAAAACTCCTAGTTCAAAGTAAATATGTCATTGCCTGAGTTCGCTCAAGGGGTCACCTCCTTTTCTTACCTGTACACACACACCCTGAACATCCCTCTCAAGTCACCAAACACCACGGTATCTCCTTGTTGGTCTTTATCCAGGAGTCGCTCAGGGACAAAGACCAAGTCTGACATCTGTGTTCTGGAGGTTAGCCCAATGCCTGACATATTTATTTAGCAGATGGATGAATCGTTGGGTAGTGTACAGGAAGATAAACTACTGAAAGAAAGATATTTACAACGAAAATTAATTGTTCTAACATTAGTAGAGCAAAAAGGGGAAAGGCTGATTCTCAGTTTCTATGACCTAGATCAGTGGTTCTCAACCTTGGCTGCACATTAGAATCACCTGGGAATCTTTTTAAAATCCTGATTTCTGGGCCTCATCCTCCGGAAATTCTGTTTCTTTGTTATTAATGTTGTGGCCTCACCCCATAACAAAGAAACAGAATTTCTGGAGGATGAGGCCCAGAAATCAGGATTTTAAAAAGATTCCCAGGTGATTCTAATGTGCAGCCAAGGTTGAGAACCACTGGCCTAGATAGTGCCGAAGGAAAGTCTATGGAACCACCATACTTGGGGTATTTAAAAGTAGTCTTGACAACCATGAACCAAAGAAATGTGACCTCTCCAGCTCTCACACGCGTGTCACTTTAGGAGCTGCCTTGGCCACCTTGCCCAGGAGGACACTGACACAAACCTAGATGGGCCAACGGGCAACAAAGAGGAAGAGGAGGAGGTGCTTTAATCTCTCAGAACTCCCTAAAGTTTACTGGAGAGCATTATGCTAAGTGAAATAAGCCAGTCAGAGAAAGATAAATATCACATGATCTCACTCATTTATGGAATATAATGAACATAAACTGATGAACAAAAACAGATCCAGAGAAAGAGAAACATCGATCAGACCATCAAACCTCAGAGGGAAGATAGGGGAGGGTGGGGGTAAGGGAGAGAGATCAACCAAAGGACTTATATGCAAGCATATAGGCCTAACCAATGGACACAGACACCAGGGGGGTGAGGACATGAGTGGGGGGGAATAGAGGGGTAATGTGGGGATAAGGACACATATGTAATAACTTAATCAATAAAGAAATTTTAAAAAATAATAAAATCTTTCCACTCCAGGATAAAGAAGCAGAAGTAAAAGGAAAAAATCTTGATGTTTTCTGACATATGGTAAAGGGAGTAGTAAAGACCTTTCAATGAAACCCCAAAAAGTAAAACAGTAGTTGACTCTAAACTAGAATCATGGAATTTTAAAACTAAGGAACCAGAAGAATATATGATCCAATGTCCCAACTATGCAGAGAAAAAATCTGAAGCTCAGAGAACAATGGAAAACAGAACCCAGAAATCAACACAAGCCATTATGCTCAATTAATATTTCACAAAGAAAGCAAGAGCATACAATGGAGTCAAGACTGTCTCTTCAATAAATGGTGTTGGACAAATTGGATACATGCAAAAAAAATGAAACTAGACCACTAACTTAACCCATACACAAGAATAATTTCAAAATGGATTAAAGACTTAAATATAAGTCATGAAACCATAAAAATCCTAGAAGAAACTCTAGGCAGCAAAATCTCAGACATCTCTCATAGCAATATGTTTGCTGACACATCTAGGGCAATGGAAACAAAGGGAAAAATAAATGGAACTACATCAACATAAAAAACTTCTGCACAGCAAAAGAAACCATCAACAAAATGAAAAGAGATCCCACTGTATGGGAGAACATATTTGCCAATGATACATCTAATAAGGGGTTAATTTCCAAAATATATAAAGTATTCATAAGACTTAACAAAAGGAAGACAAACAATTCAATTAAAAAATGGGCAAAGGACCTAAATAGACACTTCTCCAAAGAGGACAAACAGATGGCCAAGAGACATATGAAAAAATAGTCACTAATCATCAGAGATACAAAATTAAAACTACAATGAGGTATCACTTCACACCTGCCAGAATGGCTACTACCAACAAATAACAAGTGCTGGAGAGGATGTGGAGAAAAGGGAACCCTAGTATGCTGCTGGTGGGAATCAGACTGGGGCAGCCACTATGGAAAACAGCATGGAGTTTCTGCAAATAATTAAAAATGGAACTGCCATCTGACCCAGTGACCCAATTCTTGGAATATAGCCTAAGAATCCTGAAACACCAATAGGAAAGAATACATGCACTCTATGTTCATAGCAGTGCTATTTACAATAGCCAAGATCTGGAAACAGGAAGCCCAAGTGCCCATCAGTAGATGAGTGATAAAAAAAGCTGTGGTACATTTACATCACTATGCAGCAGTAATAAAGAAGGATCTCTTACTCTTTGAGACCGCATAGAGCAGTGATGGCGAACCTTTTGAGCTCGTGT
>NW_006291549.1:3104474-3107535 GCF_000327345.1 Myotis davidii
ACAGAAGAAAAGAAAAAAAAAAAAAAAAAAAAAAAAAAAAAAAAGATGTGGTACATTTACATAATGGAATAATATACAGCTGAAAGAAAATACAGATCTCTTACCCTTTGATACAGCATGGAGGGATCTGGAGAGTAGTATGCTAAGCAAAATAAGGCAGTCAGAGAAAGACAAGTATCACATGATCTCATTTATATGTGAAATCTAATGAACAAAATAAACTGTTGAACAAAATAGATCCGGAGACATTGAAGCATGCAACAGACTGATGAATTTCAGAGGGAAGGGGGTGGGAGGCAGGAAGAGATTAACCAAAGAATGTATATGCACATATGCATAACCCACGGACAGCCAATAGTGCAGTAACAGTAAAGGCCTTGGGAGGGGGCAGGAGAGGAGGGGGTCAATGGGGGGGGAGTAGTACACTGTAATACTTTCAACAATAAGGATAAATTTAAAAATAAAATAAAAACTAAATGTGGGAAAAAATAGGCTAGGTTTATTGACAAATTACTATACATCACATGGGCTAAGATTTTTATTTACTATCCTCACAGCAATGCTATGAAGGAAGAACCATTACTATTACACTTAAAAACATGAAAACTGAGGTTTAGGAGAGGTCATCTCATTCAAGATCACATAGCCAGAGGATGACGAAATCAGGACTAGCACCTCAGGACTTCCGCCTGATCCCAAAACCTGTGTTCCTTATCATGGCCATACACTGTGTGGCTTAATGGGATGCCAGCCTGCACCATACACCTGTTTCCTGGCTGCTTTATAAACCTAAGGACCGTCGATAAATTGGCAGTTCTTAAGCCTGCCTCTTCCCCATCCCCCTAGGTACACTCAGAATCTTCCAGGGCAGGGCACTCTCCCTTTTCCCGCAGACCCACAGATATATACAATTCCAAAAACTCTTTAAAATTCTGATCTTTCCACAGAACTTTGTTCACTGTCTAAACAAAAGAGTATTGGTAGATAAATTAATAACAGCAATAAGCAGGGAAACAAAGAATATGGAGTGCTGAATGCAGAAGGACCCTAGAGATCCACCAGCCCTACAGCTTCATCATACAGATGTGGACACTGAGATCAAGAGATGAGAGTTACTGCCCAAAGTCACACAGCTGGTCAGCAGCAGCATTCACCCCAGGTCCCCCATCACCTCCCATATAACTGACTCCCATTAATAATCCAATTTAAAACTCGAAGTTCAAAATCTTAAAGGATTTGCTGCGTGCTTTTCCTCTTCTTTCAGTAGTTGGAAGTCTGTGACCTATCACAGCTGCTGTGCAAGGGAGGAAAACACTTAGAGCAAGAAAATGCATTCTTAGTCTAGAAAAGGGAAGGTGCCAAGGATCACCAAACTCAAGTCCTAAAGGCCATTATTTCAAGCCAATCGCTTAAAACCCTTCCAGGGCGTCTGGAGTAACACTGAGATCCTACAGGCAGGGTCTCCCCAGTGGAGGACCCATGTCTCAGGAATGGCCTTCCTCTTAACAGCTCACAAAGCCAAGCCAATTAGCCCCTGGGGGTGGGTAAAAGCCAATGCTTTTCCTGAAGTGTGTTGTTCTCACATATTTATAATATACCCAGAGGCAAAAAGACAAGTGAAAATGCTTTCTATGAACTGCAAATCAAGACCTATTTTGAACATATATATATTTAACGCCAATCTTGAGACAAAACAACTCAAATTTCCTACCCATCTCTTTCATGTAGATCTTTTTCTCTTTTTTTCTTTTTTAATCAGACAGCAAGAAATCTGAATAACTCAAGTTTATACTCTGCCCCTGGTTCTGGGGAACTGAGCAGGGATTACAAGCTAGAACTTTTGGTGGTTACTAATCCTTCAGGGGACCTGATCCTAGGTAACAGAAAGCCAGGCCAAATCTTTAAATATGTGAGGAGAACAAGCAACCTAAAGGAATATCAGGTACTAATATGACAAATAAGTGTCATAATGCAACTGATGTTCCAGCTAGCAGTGGCTGCCTGGGTTGGGGGTCCACACTGAAGAACTTCATAAGACAGACCATCTTGATTGATTAGCCATGTCTGTCAAGGCACCAGATTAGAGAAAAGGGGATGGGTGATAAATATATGAATTTTAAAAGTCAACAAAAGGGAAGCAAAAGAATTCTGGTAGAAATGCCCACACACTATTGAAAATGGCAACTTGCGGGAATCACACATTTGGAAAACATTTAGAATAACACAGAACCATAAAAAAAATGAATAAAGTTGCTGAGTAGAGAAAGGAATAAGAACACAGCCAAAACCTTGAAGAACATCATATTTAGGAAGCAAGACAAAAAAGTTTCGGGGGAGAGAAGGGGGGGAGCCTAACAACAAGAAGAAGATTCAGTGACAGAGAGGTCAAATAAAGAAACGAGTTTAAGTTAAACAGTTAAATGCCACAGAAAAATAAAAAGGCATGAGGGCTGAGAAGAGGAGGTCTCATTTGGTGGCAAGAAAGCAGGTTCAGTAGTGGCTGGCTGGAACCGAGGAGTGGAAGCTGCTGAAGAAATGGAGGAAGAGAGAGAGAGACCGCCATGCTGAAAATCTGGTGGCAAAAGCAACAAGAAAAGTCAAGCAGGGGCTCATGAAATTACTCAGGGAGTAATTACAAGAATTAATTATGTGATTATTGTTGTGGGGTAATAGGTTAAAGAAATGAAATCAGATCATCTTTGTGGGTAGAGAAACTGGTTACCAGATAGGGATTCTTTGATGAGCCAAAATAAACTGATGGAACCAGAGCCTGGACTACAGAGGAGACATATTAAGGAGGGAAGATGGGTGGAGTTAGAGACCACTTGAGAGGAGAGATGAGAATCTAAGCAGCACCCGTCTGATGGCCTCAACTCAGGGCAGAAGGGCCCCTAGAGAGAGAGAAGGCAGAAGTGCTGGGAATGGCAGCGGGCAGGGAGGTCCAAGGAATGCAGAGGACTCTAGCGAGTGTGCTGAAGGGGCAGCAAGAAAGGAGTGTGGACGTCCCTCCAGGTAGTGATGCTGTCGGAACTTCCCAGCAATGCTCAGACTCTGAGGAAGG
>NW_006291549.1:3107953-3139638 GCF_000327345.1 Myotis davidii
AGAGAACGGCTGTTGGGACTGGCCGCTCTCGGGCCCAGTGGGCAGGAGGGAAGGCAGCAGAGAGAATGGTCCTTGGAGAAACTGAGGGGCTGGAGAGCAGCAAAGAATATGTTCAGGGCCTTCGGAGAGACCTCGTGGAGGACATGTATCTTCTCTGCAAAAATACTTAAATGTATGGGAGAAACCTCTTCAAGAAGGTACAATTGGTCAAGAAGACAGAGGTGGGCATTTTGGCAATGGCCCCACCGCGTCTTGAAGAGACACCTGGAAAGACACATGCCAGTCACCAAAGCATCTTTTTGTCCCAACTTTTAGAGCACCTGTCCTGTGGGGAAGAGCAGGAACCACTCTGGGCTGTGCTGACTTTGTATGTCTCCTCCCTCCCTCCCCCAAGCCCTGAAAACACTCTCCCCAGAATCTTATTCGTACCCAAAACTCCATCCCTTCCTTCAAGGAGGCCTTCCTGGACCCCCATCATGTTCACTCTGCTCTTCCCCTATTCACACACCACATGCTTGTAGCCCCTGTACAATCTGATTACCTGTAGACAGCTCTTGGGTACCACTGTCTCATGCATAGCACACGGTGAGCCCTCAATATATGGTTGCTGAAAACATGCAAGAACAGGGGCAAGAATCACACACGCGCAAGTTCTGTCCCTTGTGCCTGATCACACACTTACAAACTGTTTAAAAAGAAAACCCAGCAGCAGCTAGCCTCATATTTGTTTACCCTTGCTGTGTGGCTCTTCCTGTGTAAACACAGCCTAGAAATTGGTTTTAAAAACCAAACCCTTGAGTCTGGTATCAAATTACATGCATACGTAATTTGAGCTAAATGTGACAGCTAGACTTATAAAATTTTAGAGGAAAACACAAGAAAATATTTTTGTAACTCAAGGGAAGACAAAGATTTCTTAGATCAGAGAAAGTAATAACCATAAAAGAAGGAAGTAGTAAATTAAACATTATCAAAGCCAAAAACTCCTGTTCAATGATACCATTTAAAATAATAAATGAGCTGCACACTTGGAAACAAAATTCTAGCTGGTATCCAGGCTATATAAAGATCACCTATAACTCAAAGACACCCCCCCCAAAAAAAATCAAAAGTTTTGAACAGACACATCACAAAAAGACATACAAGTGGAGAATAATATGTACAAAAGTGCATAACATCAGGGAAATGCAAGTTTAAACCACCATGAGATACCACTACACACGCACCACAATAACTGAATTTAAAAAAGACTGGCAAAACCTACTGTTGGCAAAGTGGGACAACTGGAATTGTCATTCATTGTTGGCAGAATTGTGAAATGGCCCAAACCAATTTGACAAAATATGTATATGGCAGTTTTTACATACTGGGCTACCACCTAGCCCAGCAATTCCATTCTTAGGAATTTATCAGGAAATAAACAAAAACCATACATGCATCTCAAAACAGAAGTTGAACAAGAATTATCACTGAAGCTTATTCATATGATCCAAAACTAGCAATAGCCCAGGCATCCATCAATGGGAGAAAAAACAGTGGTATAAGCAGTCGATGGAATACTACTTGGCGATGAAAAGGTAACTACTTGCAGCCAACCAGCATCAGAAACACAGTCTCAGCAGCATGGATAATCTCAAGCACGTTTTGCTGAGTGAAAGAAGAATCAATGGAAAAGTATGTACTTTATGATTCCGTTTATAGGAAATTCGAAAACAGAAGGAACTAATCCTCGGTGCAAAAAAAGCAGATCAGTTTTTACCACTGGGAGTGGGGCAGGGGGGTGTTGATCAGGAAGGGGTGTGCAGGAACCTTCTGGGTGCAGGAACATATGGTTCTGTATCTTGACAGAGATTTGGGTTACACAGGCACATGAATTTGTCAAAACTCAGCAAACACCCCCCCAGATTTGTTCATTCCATCATAAATTTACCTCAAAAGAAGAAAAAGGTATCCAATATCAAAACTGTTGTAAATGATATGAAGGCTGAACTATGTCGGGGAGAAGTCTCCTGCTCTCAGTGATTTACTTTGAAATATATAAAAAAGATGGATTGATGGGCGAATGATAATGGGATGAATAGATGGAGAGATGTGTTGATGTTGATGATAGGATCCAGGCAGCAGAATCACAGCCATTCACTTTAAAATCCTTTCAACTGCCCCAACCGGTTTGGCTCAGTGGATAGAGTGTTGGCCTGCAGACTCAAGAGTCCCAGGTTCGATTCCGGTCAAGGGCATGTACCTTGGTTGCGGGCACATACCCAGTGGGGAGTGTGCAGGAGGCAGCTGATCGATGTTTCTAACTCTCTATCCCTCTCCCTTCCTCTCTGTAAAAAGTCAATAGAATATATTTAAAAAACAAATAAATAAAATCCTTTCAACTTTGCTGTATGTTGAAAATTTTTCATAACAAAATGTTGGGGAGAAAAAAAGCACAAGAAAAAATCTCTAACAATCGCCGATCATAGAAAATGTTCGTACTTTTAAAGAAGCACAGTGAAGTTTGTAGGGGTGAAATGATGTCTGAAATTAATGGATGAACTGAATTTGGCAAAATCTTGGTAATTATTGATACTGGGAGATGTGTGTTTGGGGATTCACCACCCTATTTTCTATTTTTTTGCAGATTACATTTTTTTAAAATTAGAGAAATGTTCCAACAAATCCGTAAGAGGTAGGACCGACATGAAACAAGCGTGTATCTGCTTAAGCAAGAGTTCCCTCGAGGCTAATACGGCTTTGGTCCAACCACCTGGGACAAAACAGGATTTTGATTTAAGCTGATGATAAGTACGGAGCCAACAACCAGAGGAAGCTTCTCCTCTCGCTCACACGCTGCAGTTTGTGTCAGCTGCACTGGGCTTGTTCCCACATGGCCTGCTAGTGTCCTCCAGCCAAAACGCAGCGAGCTCCCATCCTTAACTGGAGTTTCGCTCTCTTCTCAAGAAATCTGGTAAGTACCCTGTGAATTTCGGACCAACCCCAACAGCTGTGCTAAACAAATCTTCCCCAGACGCACTTCCAAGCAGTGCAAGAAAACAACCAAAGCCCCTCTGTCTTAAAGCAATAACTGTCTTTGACCCACCCACCTCACTCCGACCCAAGACTGGGTTGCTTGCATAGCACTCGGTGATTACCCTTATCACAGCATTTCTCCCACAGTATATATTTTGTTTATGTTTTATCCCATAATATTTTTTTAAATATTTTTATTGATTTCAGAGAGGAAGGAAGAAGGAGAGAGAGATAGAAACATCAGTGCAGAAAGAGAATCATCGATCGGCTGCCTCTTGCACACCGCATACTGGGGTTCAAACCTGCAACCCGGGCATATGCCCTGATCAGGAATCGAACCGTGACCTCCCTAGGTAGACATTCAACCACTGAGCCACACCAGCTGGGCTCCCATAATATTTTTAAATGCTTGTTTATGTGTTGCCCAGACAAGGCTCCTTGGGAAGGGTGGAAGGGGTATCTTGTTCACAACTAGAAAACCAGTCAGCACAGTGCCTGCAACTCCTACATGCTCACTAAAATGGTTTTGGATGTCTACATGAACAATCTGTGAAACACGGACGGTTTACAGAGCTTTCCCAGATGGTCTCATGTTATTCTTCCTGCAACCTCAAGAGCTAACTGGGGCAGAAATTATTAACTTCCTACCAATATCCCAGAAGAGGAAGTGAAGGCCTGGGGGTTCGAGACTTGCTCAATCCCACAGCACAATCAGTGGGTAAAACCAGGACGAGTGCCAGTATAGCTGATGCTTTGAGACGCTCTTTTCATCCTGTCAAATTCCTTTGTGAGGAAAACGCAAGCTGATTACTCAGAATATGGGACACTTCTCTTTCCACAACCACGGAGCGTGGGGTTGGGGTGTGTGGCCTCTGACCTACTACCTTTAAGAGCAAACAGGACCCGATGAGCATGGATCTTACTTGGAAAGCAAGGGGAGTAAACAGTTGGATAAACGCCACCGCCCATAAAAGCCCAGATGTCTGGCTTAATGTTTCAACATGTTAAATATATCAGATAATTAATTAAGGTAGAAAGACAACAATTATGCTATACACCATGTTCATTTCCACCGGCCAGCTGACATCAACCACTCAACATGTATTAATTTGTTTCATAAAGCCTCCCTCCACACATGCCTCGTTCCTCATTTCGCATAAATAACCACGAAGGACCGTGTTTTCACAGCCTCTTCCTTGGGAATAATCAGGGACTGGCTAGGCTTCGCCTGGGCTGTCATCTACAAACTCAGATTACCCCAAGCAGTAGTTCATAAAAGCCAACTCCTCCTCTCTTTGCTTCAACTTTGGGGAAAGAACTGGAAGTCTTGGGTGAATCTATAAATAAACACTGGCCATCGGCTGAGGTGCACTCCCTACTCAAACCTGTCAACATGCGCGTCCACCGCAGCCTGGGCGTCTGCTTCCAGCTGCGGCAGGTGAATGGCGACAACGTGGGTCCAAGGGGCCAAAGTGCAGGCAGAACCCCAGGCGCAGCTGCACTCTATCTTCTTCGAAAAGTGTCCCAGCGTCCTGACATCCCACCCCTGGGGCACAGCCATGCCTTTTCTGTCCAATAAGGAGTAACTGAAATGCCTGGAGCTGCCAAGAGTCTTGTGAAATGCTGTGAGTTACCAGACACTTCCCAGTGTTTCTCGAGGTCCCAGTGCCTTGTGCCCTATAACGTGGTGCTGAGTATTTCAGCCATGTCAGATTTTCAATGACAAGGTCTCTCTATGGCCACATTTCTGGGGGCCTTTCCTTCTCTAAACATGGACCTGTCTCATGCTGTGGGTAATGGAGAGGAAGTGGGGTTGGATCTCCTCCTAGCCAATACCACTTCTCCCCTGATTAGCCACAGAAAGGAGCACTTCAGTCCTGCACAGCAGCAAGTAGCAGCACAAGTTGTGCAGACGGAAAACTCCGAGTCTAGTAGCCAATGCCTCATTCAAACACTGAGAACGTTCTCCGCCGCTTGCTCCTAAGCTACCGGTTTTACCATCATAAACTGAGCCCTATTCCCCGTGGCCCTCTGCTGCTGCTTCAGTTCCCGAAACCTTCGGAATTTCAACCCACACAGAAACTACCACAACTCTTATCGTCTCCATCAGAAAAGATTTTCCAATGCAAATCTTTTTTTCCCCTCTGCCTCAAACGAGCTATTTAAAATTTGAGCCAAATCTCCTATAATGTCATTAAAGTAAAAGAAAAATAATTTACACAATGAGTGGAATGATTTTGGAAAAATAGCCTATTGCACTAAATGTATTCCTTCATGTATCATAAATATTTTAAACAAGCAGTTGATTCTTAGGGGCTGATGTCACTGTTACAGGAGCCCCCCATCCCCATCCCCCCCCCCAAAAAAAGCAGGAGGCTGCATTTCAAGTTTAATTATTACCACAACTGAGCAGCTGAAACGAAATTACTTCACTGTGCTGTGTGTTCATAATTCAATATATCAAAGCAGTCTCTGATTTCCTTAATAATTTTTCTCTATTTCCCATCAGATGTTTAGCTTAAGGGAACATTTTTACATGACCTCTTTCCAACTGTACTTTCAATATAGTCTTATCCCTAGAAATTTAAGTTTACTGATAGTAACTATCAAATGTTCAAGGCAAGGCACTCTCTTATCTCTGAACAAATATCTAACTTTATATTGATTGCGCAATAACCACTAACAAAAGATCCAGGTTTTGCTTCTATCCTTGACAAACACACAAAGATTTCTGGCATAAAGAACCAAGTTACAGAAAGTGTGCTTTTTTTTTTATGCTTTCGCTAAAATCAGAACTTGTTAAACCCCTTGGGCTTCTTGAAGAATGCGGAGGATTTAAAGAGCATTTCTTACTAGACCTCCCAGATGCTGGCAAAGTTCTAGGGAATGAGGAGGTGTCAGGAGAGAACAGGCAGATATACGCACACACAATGGGTGTTAACTCCATTCTTGATTTCTGGTCGAAGAGAAGCCTTCTTCACACACAAAAAAGAGAGAGACCCATGAAAATAAAATTATTGGCCCCCATAATCTTTTAAAAGTAACCCTCCTCTTTCTCTCATCTCAAATCCCTGAAGAGACAAGCACCATGCATTTCCATTAGACTGGCTGAAAACTATTCTCTGTGGGTCCATTGCCTCTTGTTCATAAAGGTATCAAATGTGTACACCAATGGATTTGTACTTGCAAAGCACAAATTTAAAACAACATGAATAGTTTACACTTACTGGGCACTGACTAGGTACCAGGCACATAACTCTTTATGTGTATTATCTCACTCAGCCTGCACAAGAACCAGAGGCATATAAAAGTCTCAAACCCTAAGGTTGTCAGTCGCACTGTAGAAAGCCTGGGACTGCTAAGGGCTGTCAGGGAACCAACCAGCTCTGCTGCAAAAGTCTCACAGGGGCATTCATGAGGGAGTGGACTGGGGTCCTAGTCTCTGAATCGCTAAGCCTGGGATGTTGTCAAGGGTAGAAATCCCCCAGCTTGGACCAAATTCCATCTCTTTCCTCATGCTCTTCCCTTTGCTCCTCCCCCACCTCCTTTTCTCCTCTTGGTGACCACACTAAGCATCCAGTCCTTTAGGATCTAAGGCAGAAATCACATTTCACCCATAAGCCACTCCAGGAGGCACAATTCACTGACAGACCACAGCATTAGCAGCCCCAGGTACTGGGGATCCTGCCCTCTGCAACCGGACAAAGGAAAAGTGAAAAACACTTCCCATAAGCCCTCTTGCTGACTGGAATCAGGTCATAACGCCACCCCCAGATGCAAGGGGAACTTCAAAGTCAGGGGTCTGACATCTTTAAGTTACCACAATGGACAACAGGCAAGAAAGATGGGTTTGGCCCAGCCGGCGTGGCTCAGTGGTTGAGCATTTACCTATGAACCAGGTCATGGCTCAATTCCCAATCAGGGCACATGCCCAGATTACAGGCTCAATCCCCAGTAGGGGGCTTGTAGGAGCAACCAATTAATGATTATCATGTTGATGTTTCTTTCTCTCCTTGTCCTTTCCTCTCTCTGAAATCAATAAAAACATTTTTTAAAAGAAGCTGCATTTCATGGGCTCTTATTTTTAATTTTCTACACATTTGAGCTGAGTCATGAGAGACTTAGCTTCACTCTCCTCCCTTCCTGTGACACCCCACCCCAACCCCACTGGGCCCACCCATGCACAGGCTCAGGGCCCTGGAATTCTGTTTTCTGATTTGTTTGATGAGTTTTTTTTAAAGATATTACATGGTGTATTGAAGCCAACAAGTTATCACCCTCCGGTGTCTCTTCTCTCCACATCTTAAGGGTTTTTTTCAGGTTTTATTTTCAGTTTTAAATTCCCAGGGAGAGAAGGTTCCTGTCATTCTCTAACATCATGTCCCTGGAGAAGACCCTCTGACCAGCGTCCAGGCATTCCCACTCCTCCCAAGAGAATTCAGTGGCCACATCCCTGAAGGTCAACAGCATCTGTTAGATGTGGTGACATAATGACCTCAATGACTCCAGAAATTCGGAGCAATCCAAACTCAAAGGAGACATGGAAGCTCATAGGAATCTCTGCTGTAGCAAAAGTGATGGAATCAGAATTCGGTTCCAGTCTCTCTGATAATATTAATAAAGTCCTCTGCTCCAGGGACATGGCTGATTTCAAAATATTTTTTTACCTAAAACACCTCCATAAAGGTCCCAGCATGAGCACTGGGGTCTTCCGGGGACAGATGTGTTTGGAAAGAGTCATTTCTGATGCCTCTTTCTTTCCTCTTCCTCTAGGCTTCTTTCTCAGGTAAGATTTTATATATATGAATATATAATATCAATATATATTATATGAATA
The DNA here is from genome assembly GCF_000327345.1 of Myotis davidii. Classification (NCBI taxonomy): domain Eukaryota; kingdom Metazoa; phylum Chordata; class Mammalia; order Chiroptera; family Vespertilionidae; genus Myotis; species Myotis davidii. Next base: position 3,115,806 of record NW_006291549.1, read on the forward strand.
TATATGAAATCAATACATATTATTGATTTCAGAGAGGAAGGAGAGGGGAGAAAGAGAGAAACACCAATGATGAGAGAGAATCATTGATGGGCTGCCTCCTGCATGCCCCACACTAGGGATCGAGTCCACAGCCCGGGCAAATGCCCCTGACCAAAATCGAACCTGGGACCCTTCAGTCCGCAGGCTGACACTCTATTCACTAAGCCAAACCGGCCAGGGCAGGTAAGAACACTCTTGACAAACCAATCCCAAATGTGTCTGCCATTCAACTCGGTTCACTTCCGGGTCTCTGACAGGTGATGTTTTGATAAGGAACAGGATATTCATATAATACAAGAATATCTCCCCATATTAATCAACTAAAAAGAAAAAATGGTGGCTTTACAGTGGAGCCACCTGGCAGATCCCAACGTGACCAAATGAGCAAGGTTAACATCCCCCATAAGATGGGTCATTCATCTTGATCTAATGCACCAGGAGGAGCTTAGCATCCTGTCTGTGGTTTCCTCCGCACAGTGCATAGCCTGAGCTGATCAACAGGAAACACTGGACGAACCCAGGTGGGAGGTGGTCCTACAGAAGGCAGGGCCTGTCAGGGGCATGAGATGGGGGAAAGACAGAAGAACAGTTCCCGATTAAAGGATACTGATGAGATGTGGTTACTAAATGCAGAACTGTTTCCCAGATAGGATCCTGAACCAGAAAGGAAAAACAGACAGTTGGAACAGTTGGCGAAATCTGGGTGGGGATGTGGATTGCAAGGTGAGTATAGTCGGGTCAGTACTGACCCCCAAACGGGGAGGGCTGCACAATGACAATGCAGGAGGAGAGATCCTTGCTTGGGGCAGTGGTATTAGGGTGATGGATCACCATGTAAGAAAAATGTGTGTATTGTGTCCTTATGCATATGTAGAGAGAGAAAGAGAGTGACCAAATATTGAGATGTGTTGACACCTGGAAAATCTGGGTGAGATGAAATGTACACAGAATTTTTTGTACTGTTTTTACAACTTTTTAGCAGGTTTGAGACTTACTGTTTTTTTTGTAAAAACACATATAAGAAAGAGGACGCTGGCCCCAAAGTCACACAGACCTGAGTTTAAATTCTAACTCAGTAATTTATTTGATCTATGACCCTATGGAAATAATTTGAGGCTCAAGTGCAACTCAAAAATTCCTACTGTAGCTCACAGAACTGGTCTAAAGATAAACTAGCTAACCAATCATAATAGTTTCCATTTATTGAGGACTTACTCTGTATGCTAACATTTTAGAAATACTATTTCTGAACCACTCAACAACCTGGCATAAGAATTATGATTCCCAATTTATAATATGAATAGCCTGAGACTCAGAGAAACGACATATCGGCTCCGTTGGGAAAAGAGCAGAAAGTCAGCTTCAAACCCCCTCTTTCCACCCGGCTGAGCTTCCAGAGGGCAGTGCCGCCCAGTGTGTTTAGGACATTGAAGGGTCTTAACCAATATTGACTTTTCTATCCAGTAGTCTAGTAGGAGAGCAGACATATGACTACATGGTTATAATATAAAATAATATAAAGTGTCAATAATATTATGTATATACAGAGGGCAACGCAAAACTAAAGAAAAAAGAAAGTGATTTTGTGAGGTCTGACTAAGGGGCAAAAGGTGACAAGGCTTCAAAGGCATTAATACTTGAGTCGGGTGTTGAAGGATGAGGCAGCAGTAGACAAACAAAAGGCAGGGGGTTTCTGGGAGAAGTTCGTCAGATGCAAAGCCCCAGGCTGCATGCTGAGAAGTGATAAATGAGTCTGGACAGGTGGGCAGAAACCAGAAAGGGTCTCGTGTGCCATGCTCAGAAGTTCACACCTTGTCCTCTTGGCTAGGGATGACGTGGCACATCTGCTCCCACTGCCTCTCCCACACACGTCAGACATTACAATTCATAGCACTTCATTACACTTCAGACAGCCCACACTTCAGGCAGCCACCGCCGATCACCTGGAATTGGCGCCTGAAATAGAACCATTTGCCATCCCTTCTCTAGGCGATGGGAGGCTGCAGGCTTTTAACAGGTGGCTGGAAAGACTGGCTCTGTGCATAACAACGCTCAAGCCGGACAGCAGTGAGAGTCGGTCACGGGACAGACGGCAGGCACGGTGACCAGTGAGAAGGCCACTACCGCAGTCCTGTGCATGTGTAAATGAGAGGCACACATCCAAACTGAGTCAGACCTGCGTGCAACTTCAAGCTTTTGTCTATTCCTTGCCAGAGGCATATTATGGTGGAGAAATGCTCAATGTGCTCTCCAAGCAATAAATCCAGCAGCCAGGGCAAGCTGACAGTAGCGCTCGGGTGACAGGAAGACCCAGGAGACAGGACTGAAGTGGGAGTAGAGCAAGCAACCAAGAGAGATGTGAATGTGTCCACTGACCTTGAAATTCCCGGGCACACAGGTGCAACTGACACAGCAGCACCGTCACTCCCTAGGCGCTGCCAGGCTGTTGGTCGCTTCCTCCAACATTTAGGTGCTCAGTGGAGGAATATTATTAAAAGGCAATTACTCCCAGTCTCTACATCAGCGGTGCTGAACCTGTGGGTCGCGACGCCGTTGGGGGTCGAACGACCCTTTCACGGGAGTCGCCGAAGACCATCGGAAAACACATCTATAATTACATATTGTTTTTGTGATTAATCACTATGCTTTAATTATGTTCAATTTGTAACAATGAAATTGGGGGTCACCACAACATGAGGAACTGCATTAAAGGGTCGCGGCATTAGGAAGGTTGAGAACCACTGCTCTACATAATTAAAAAGATGCATGATATTTAAGGACATAAGTTAAAACAAACACATAGATATACCCATGTGTGCACACAGACATATGACACAATTAGGAAGCATTCCAACTCAGAATATGGGGCAAGAAACTGGTTTCTAAAGTTTGAGGAGGAGCTGAGTACTGGGTGCAGTAAAAAATACAAATAAAAAGTTCTAGACAGGCCTGGGTTTCATCTCTTCTCTCGGCCTCAGTTTCCTTGACTGAAAAATGAGAGGACTGAAAAAGAGAACCTCCTCTAACGTCATAACAGTGCTGACTCCAAACCCTCCTCTCAGAAGAAAATCACAGAGTCAGGCCACATCCTTCCGTGTGCGGATCCAGGGAGGGTAGCAACGTCAGACCCAGGAACATGGTAATACGATTAAGAAAACCGAAAACACATTGTGAGGGAAGGCCTGGGGAGCGTACACATTCTGCTTTAAGATGCTGACTGTTTTTGAAATAAAACTTTAAAACGTGTCATAAAAAGCAACTATTCCTCCGGGGGAAGAGTGGCCTAGAGTGTCTTTGATTGTAACGATGGGAAAGGCTTTCATCTGCGCTCTTTACGAGGTTAATTGTAACTCTCCCCCAAGCTCAGAAACCCTTCCCTGAATCTGCGGCTGTAATCTGACACGTTGCATGATAAACCTTCATTTTTCAACAGGCGCATTCCAGAACGCTCCACGTAAGGCTCAGAAAGCAGTCAAATGAGTGAAAGCTGATAAGAAGCTATTTTTGCCAGCCAGTGTGCTCGTACACACATGCACACACACGTGCACACACACAGCCTGCAGACCTCCAGCTGCATATGGTGAAAGCCCGTATCTCTCGGACTTCTGCTCTTCTAGGTGATTAAGCTTCACCAGAAAGTTCACCAAAATACCCACAGAAATACGGGGCGGGGGGGTGGGGGGAGGCAAGCGTAGGCTTCCAGTTGTGAGTACTCGAAACACAGAGCTTATGCTCATATCATTATTTATTATTGTATTTATTATTTATTAATTAATCCGTCGACTTTTGCCCACCCCTGTATAAAACGCATAGCACAATGCCTGGCACATGGTACTCCCTCAATAGCTCAACACTGTTATCATCTTATCCTCCTTTTTCCTCATTACTGCTCATGAATTATAACTCTGCTTGTATTCAGTAGTCACTGAGAGAGATTTATTCCCTCCGATGAGGTCACCTTCATGGAATATATAACCGCTGGGCCCCTTTCCCCTCCCAGAATGCTGTTGGGCTGCCTTCTTTTAGAAAGAAGCATGAGACAGTTACCATAAATTCGTTGTCTATACAGACGGCAAACTGCACCGCGCTGTTTTTTTCAATTCTTTTAAATACAAGACCTCAGTTGAAAACCGCGGTTCAGACTTCCTTCCCAGATACTAACAGGAATTAATCTCCTGCTATGCTTCCAAGACTCTCTCAGAGCAAGCTCATTAATAATAATTACATGTTAGCATTTATTGATCATTTACCACATGCCAGGTCTAGTGTTAATAGCTTTTCTGCTTATTCACTTCTTTCACCTTCCCGACAACCCCATGAGATGCTGCAGCTAGTATCCTCAGCTCTGTGAAATGTCTGAGACTTGGCCACGTAAATTATCTAAGATCATTCACTCATTCAGGGGGGGTGCATAGCTAGTAAGGACTGGGACACGAACCTGAATCCACTGTGCTAATATTTCCCACTAGATTGTAATTACTAAATAAAAGGTTCTTAACTTAGGGTCCTTAAGTGAAATTCAGGGGATCCCTGAGCCCCTGGGAAATTGTATATAAACTAGTCCTGGCCCAAGACAGAGCTGCTGGTATATGTGTATGTACACATTTTCCTTCTACCATAAAATGAAAAAGAGTTCAGGGCTCACAAGCAAACAAAACAGACAGACTTGGGTGGGACTCTATCTTTTCATCTTTGTATCCTATACTACCACTTCCATCACTGCCTTCAGCACCCAAAGAAGTGCCTTCTACATGCTAGGTACTCAACTACCAGTTATCCAATTGACTCAGTTCTCTTCGCTGGTTCTTTACTTGTTCATCGCTGTACCCCCAAAATGGAGATGCCATGAGAGTGATGAATTTTCTAAAGCTGATTTCAGTCACGCACATGCGAGAGCTCCGCCAGCACAGCCCAGAGCCCAGCCTTTCACACTGTGAAAGAGCAAACGAGACCCCATCCTGCCCCTCATCCCAGGAAACCAGACATCTGCTTGTTCAGGCCAAAGAGCTCACCTGCTGAAGAGGAGATGCCCAGCATGGCCTAGCCCAGCACACCTGGCCTTCCTGCCTGAGCTCCAGCTCCATTTTCAGGGTCAGCTATCAAGTAATCCTCTGCTTTATAAACAATCTCACATTTTAATAAAAACCATTGTGCAAGGTGAGCTTTTGCAATACATGATTTCAGTCTGCAGCTGCACTTACAGATGGCCCACTTTCTAACTGAACCATGTGCAATGGCTATGAAAATAATAGCCCATTATTGCACTTGTGGCATGCCTACTGTGTACCAGGTGCTATTCTAGATGCTTCCACCCACCATTCTGCAATCCATACAATAGTTTAGACAAATATTGTCAACATTTTTTCAGATGGAGAACGTAAAGTTCTATCAGGGAGGCTAAATTTGCTCAAGAGTTGAGATCTGACTCCATATTGGGCCAACACCAAAATCCTTATATTTCCCTCTCTCTCCACACCTCCTCTTTCTCGTGGATTCAAAATTAGTCTCTTTTTTTAAAAAGAAAAATAAAGACTTCTAGGCCTAGCATCTTAAGTAGCTGCAAAACAATATCATTTCACAGCATCTCACTAAAATGGAACAGTATCAATTCTTCCTTTTCACTCTTCACAAATGAAAGAAAAACTAGTATATTTCTTAAACCTATTCTAAATGCTTCATCAACGGCCATTTTGAATCCCACTACGCTGGATAGTAAGTAGAAGCAGTGTTAATTTAGTTGAATCTTCTCTAATGTATTCTTTTTATTCATAATTACAAAGATGATGGTAATTTAGAAGTACTATAATTTTATTCTCTCCCAATAAATACGTATTATACGTTACATTTTCAACTAATAAATTGAATCAATATACCAATCCTACTTGGGGTGGTGAACACACAATACAATATACAGATGATGTATTATAAAATTGTACACCTGAAACCGATATAATTTTATTAACCAATGTCACCCAAATAAATTCAGTAAAAAAGCAAAAAAAAAATTTTTTTTTTAATGGCTTTGGATCAGGAGAGTGACCTAATCAGCTCTATTTCCCAGGAAGATTAATCTGACAATAGGATATGGATTAGAGGGAAAGGAGTGTAGAAGTGGGGAGACGGGTTACAGTTGTCTGGCTATGAGATGAAGGCCTAACGAGGTGGCAGAAAAAAGTGAAGAGTTAACTCAAGAGACATTTCACCAGGACTCAGAGACAGGCTGCATCAGAGGAACGAAAAAATGAAATTCCCCACCAGATAAACACCCTCAAATGGGGTGGTTAGAAAGGGAAATTGCTTGCGAGAAAAAGAGGGAAAAAAAGTTTTTGAACTTTCTAATTGGCCCACGTGCTTACACTTTGGGATTAACAAATTGGAATAATTACGAAGTTTAATTTGCCGTCAGGGCCTGAAAATCCGGTTATTCTGGAGTCATTTTCAGGCGCTGAGTTCGTACATAACGCTGTTTTCTGGCACAGTTTGGTTTAAACTCTCAGAATCAACAGTAGGAACTGAGGCAGTTTGGGAGTGTGTGTTTAAGCATACAAATCACAAGTACAGTGTAGTGGGAGGGATGCATGGCTGCGGTGGGTCATATTTGGAATCTGTAGTTTGACAGGAAGCTTCAGGAGATGAAGAAGTCAAGTTCTAGCAGCTCATGAATCCTCCAGACCTACGGCAACTGGTATGTGAGCTCACTAAACACCAAGCCGCCCACAGGAAGGCCTCGGCAGAAGAGACGTCTTGTTCCCAGTCCCTGGCTCTGAGCAGCTGAGAGAGAGGCAGGAGGCTGTACTGCGCTGGGGCTCCAGGGAAGTCTCTCACCCTGGCTGGGCCAAGCTTGCTTTGGGGGAATTTTCCAGATACTTGTAAGCAAACTGAGGATGACCAGTGTAACAAATTTCAAAACCTGTATTTTTTCTGATATTAAATAATAGCACTACATTTGATTTGTGGAAAGGGAAACAAAACCTATTGTTAAAAGGTTGGAAAGTACAGAAGGGTATAAAGGAAAAAAGAAAGAAAAACGCAGAACTCTCCTATGCACCAATCAGTTAGCATTCTGGTCTATTATTTTCTGTTTTTTTCCACCTCTATTTTTAACATAATCACGAGATTTTTCACCTTTTAAATGTAGTTATCCTGGAGAGCATTATCTAAGAGCTAAGGAATAAACGGACTCATGGACTTGTGACATTCAAATCAGACCAGCCGCTAGGTTAGCCCAACACCTGACAGCAGAGCAGGTGTAAAGTGTTAAAACAACTTCAAAGACTTTGCAAAGGACTCCAGAAATGGATAGAATGACACCCACAAGAAATCACTTTAACAGAAAGGCTTCTCCTGGGCTTCTAAGTTATTTCTTTGTGATGGTGTTCATTAAAAAGCCTGTTAATGGAAGGAAGGAGAGGAAAAGACAGCCCCTACTCACTCCCATTCTTACCCTGTAAGTATTTCCATAACAATTTCACATCTACATTATTTGAGGTAAGCAAGACTGGTCCACACCAACTTCCAAAACGTCTGGAAACTGAGGAAAATAGAGGGCACGTGACTCACCCAAGGTCATACAGGCGGTTGGTGGCAAAGCCAGGACTAGAGCCAGGCACCCTGTCCCCCACCCGCTCCAGAGGGGCTCCCTGAGCCGATTCTCCTCACAGTCAGGAGCCCTCTCCGAGTCAGGGTGATCTAGTCACCTGGCCGGCAGGCAGGAACAAGTACCTACGCTCCCTTTCGTGCCTCCTTGTAGTTCTCAAATATTTTGTCAGGACGGATGCAAATGGGAGCCCTGACTCCTGAGCTCCGGCCATGTGCCAGGAGCACTACCAAAACGCTAGCATTTGAGTCCTCACAGCAACACACGGGAGCCTGGGCCCTGATTTATTTATAAGTATAAAAAAATAAAAGGGGCTCGGCAACTTGACTCAGAGTCCACAAAGGCCAGGATCGGGATTCTAATTGGGCTCTGCACAGCTCTACAACCTTCCTCCTCAACATGTTGCCACACGCGTGACATTTGGAGGCACTTGGCTCCCAAAGGCTGAGCGAGCTGGAACTTGTCACCAGGAGAGGAGGGAACCCCATAACACAACAGACTCCACTCCACGGGGGCTCTCAGAACTCACAGGGCAGGAGGGGGAGCAATAACCATGAAAGCCTCCCTTCATGCCTCACCCCATTTCCTGGCTGTGGCAGGAAGGCAAGGGCTACATTCTGAGGAGCGAAGAACCTCACTCATAAGGGCAGCCTGCAGGTTGGGGACACGGAGCCCTCTCCACCCAGCTCAGGCCAGACTGGCCACAGGCCACAATATGAAGGTGCCAAGCAATGAAGACACAGGTGCCCCCAAATGTAGAGCAGTGTGAAGCCTGTAGTGTGAGACACCAAGACAAGAAAATCTCTATCATAGGGAGCCTGATTTTTACTGGGTAATAAAATGCCCCTCCCCCAGAGGGGCACCCCAAAAAGCCTGAATGTGGGGCCCTGGCAGGAGCAGGGAAAACTATCCAAAGTACATTGCAACACAGAAGGCGGAAGTCCCAGGGTGGGAGCTCCTGCTCCGGCCCTGGGCGCTGGCTGACCATGGCGTGGGGATGCCCACAGCAGCCTCCCTCCAATGACTTTGTATTTAACATCAGCACAGGAGAGAAAGCAGCCAGCACAGAGGTAGGCAAGGATGCTGGCCGAATGTCACTGCGACACCTGAACGTTTTCACCGCAGCCATTCCATTCTCCTACATTAACGTGCTGGATTGTGAGATTTCTAAAGGATCAGCTTTGGAAGCTTCACTGAGCAGTAATTTGGCAACCTTCCCTTACTTCATTCATTGAACTTCTATAGACCAAGTTGGTGATACTTTATGGAGATCCGCATTAAAGGCTACCTAGTCCTTGACCTCAAGGAGCTCAGAGTCCTGTCAAGACCAACAAGCATGTATGCAACTAGCTAACTGCTTTGATGGTTGTGTTTACATAAAACTCAGGCGGAGCCCAGAACACTGAGCACCCAAAACAGCAGAGGAAAGCAGGGTGAGGTGAGGTGGCCCTTAGGCAGATGGACCGTTAGCAGGGAAGACATCCAAGGAAAGGAGAAAAAGCAGAGGTACAGAGGTATGACAGAGCAAGGTTTATTTCCAAAGTTACAAATGGTCCTATACTCCTGGACCATAAAATGACAGGTGAGGAGTGTTGGGAGATTAGGCTGGACAAGGAGGTGGTGGCCAGACCTTGAAGGGCCTTCAACAACACGCAAAGGGTTGTCATTTCATGCCGTAGGTGATGGGGAACCCCGGATGAGCTCCAAGCCGGGAGGAGAAGTCAAGGCCAAGCATCTTGAAAAGATCGCTCTGGCCACCATGTGAAGGCGGATTTGAGAAAGCAAGGGGCCTATTAGGAAGCTACTGTACCCGTTCAGGCAAGACTCATGGGATCCGGAGGCAGGCAGGGGGGTCAGGAGTGGAGAGAGGGACTGACAAGAGATGTTAGCAAGTAGAATTGTCAGGACTTGGAACGCCTGCACACTCCTCCGTGTTCGCTGCTGTTAATGAACCCAGGCAGGCGTTTAGCAAGTATTTCCGATGGAAACCGGGGTGTTGGAAATTTAATTACATACAGTAGAGCAATTGTAGCTGGATCGCACCGAGAGATGAGATTCATTCTGCGACTTGGCTTGTCAGCTGAACAGAGCAGCAATGGGCTTCGGTTCCCCCCGACCGCACCTCCTGGCACAGCTGCCTGAACCAGGCCCGAGACGCTGCAGCTCAAAATGAAGCCCAGAGGCCTCCTAGCAGGAGAGAAGGTGAGCTATTCGCAGCCACCGCTCCCTGTCTCTGCCTCCCTTGCCCTTTCTGTTCCGGCAGCTGCATTCCAAAGACTAATGAGAACAAGGTGCAACGGGGTTTAACAATTTTGATACATTCCTTAGCAAAACACAATTTCTTTAGAAACACATAGGCTGCCTTACAGTGACTCCATCAGGCAAGACACATGTCAGGGAAAATGCATGAGAAAATTTGGCAGGTATGTATAATGTGTCAATAAATTAAAGTAAGTTTATTTTCACAAAACCAAATGGTCAGGCTCGCTCGTGGTTTCCTACCAAGGAATAAGAATTACTCCCCAGAGAGAGCAATCAAAGTGCAATTAGACCAGTCCTGGAACTTTTTTAAACATACTATCCTTTCTTCACACATGACTGCTCCTTCATGTTTAGCAAGGGTCCTTAACGCAAAGAAGCAGTAATGGGCTTTTCTAGGTCTGGGTCCTTCTGTGACAACATGCAGTTTGAAAACAAGTTTTTTTTTAAAAGCAATTGGCTTACAGTTAAGACTACCTGTCCTTCACAATGTATCCATTCATTTGTTCACTTAAGGAATAACAGCACTGCCTGTTGGGTTGTTCTATTTCAAATGCTGGCAAACAGAAAATCAATTTTCCTAATAAAGGCAATACTTTTTAGCCTCTGGGCAGGAATTTATCACTCTGAGGATATTCCATTAAGATCCTATTTGAGTAAAAAAAAAATTTTTTTTTGAATAAAGGAACTATTGTACTGGGGTGACTCTATATTCTCAAAATATAACAGATGGTCAAAGAATGGAGACACCAACAATGGATCAAAGTATGTATAGTTGGAAAACAAATCAGACTAAAGCTAGATATTGGCCTCAGAATTCCCCACCATATTTGCAAAGATTGGAAAGATTTTTACCTGGGACTATCTGAAGAACTTCAGCAAGATTTAACAGTAGGAAGGAGGGGGAACAAAGCTGCCACATACAGTTGACCAGGTTGTGTACGCACAAGGGAGATGGGGTGAGATCTAACAGAGAATTGTCAATTTGCATATTTATTTTGACAGTTTCTCAGGAGACAGTAATGGGGGAATTGTCCTAAGAAACTCAGCGTGACCATTTTCTGACAGATGGAAGTTAAATGCGGGAAGGAAGGGGTGCCTGTTTCTGACGTGCACAAAGGCTTCATATGGACTGACGGTGGCCCTGGTGTGAAAGTTATGATCACTGGGTGAAACACGATTCAAGTGATTCTTTGGAATCAATTGCTGCTTTAAATCAACTTGCCAGCGCAATCCCTTGTGTACAAGCACTCCATGAATGTTTAATAAACAGATAAAAAGCCACCAACATTATTGTCAGGCATGGTCAGGTCAGGTGATTAACCAGGATGTTACTGAGAATGGCCTCATGATTCTATTGCTGTAGAAAAATCCCAGCATGAAGAACAGTTGATCATGAGACCACACACCATACCCCTTAACTCAGGGGCAGACACGTTTCTTCCCCTCTTGCTCATACCTGGAAAACAGAAACTCCAAGATGGTGGAGCTGCATGATGGCAGCAGCCCAGTCCTCTGCACAAAGTCTATGACTGTATCTGATTGATAAACCTTTGTTATAAATAATGAGACTTGAGGATGTTTTGTTACTGCAGCATTGACTAGTATTGCCTCACTAATACACTGAGGCAAAGATGGGTGATCCCGCTTCCCCCATCCATGTGCACTCCTCAGGCGTCCAGCCTACCACGACCGCCAGTATTCAGTAATGCTACTGGGGGCGAGGAGGTCAAGGAAGAGCAAAGACTCAAGAAGAGTCTCTCCTCTTGAACCCTCACAGCTGCAGTCTTCAGTGAAGAAGACTTACACACTGTGCTAGGATCCCTGAAATCATTCTGATAGCATCTGCTTACTACCGGGGGAAATGTCAGCTTCTTATGGTGCACTTGAAAGCGCACTGAATGAAGAGTCAGAAACAACAGGCTTTAGTTGGGATTTTGCAACTTCCTAGGGATAAAGTGGCTCTGAAGGTGCCATTTCTCTTCTGTGAGCATCAGTGCCCTGCCTCTTCTTCAAAACGGTATCTTCTCTTAAAGGTGATCATGAGGATTACATTCCAAATACGCGTACGCACATTTTGAAACAAAACATGAGCATAAAGAAATATTAACTCCCAAAACAGCATCCGTTCAAACTTCTCTACATATCTCAGCTCATGCGTCACCTGAACTTCTAAATTCTAAGGAAAGCAAAAATACTGCTATCTAGGCATCTAAGAATGTCTTACTGCACGTGTATTACGTTAGGCTATGCGCAAGGCTAATAAAATGTCAGCCTACATCTGTATAGCACTCCATAGTTTATTAAGTTCTTTCATGTATATTAAATCATGGCAGAGCTGTGCATTTTATGTGCTGAATGCATGTTTTATAAAGCACTCAGGATCATCGATGTCTACACTATACACAGGCCCACAGTATGTATAGGGGAGTATAATGCTATTATTCCAGTTATTACATGCTCTGTATTGCTGTATCTGTACTTTCCTAATATATTAATGGCCATGTTTATTACTTATATGATGCTGAGCTCTTTGACAGGGATAACATTTCTAATTAAAACTAGACTCCTACTGGGAAATAGTCACTGTATGCTGATTCACTTCACACTGGTTTCCAGATCATACAGCCGCTCAACCCAGGGTCCTGCCTGAACCCAGTTTGTGAAAATGATTATTAAACAGAGGAGCGTAATCAAAGGCCTTGGGAAATGTTCTGTTTTGAACTTGCCCCTATAGAATTTAAAAGTTTTTTCTTTTTAAAGGGAAATAAGATCATTTGTCTTTAAGTACACAAAAAGCAGTTACAGAATGAAGTTATATTGATTATAATAAGGTATAAATAATCTCTCACCCCCATCATCTGTCATTACTTTCCTGGAAAATGGCAACTATCCCACCCCCTTTTAATAGAATCATCTGAGAATGGCTTTGAGACTAGAAAATTAATAAAACAAATAAAATGATGCTGAAACATAACATTCTGTGCTTCTTTTCTTCCCTACCCCAATGCTCTTTAAATGAAACCGGAGCAGACTCCTCATCCAATACCAAACGACTAACTCAATTAAGCTCAAACTGAAGGCCTGTTTTATATGGATATTAATACAGTCTACATTGGTGTTTATAAAGAGCTTAGAGATTTTTAGGTTATTGATGTTATCTGAAGCCGAAGTGCTCAAATAGCCATAGTTATTAATGCAGATTTATCTTAGAGAACTTCAAAAATATACATTTAATTTATGGAGATGACCAATTCATAATTAAAATTAGAAAAATTTACTTTTTCAGCCATCATGGGCACCCATGCGTACACGTCTCCTGATACCTCATTCTTCAAATGTTTGGTACTTTCAGACTTTATAAAAAATAAACAACTCAGACGTTATACCATTATCCAAAGAACTATACGTGGAATTATCAGATCCACTTCAGACCATGCTGAAACGAAGTTCTGAGTCTGGACTATGGCACTCAGGGGTTCTCTGCATGTAGCTGGTGGCAGCTTCTAGGGAGGACAGCCTGAGGGGGGGGGGCACAAGAAGCTCTTACCTGTCCCGAAGGACCCTCCATATCATGTCTGAGTGGCCAACATTTGAGCAGTAACGGTCGAGGAATGGGAGAGATGAGAAGAAAGGAACTGTTTTTGTATATGTACCACATGGAAAAGTTGTTTCTTTACCTACATTATCTTACTTAAACCTTAAACAGCCACCTGGGCAGGTATCATAACCTCGGTTTTACAGAGAGAGAGCAGATGCTCAGAAAGATTAAGTACCTGGCCCAAGGCCACACAGCTGCAGGTATGAGAGGGAAGCCCACATCTGATTCCAGATGCCCTCCACCTCCTACATACCAAGGAGAGTGCAGAGATTTAAATTCACAGATTTTAATTTTGCTTCTAACGACTACCAAATAAACCAGGCCCTACTTCCTATAGCCTATGATGACAGGCTTTTAAAGGCAAAGAAATCAATGGGCACTTAAAGGGTATCGCATATAACAAAGGCTCCCAGTGAAAATGGTTACCTGAGAGGCGGAGGCCTGTTAACACATCCTAACCTAACCTGTTAGGGTGGATGGCTTTGCAGACTGTGTGTGCCGAGTACCTGGTCAGGAAATGAAACCCCCATTAAACTAGATTCCCATGGGAATATATGATTTGCTTTATGCAAAAGCCTCAAGATCGAACGGCTACTGAAACTAGAATTGGCTGAACACCTTCTGGACAAATGTAAGTGGGTGGGGAGCAGGGGCTGCTAAGATCAAAAGTGGCCCAGGCTGAAGAGGGCCAGGAGTCTGTGGGGCCAGGACAGGGACGCCACTCACACAGACCTTCCCAGGATCCAGGCGCTATTCACTCCCCAGAAGAGCCCTGTGAGACAGGTAGGATTTATCACATCATTCCATTCTATAGCTACGGAAATGAAGCTCAAAGGATGAATCAAACTTGCCTGCTTCACAGTGTGTTAGCCCCGAGGCTGCCATACTACGAACTGGGTGGCTTGAAATGTATCATCTCATACATAGCTGCTGCTGAGGGCAGGAGGAAGGATCTGTGTCACACCTGCTTCCTAGCTCCCAGCAGCTTCAGGCATCCCTTGGTTTGCTGATGTTGTTCTATCTGTCCCTACACATCGCCTTCCCTCTGTACCTATCTGCCTCTGTGTCCAAATGTCTCCTTTTACTGAGGACATCAGTCATATTGGCCCCCCCTAATGACCTCATGTGGCCAGAGATCTCTCGAAATATCCTATTTCCAAATAAGGTCACATTCTGAGGAATGGGGGTTAGGACTTCAATGACTTCTGAGGGTCACAGTTCCCCCCCATAACACACAGCTATTAGGCAGTCAGGCTGGCCCCGGTTAACCAGTGCTCCATACACCCGACCTCCTCAGGGCGGCCAGGCCTGCTCAGGGACAGAGCAGAGGCCGCCGAGCCAGGGGCCTGGCGAGAGAAACAGGTGGCGGGGAACAGCAGGATGCTGGATGCCACCGCCTCGTGAGCAGGTACTATTCTGATTGGTTTTAGAAATCACCCCACCCGTCTGTGGAGGGCTTGTCTGTGATCACACCTGCTGTGTGTGCGTCACGCACTAACGTCCCAGGAGAAATGCTGTCCTCTGACAGCCTCCACGCAGTGGCGTGGCTGGGGTACAGGGTGGCAGGTGCACAGGCAAATGCCCTGTAACCACCCTAATGAAAACCATCACATCAAAGACCGCGTGGAGAGGCGCAAGGGAAGTGCACTGTGAAAATACCGAGCAGGGTGTATGCCCACCTAGGGCGGCTTCAGGAGAGAGCAGGCTTTGCTGTGGGCCCAATTTCAACACGAGGGGCACAGCACGTCAAGGCAGACGGCGAAGAGGACCCACACTGCTGAGAGCTCTACATGGGGAGCCCATGCTGGAGGCTCTCCTGGAAGCTGCCACTCTCCATCCTTCAAATAACAGGGAGCAGCAGGCATTATTAATCCCAATTTGCAGGTGAAGAAGCTAACGCTTGGGACATTTCACGGAGGGGACAAGGCCAGAATCCTAAGCCCAACTCAGCTGGAAAACCAAGGTTTAGAGGGCCCAGGAGTCAGGAACCTGTCTCTCAAGAGGTAAATAAAAAAAAAAAAAAAACTACAAAATGAGCAAAACCAATCCCTCCTCTTATCATTTCTGACACTAAAACACAGGAGTATAGTCCAGCATGCAAAATCGAAGGGATTTTATTCCAAAAATATTAAATCTGCTCAGATTCACCGCAGTATAAAATAAAAGTTTCCCATAGCCAAGTAGAAGGAAAACTCAGGAAGATATAAAATAGGTGATTTCCCGAAACAGAAGTTATCATGTAGTCAGCGAGGGTGGCTCTGCACATGTGGGTGTGTTTGTGTACGTGTGTTTTTATGTGTACGTTTTTCCCCTTAAGCCATTAAAAACCTTAGGAAAATTTTATGACAACAACGTGCCATGTACATAAAAGATGGATGGGTTAGAGTTACTGTTTTCTTAGGATCCGTCTGGCATTTGACAGCCACGCACCAGCGCACTATCTGGAAAGATTTAGGCCCTCTGCTGTAAAATTATTTATTAGTTGTTATTTATACTCCGTGCTCACTGGCAGACCACCCAGTGCTGGAACAACAAGAACAGTCACGCTGCATCTCTCCAAAACAAGCACGAGACCGCAGGGGCCGCCTGGGGGTGTCCCCACTGAAAGATGTGGCTTCCGGCAAGGAAGTAGGTTCCATGTTTTGAAGGCGCTGCCATCCGAACAGAGCCTCTGGCTCGGCTATCCCTCTCAGGCCCCCGTTCTGTCATCTGTACAAGAAAGGGCGGCACCCAAGTCTCTCAGACCCCTTCCCCTCTGCATGCTGGGTTTTTCGAAGCCTGGAATCTGCTAGCTGTTACACACCAAGCCCTGAATGTGATCTGGGACCAATCTCCGTGCCTGGGGGCCTCCGGATCCGACAGGCTGCCAGCATCGTGCTGACCTCCAGTTTGGCTTGGGTAAGCTAACAAGGCATATCCGAACGCTCTTATAGGCCTTGAAAGAAAAGCTCTCTGTACAATGCTAACTTTTATTAAATACGTGTATGTCAAAGTTGCGGTTCCACTAGAACATCCAAGAGATTGAGTTTTTCTTTTTGAAATGTAGACAGTAACTATAGAATGCCACGTTTCTACAAAATATGCTGATTTAAATAAGTAAGTATAAAAATAAACTAATAAAGCAGGCACATCCTCCACCCCTACTCCCCACCCAAAAAGCCTTTGGGAATTTATAGTTCTTTTTCTTGTGCATATAGATACACAAACATCTTCTCTTTTGGTGTACAGGATTATTCCACATTAATCCCCTCCCTTCTAGTGATCAGCATCTCTCTCCCAGGCTGAAGCTGGCACCAGCCAGAATCTCACCATGGAATAACTCATTCATTCAGGGAGCTCACCAGTGGCATAGTTCAGTGCCCTATTTTTCCAAGGGCAAAGTCAACCTGTTCAACCAAGATCCCCTTGGTCCATGGCCGGCAAACTGCGGCTCGCGAGACACACGCGGCTCTTTGGCCCCTTGAGTGTGGCTCTTCCTAAGCCTTAGGAGTACCCTAATTAAGTTAATAACAATGTACCTACCTATATAGTTTAAGTTTAAAAAATTTGGCTCTCAAAAGAGATTTCAGTTGTTGTGCTGTTGATATTTGGCTCTGTTGACGAATGAGTTTGCCGACCACTGCCCTAGGTCTACTGACTGGATTGGAATTTCTGATTTCAAGTCCTGCCCTCAATGGCAAACATCTCCTCGGGTAAGGATTAACAACAAAAACATCAAAAGAAGAAATTGGGGGGAAGGGGGTTTGCCATATTTGAAGAGTTGAAAATGCTAGCTACCTAACTCAACATACATATTTCCCTTCTTCCGTGATAGCAGAAGCTCCAATGTTTGGCTGGGCCAGTCGTGCATGATACGTCTGTGAGTTCTCCCTAGTGTGCGTGCTGTGGGTGGGAGAGATTACTCCTTCTTGCTGCCTAGAATGTGGATGCAATGACTGGAGGTTAAACAGCCATTTTGGATCATAAGGCAAAGCACTGGAAAGGACAACACAGAAAGAGCCTGGGCCTCTGACGTGGTAAGCTGCCCTATCAGCCCTGGACTTCTCTTAAGTGAAGGAAAAAATGTGTATCCTTGTGTAAGCCATTGTTGTTTCAGCTTTTCTAACACATGCAGCCAACCCTTACAGTGATGTAAAGAAATAAAGGTCTAGGTCTGGCCGGTGGCGCTCAGTTGGTCAGGCATCGTCCCATGCATTGAAAGGTTGCCTGTTCGATTCCCTATCAGGACACATGCCCAGGTTGAGGGCTCGAACCCCAGTCAGGGAGCATATGGGAGGCAGTCAATCCATGTTTCACTCTCACATGGATATTTCTCTTTTTCTCTCTCCCTTTCTCTTTTTTCTCTCTCTAAAAATCAATTTTAAAAAGTTTTTTTAAGAAATAAAAGATAAAGTTAATCTAAAACACACAATTCTGAATGAGATCTTTTTTAAGACAAATATGTGGCCTATTTGGGGATAGCTAAGGGGGAAGAGGCAGGTGGTCCATTTGGTCAGGGCCTTACATAGCAATGGGTACGACAATGGGCATATTATGTCTCATATTATTAAAGTCTGTTCCAATATGTAAACATATGCTGGTGTACTTATAGAAACTCTCAGAAAAGATACATAAGAAATCTAAAACAGTAGTTGGCTTTGGTAAAGGGAACTGGAGGACTATTTGGAGTTTTTAACCATGAACTTGTATTTCCTTTTAAATTTTTTTCTTGCTGAAATAAACATAATAAATTGATGGTACAAATGCTGCAAACTCAAGCCTACATTTTCTACAATGCCTTGAAATAGCATTGATGAAAGGTTTGAGAGAGTCATTTGTATTTTAATATGGGTTCGTTTAGTCAGATTGCTTTCCATCAATAGACTAAAATAAATGTTCATTTACGCATTCAAATACTTGACAGTGTTATACATTACATTTATTTAATAAAATTTTTTAAATGCTATTGAGAGCCAAATATGTGCCATTGCCCTAGTAATAGGGAATACAACAAAATCAGTCATCAAACAAACAAAATACAATTTGCAACTGGCCAAAGAGGGAGTTTGGAAGTGAGGAAGCAAGGAGAAGTAACCATGAAGCCTGGAACGCAAGGGGCAGGCAGGGTTGGGGTCTCAATGGGGGTCCTGAGCCAGCCACAGGACATTGGGCTCTTGAGGGATGGGGAAGCAGAGAGCCAGCAAGCGGGAGATGCAAGGATCAAAGCAAGGAGCTGGGAGAAATCTTCCTGGATCCCACATCTGACCTCTCCGAGTCCACCCCACTGACCTTCCAGCCCTTGTCAAGGCTGTCACTCCACCCCCACTTCGCCTCTCTGCAATGTCCCTGGGCAAAGGCGAAATCAGAAGGGAGAGGGAGGGTGCCCCAGCCTCTTTTTCAAGGACAGGCCAGTTCTCTGGGAGCATTTTTCAGCGTGCACACAACTTAGCAACTTGGGTAGACAAATGCTGATCACAGCACCCAAAATATATCAATCCCAGACTGAAAGCAATTCACCCAGCTAACAGATGGATCACTTCAGTCAAAATGGCCACACTCATTCATACATGCAGCAAACCGCTACTTTCAAACAAAACTCCTTATTTTTCCTTCAAATAAACAAGGATGCTTCATTTTAACCAGTGCACGCAGCACTGGCAGACAGAAGTTAATCCATCTTTATTGCCTATAACTTTCCTTCTCTGTGTTCAGAGAATAGAAGACTAATACTGGCGAGATTGCGCTAAAGCAATTTTCTGTATCTGTGGGGGAAATAAAATAATCTTTACAGGTGGAAAAAAAATCTGCCCAATAAAGAAAATAAATCCCAGAAGACATGACAAAAGTAAAAAGAGAGTTTCAAAATTAAGTCACCCCAAACCGTCACAGCAGAAAACTCTCCAAGATGATGTTGGTTTTAAGCGTGGGGAGCGCTGCCACTTCTGAGATTACAGTGTCAGTTGAAACTAAAAACTCAACTAGGAATACCCAGTGATATAGTGATGATGACATAAACAGCTCAAAAAGAAGCCCCCAGTTATAAAATGTGGCAAAGGGGGTGTGGGGGTGCAGAGACTTTTTTGGCTCTGGGCAAACTCCTGAGACCACAGGTGGAAGCTATGAAGTAATAGAAGCAATTTGGTATTTAAATCTGTGAAGAGAGGCGTACACAGAACAAAATGGAACAAACATCAGGGAAAACTGAGATTTCTTGTGGTGCTATTCCCCACGTGGAAGGACTCTGCCCACTAAAACAGCTGTGAGAAGTCCTCACATTCTTACGCTCTTTCATGACCAAAGCCAGTCAGGTCTCCCTTTATTCACCTCAGAGAGAACAGTCACTTTCTTAAGAGGCAAAGTCCACTAAAATTGTCTGTTGGTGTGTGTGTGTGTGTTTGTTTTGTTACAAATAAACATTTTCACTTTTTAAAAAAACCTTCTGTGGAGTTGAAACCTAGGAAGTTCATTTTCACTCGTTCTGCACGTCCTCTTCCCAGGGGGGTCCAAGTGTTTCTGTAACTGAAGACCTCCCCCGGCAGCTGGAACCCGCATTTCCTACCTGCTTATGAATTAGTCTTTCTATCAAGCTCACTTTTTTTCCTTTTTCCTTTTTTCCATCAAGCTCACTTCTGATGGGAAATAAAGATGATCCAGGGGTTACTCATTGTTTCTTTACACCCTGGTCCTATAACAAACTCCGTTTAGCGGGGTTCCACACTTGCAGAAACCCCCGTCTTTTAGAACATGGCCAACAAGGTGGGAGCAAAAGGTTTGGGAGCACCCAAGACTCTGGGGTTATCCTGAGCCCTTCCTTATCGGTCCTAGGCCAGTGGTCGGCAAACTGAGACTCGCGAGCCACATGCGGCTCTTTGGGCCCTTGAGTGTGGCTCTTCCACAAAATACCGACTTCTGCGCATGGACCACGAAGTTTCGATCGCACTGTACATGCATACCCGCACGTGGTGTTTTGTGGAAGAGCCACACTCAAGGGGCCAAAGAGCCACATGTGGCTCGCAAGCCGAGATGTGCCCACCACGGTCCTAGTCCATGCCCTTTTCTTTATTCCTCTATATCAGTGGTTCTCAACCTTGGCTGTTTTAAAAAGATTCCCAGGTGATTCTAATGTGCAGCCAAGGTTGAGAACCACTGCTCTATATGTATTGTTTGGTGAGCTGATGCTCCCGAATAGAAGCAGCTAATAAAGAACTGGGGTCTGAAAAGGCAATTATAGGCAGGCACACTAGTTTTTAAAAAGACGGGATCAATGGGTCCACTTTTCTGTTGGGGGGAGGGAGTTTATAAAACAAAACAAGAAGGTATATAACAGTATTTTAGGAAATTTTCTTTCAAAAAGAATAACATAAGCAATGGACATGGGACACCCTTTCTTTCTCAATAAAACTATAGAAAGGAACATTTTATCAGACCCAGTCACTATGATTATCTACCAAACATTGAATAGTTAATCACATGTCAGGCAAAGTACTCTATATACATTATTTCATGCAATCTTTGCAATAGCCTCATTTTACATATCAAGAAGTTAAAGCTGCCGAAACCGGTTTGGCTCAGTGGATAGAGCGTCAGCCTGCGGACTGAGGGGTCCCAGGTTCGATTCCGGTCAAGGGCATGTACCTGGGTTGCGGGCACATCCCCAGTGGGAGATGTGCAGGAGGCAGCTGATCGATGTTTCTCTCTCATCGATGTTTCTAGCTCTCTATCTCTCTCCCTTCCTCTCTGTAAAAAATTAATAAAATATATTTAAAAATAAAAAATAAAAAAAAAAAGAAGTTAAAGCTGAGAAACGTTAAAAATGCAAGTCTGCTAACCCCGGCATGTCACCTAACCTAATCACCACACTATGGTGTCCTGCATTGCTCTCTGTTTTATGCATGTGTTCCAATTCTATAGATTTTTAAACTCCCTAAAAATAGGAATTAAGTCTTCTACTTATCCTCATAGCGCTATGAAACCTAAGCAAAATTCAGATCATTAAAAAGGCATCTAAATACATGCTGACTGGGCTTCAGTACCAAATAACTTCTTAATTACCTGATTTCTCCAAGTCCTATAAAACTACCCGACGAAGCATTTGAGCCCATTGCCATTCTTTCTGCTGGGAGAGGTAGAGATGGACACAAACACAACATCACCACTCAGTCCGGTCTCCCTCCTTCCCTTTGCATTTGGGAACCCAGGTCCACGGGTGATGCTAATAACAAAACATAACTGTAGAGGATACGCCCTGGAGCACATGGAAGCTCTCCTTCAACTAGACCGTGTACATGAACAAAAACTGCCAACAATTTTCCCTAATAAGCACTCATGCTCCTGTGTTCTACCCACAGCTAAGTCTTAGATTATAAGATTCATGTCTGAGTCGGCATCTTTTCTGACTGTAGGCAAATTAGTGGAAACTAAAGTCAAAAATAGGATTCATAGGCTTATATGTATATATATTTAATTCATTATTAGCTTTGCCTAATGGAACATGAATCGGTTATTCAACCCAAACTGATACAGGAAGAAGAAGAAAAAACTTACAAGATTTTTAACAACCAAAGCCAATTTTTTCAAAAACCTAAGACCCAACTACACCATTTATGCTCTTTCTCTTTTTCTTTTTTTCCCCATATTCCCACATTCTTATTAAACCATTTCAAACCTTAGCAGTATCCAGGATGGGTTAAAAAAAAAAAAAATGAAAGAGAAAACAATGAGGCAATAATGAGTTGCTTTGCTTTAACCAAGGCAAGCAAAGAGACGAAAACCAATACAGAAAGTAAGACTTGGAACTTTGTTTTCACTTATTATGCACTTAGTCACCGTATAAGGGATAAGAGCAACTTTCATTTCTTAAACCCCGAGATCTCTTCAGGTGCTTATGGGGCTAAGGGTCCTCACCTCTAGCCCTGCCAAATCCTGAGGCCTAAAGGATTAAAATCATCTGTAACAGGTAAGATGTAAGGAGGCCCTAAAGTGAAAAATGCTGCATGTTCATATAGTCTGATTGGTGGCATCAGTTATTGACCTGTAATGTGGCATGGACCACGGGGGCAAGGGGGCGCACAGACGAGTCAGAGAGGCAAATATGGCAAGAGCCCTGCAGCCCAGTTCCCACAGGAGGCCTGACAGAGGGGCTCCCCCATCCATCCCTCACCACTAGGGGGCGCCCTCAGAGCAGCACAGCAGGACCTCCAAACCATAGTGTTCCCCCTGAACAAAACTCAGACAAGCAAATAGAAGGCTATATTTTGGCTTCTACTGTTAATTTTTCTTAAAAGAAAGTACACCCTGGCCAGCAAAAATGGGTTTGTAGGCCCCCTCCACAGATATGTCTCATTCTTAATTAATAAACAGGCGTTTGGGCCGACCAGCCTCCACCTGGGCTGAAGGTAGCTGAGACGCTCTATGGGCCCGCTGCATTAGATTCCCTCCGACTGGCTTTCAGATGAATTGAATTAAAATCATGGAGGGGCCAAAACCGGTTTGGCTTAGTGGATAGAACGTTGGCCTCAATAATGAGTTGCTTTGCTTTAACCAAGGCAAGCAAAGAGACGAAAACCAATACAGAAAGTAAGACTTGGAACTTTGTTTTCACTTATTATGCACTTAGTCACCGTATAAGGGATAAGAGCAACTTTCATTTCTTAAACCCCGAGATCTCTTCAGGTGCTTATGGGGCTAAGGGTCCTCACCTCTAGCCCTGCCAAATCCTGAGGCCTAAAGGATTAAAATCATCTGTAACAGGTAAGATGTAAGGAGGCCCTAAAGTGAAAAATGCTGCATGTTCATATAGTCTGATTGGTGGCATCAGTTATTGACCTGTAATGTGGCATGGACCACGGGGGCAAGGGGGCGCACAGACGAGTCAGAGAGGCAAATATGGCAAGAGCCCTGCAGCCCAGTTCCCACAGGAGGCCTGACAGAGGTGCTCCACCATCCATCCCTCACCACTAGGGGGCGCCCTCAGAGCAGCACAGCAGGACCTCCAAACCATAGTGTTCCCCCTGAACAAAACTCAGACAAGCAAATAGAAGGCTATATTTTGGCTTCTACTGTTAATTTTTCTTAAAAGAAAGTACACCCTGGCCAGCAAAAATGGGTTTGTAGGCCCCCTCCACAGATATGTCTCATTCTTAATTAATAAACAGGCGTTTGGGCCGACACATCAATGTCCACTGACCTAGTTAGTGTTAACACATCAATGTCCACTGGCCTAGTTAGTGTTAAGCATGCCCAGAGCGACTGCTCTGCTCCAGGGTGCTGACAAAAAGCAAGATTCTGTGCCAACGAGAAGCACCACCAGGGAATGGTAAGCCGTGAGGCTGACTCTGCTAACAGGCAATGCTGGGGGG
>NW_006291549.1:3140116-3143056 GCF_000327345.1 Myotis davidii
CAGCAACCAGGAGGTCACAGTTGATTCCCTGGTCAGGGCTCATGTCCAGGTTGTAGGCTCTATCCGCACTGGGGGACATATAGGAAAGAGGCAGCCGATCGATGCATCATTAGTGTTTCTATCTCTCTCTTCCTCTCCCTTCCTCTCTGAAATAAATAAAAAACATATGTAAGCCCTAGCTAGTTTGGCTCAGTGGATAGAGAGCGTCAGCCTGCAGACTCAAGGGTCCCAGGTTCGATTCCAGTCAAGGGCATGTGCCTGGGTTGCGGGCACATCCCCAGTGAGAGATGTGCAGGAGGCAGCTGATCGATGTTTCTCTCTCATCGATGTTTCTGACTATCTCTCTCTTTTCCTCTCTGTAAAAAATCAATAAAATATATTTTTAAAAAATCCTGATTTCTTAAAAAAAAAAAAATCATGGAGGGGAAACAGGCCAAATGAAAGGAGTTTTTTCAAGTGTGGATAACAACACACCTCGCGCTAGACACCCATTCAGTACACAAACAGGTTGGCGCCGAAATAACTTTTTCACCTCAGTACCAAAGTCAAGCTGGCAGCCTTTGCAATTCCAGTCCCTTAGACTTTTTGAGAGATTCTAATGCCCTCTGGTGGGAGATAGAAAGGTAACGATTCTCAGTATTTCCCCCTACTTCATCCAAGGACACTCTGGAGAGAACAAGCCCATCTCAGGGCAAGAGCTGACTGCTCCATTTGGGAACGTGGGCACAGTCTATCACATCTTTTGATTTTTCAACTGGAAGCCCACGCTTTTTTAAAATCAGATTTTGCATAATGTTAGCAACCAATTCCATTCTTTAGACAAAATACTGGAAAGGCACCCAGTTTGTGAACTGGGTATTGCATAGTAGCCTGTAGAACAGTCTGGTGAGTCTGGAATACAGGAATAGTACAGTTAGCACACAGAGAGCACTTAGCATAAAGGGTGTCAGCACAGTTTGAGGAACCTGGAATACAGGGTCCTTGATAGGGAATAGCTGGAAAGGTAGGGTGGGGACTTGAATAAGTGAGATGTTTGTCCATTGATCAATGGACAACTACCAAAGGCTTTGAATCAAAGCCACAGGATCTGAGTTTTATTTAAAATGCTGTGGATCCCTGACCGGTTTGGCTCAGTGGATAGAGCATCGGCCTGCGGACTGAAGGGTCCCAGGTTCGATTCCGGTCAAGGGCATATACCTTGGTTGCAGGCACATCCCCAGTATTTCTGAGAGGAAAGGCATAGCAGACGGCTCCTCAGAAGGCCACGGTTTTGTCACAGGTATACCAGATGTCACCTCCAACCCATGCAGGCAGAATGTGGGAACTCCCAGCATGGAGGCTCCTCAGGGGAAGTAAAGCCAGTGATGCTGAGAGATGTTCTCTGCTCCTGTGGGGTTAGGGCGTCAGTGAACAAGACCACAAAGCAGACCAGTGACAACTGGGAAGAATTAAAAACTTCCCTTGTGAATTTTAACTAATGCTTGAGGTGGGGGGTGTAGAGGGATGGGAGGTGCTTTTTCCACGAAGGATTGAGAGGCAAGTCAGAGCTCAAAACAGAAGCCACTTCTCACTGACGGGATGGAGGGCGATGAGTGCCAGCATCACATGTCTAGGCTGGTTCCAAACAGCCCTCGCCGAAAACCTAACAGGCCGCATCTGTACCTTCCTTCCTCTTAATCAACAACTGGAAAGATTTGAAAGCCTTAAAAGTGTGTCTCTTGCCCTGGCCAGTTAGGCTCAGTGGATAGAGTGTCTGCCTGCAGACTGAAGGGTCCCAGGTTCGATTCTGGTCAAGGGCATGTACCTTGGTTGCAGGCACATCCCCAGTGGGAAGTGTGCAGGAGGCAGCTGATCGATGCTTCTCTCTCATCGATGTTTCTAACTCTCTATCCCTCTCCCTTCCTCTCTGTAAAATCAATAAAATACATTTTTTAAAAATTGTGTCTCTTTTCCTTGAAGAAACACACCTTTTGTTTTTGAGATTCATACTCAATGAAGCAGCTACATACGTGTCTCTTCAAGTGGGGTCCATATCCCACCTGCATCAGAATCACCAGGGCTACTTGTTAAAACCGCAGATTCCTGGACCTCAGACCCATAGAGTCAAACTAGAGGAAGACAGGACCCAGGAATTTGCACCTTTCAAATCGCTCTCCAGTTCATTCTTAAGTACACCTAAGTTTGACACACTGGAACTTCAGATCTTCGCGTGCAGGCGAAGGGCACGGTGGGTGAGGGGAGGTTTTTTCTCGTAGAACAACAGTACAAAACTCATTCCTGTGATAAAGCCATTGTTGCAAGGCTATCAAATCATAATCCAGGATTTGAGAAAGTCTCTAGGCCAGTGATTCTCAACCGGGGCAATTCTGTCCCCCCACCCCCACCCCACCCCCAGGGGACATTTTTTACTGTCCCAACTGGGGGGTGCCACCAGCATCTACTGGTCAGAGGCCAGGAATGCTGCTAAACATCCTACCATGTACAGGACAGGCCCCCACAACAAAAATAGCAGGATGTGCCTCCACTGAAAAAAACCATGCTGCAACCTGAGTTCAGCCTTTTATTTTCATAAATTAATGCAGAAATGTAAACATAAATGTTTAGCTATTTCCTTTCTTAGATGCCTAATGTGTGAAATCCTTCCCTTCCTTGATTAATTCCCAAGCATATTCATTTTGTGAGAGGAAGTACCTCCCACTAAAGAAACCAAAAAGGCCGAAACCGGCTTGGCTCAGTGGATAGAGCGTCGGCCTGCGGAATGAAAGGTCCCAGGTTCAATTCCCGTCAAGGGCATGTGCCTGGGTTGTGGGCACATCCCCGGTGGGGGATGTGCAGGAGGCGGCTAATCGATGTTTCTCTCTCATCGATGTTTCTGACTATCTCTCTCCCTTCCTCTCTGTAAAAAATCAATAAAATATATTTAAAAAAAGAACATGTCTA
>NW_006291549.1:3143089-3148098 GCF_000327345.1 Myotis davidii
CCCCTCCCGACGCCCAATTCCATAGGAGGATTAACCAAGGCCTGGCCAATCAGAAGCCCCATCTGAAAATTTTTAAGTAGAATAAATGATGTAAAACAATTAAAGTGGTGACAGTGAAGAATTCAGTCCAAAGGTAGAAACATCAGCAGGGCCAGGGCTGTGTTACATCAGCAGCATCCTCACCAGAGGGTCTCTTGAGACTGCTTTGGGCCATGGCTCTGGCTTCCTGACCTGCCCTTACATTCCCATCTTCCATCCTTGGCTCTCCAGCCTTCCCAAAAATTCTGTGAGGTGTCCTATACCCCTTCATTTATTTAAACCTACTTAAACCAGACAGTGTCCATGTCCGTTGTTTCAACCAAGAATTCTGAATAGCATAACCATTCTAGGAACTTTTCTTCATACCAACCTTACTATAATTTCAAAATATCCACACCTAGTTCCTAAACCTTCTTATACAGGAAGAGAAGCTTGAGAAGCTAAGGATGGCAAAACAGAAACCCCAAATCCCACAGGATGATGACTCAGAGCAGGTGCACCATGTAACGTTGGGACAGAAGACATGGAACCATTTCACCATGTTTTTCTTTCTTATTGAATTGTGCTATCTGAAGTTTTCTCAGATTCTTCTAATTCCTTTTGGGGAAGAAAGAACCTTAGTAAAACCCATTTTTAGACAGAGCCATGGGAGAGAAATGAGAATGCCTGATTAACAGAAGTATCAGGATTTTAGGAGCCACCGTGGTTGGCAGCAAGGAGCAAGGGGGGCTTCCCAGCCCAGAGCCCAGTTTAGAAAAGGCTCCGAGGTTGTGTGAAGTGGGATGTGTAAGAAAAGGGAGAAACATTCCAGCTTTGCAATGAGTGTTTCAAAAGTCCATACACTGGTTGTTAAAAGCTTGAAATATGTATTTCCCCCAAAAGCATTGCCTCAATGGTGGCTAGAGTCCCAGGCTAGCCCACAAAGCCTCCTCCGTGAACTGCTACATGTAGACATGATCAGGAAAGGTCATGGAAGCGACAGATGCTTTTTTATCCACTACCCAAGGGTCACCACAGGGCTCCCAGCCGAGCAGGGACACCAAGTGAAACGCAGGTTCAGTGGGAACGGTGGATACAGAAAGGAGGCTGAAGTCTACACATGTGCTTTATGTGTTAAATAGAAATGCCTTAACACCCCTCTTCATTTCCTTGGTTTTTCAGGCACATATGGATCTCAGCTTATCTTCATATCACATGTACCCATAGTTCTTTGCTCTGTAGTAGTCTTTCAAGTTCAATCATCATAGTAAAATAAATGCTCTTCCCCTTTTCCAGAAATCTGGGTTTTCAGTGTTGAAAGGGACCCTAGAGATCATTTTGTCAAACCTCCTGTCCGATGCAGGGATCCTTTCCACAGCATCCTGGCAGGCACACAACCTACGGCTCTGCTACAAAATTCTTCTTTATTTGTATTGACTCAAAATCCATTTTCATGAAGTGACCTTCAGTGGTCTTAATTCTGCCCTCTGAATAACCCGGAACAAGCGCAGGCCCTCCTCTGCAGAATCCAGCCTTTCCAATGCTGGTGAACTATCTATCCCCTGATCCTATCAAGTTCAAGTTTTCTCACCTCCAGAATACATTCCCCTTAACCTGGCCCCCCTGGTCACTGGCTGGTATCCCCGAAAAATGACATTTCCAAATGGGAAAGCATCCTTCAGTTGTGGTCTAACCAAACCAAAATCCAATGAAGTAATTACATCTCTGACCTGGACACCCTCCTTCCCTTCAGCCTGAAACAAAATTAATGATTCTTAGCAGCCACGTCATAGCATCAGATCATATTAAACTGTGGTTAACTAAAACCCAAAGACCTTTTCACAGACTATGGCCAAGACAAACTTCTCCCATTATGAATATGGATAATTGATTTTTCATCCCAAATGTAGAACTTCATGTTTACTCCTACGTTTCTGCTTGGTTTGGGGCCCGGCATTCCAGCTTGTCAAGATAATTTTGAATCTTGATACTATCATCTATCATTCTTGCTATATTCTTCCCATTTTGTGTTTTCAGTACATTAATACGGGTGACTTCTACATCTTCATCCAAGTTTTGATAAAAATCTTGAACGAGACAAGGCTAACGATGGAGTCCTGTGGCCTAGTGCTCATAGTATTTTTCCAAGCAGGCAAAAAGCCATCCAATGACACTGTATGGGCCTGCTTGTTCAATGAGCTGGGTACTACCTGATTATACTATCATCTAATCCATCTTTCACCAACTCTATCTACAAGGATGTTTTGGCAAGAATCCTGAAGAGGCCAATCATTTCCTCTTCTAATCATTCTTTCCTACCTGTACCCCTATTACACAAAACAGCCCCCTCCCCCAGATGCCCAGTTTGTGTAACCCCACGGCCCCCGAACTCGGTTGATTGGCCCATAGAAAGAACCCTGGAAGCCTTAGGAATCACATCATAAGCCGTCCCAACCAGACCCTCTTCTCCTTGAAGTGTGGAAATGGTGACTTAACTCTAATTAATCTCCTTGGTTACCTGAAACGAGAAGTGGTGTAAAGCTAGGGCTAGGCAGCCATACATGGCCAATGTGCAGAGGAAGTCAGCGTGCTGAGAGGAAACTGGATCAGGCACGCCCCCAAGAATCCATGGGGCCCAAAAAGGACATTCATTCATTCCAAGTGGCCATTCAATAATTTTTAGAAAATTCAGCTCTAGGACACTTCTCCACTTCTCCCTCACTTCTGAGGCCACCAGCAGAGGTTCCAGAAGAACTCTGCAGACACTTGTCAGAACCCTAGGTGGAAACTTTTTGGGCCTAGGAAAACACCATTATAGAGTTCAGGGGCTACCTCATTGTCTGGTGATCATTAATTTTTTTTTAATTTTATTGTTGTAAGAATACAACATGAGAGCTACCCTCTTAAAAGTTTCAATGAACAATACAGTATTACTGACTATAGGTGCAACATTGTACTACAGATCTCTAGAGATTATTCATCTTGTACAACTGAAACTTGATGCTTATTGATCAGTAACTCCCATTCCCCCTGCCTTCAGCCTCCAACAGACCACCATTCCACTCTCTGATTCTATGGATTGGACTACTTTAAGTAACTCAGCTGAATAGAATCATGCAGTATTTGTTTCTGTGACTGGCTTATTTTACTTAAGGTTCATCCAAGTTGTCACATATTGCAGAATTTCCTTCTTTTAAGACAGTATTCCATTGTATGCCTATACCACATTTTCTTTACCTATTCATCCATTAATAGACATTTAGGCTGTTTCCACATGTTGACTATTGTGAATAATGCTACAATAAACATGGGAATGCTAATATCTCTTCAAGATTCTGACATCAATTCTTCTTATAAATACTCAGAACTGGGGTTGTTGGATCATATGGTAGTTCTATTTTTAATTTTTTGAGGAACCACCATACTGTTTTCCACAGTGGCTGCACCATTTTGCATTCCCACAAAAAGCTGGGGGAGAGGGTGATTCTCTCTCATCACTGATGTTTCTATCGAGACCATAGTTTGAGAAACGGTGATCTACATAATCACATCAAAATTGTGAAATTTATATATATGTGTGTGTGTGTGTGTGTGTGTGTGTGTGTGTGTGTGTAAAAAGGCACCCTACAGATTGGGAGAAAATATTTCCAAATCATACATCTGATAAGGGGTTACCCTCCAAAATATATAAGGAACTCCTATAGCTCCATAGCAAAAAGAATGACCTGATTTTAACCTGACCAGTGTATGTAGCTCAGTGGTTGAGTGTTGACCCATGAATCCGGAAGTCAGAGTGCAAATCCCAGTCAGGGCACATGCCCAGGTTGCAGGCTCAATCCCCAATAGGGGGTGTGCAGGAGGTAGCCCATCCATGATTCTCTCCCATAATGAATGTTTCTATCTCCCTCTCCTTTCCTCTCTGAAATCAATAAAAAATATATTTTTAAGAAAAAATGATTTTTTAAATGGGCCAAGGACTTGAACAGACACCGGTATGTGAAAAAATATTCAATGTCACTAATCATCAGGGAAATACAAAACACCACCATAATGAGAGACCACCTCATACCTGTCAGGATGGCTATTATCAAAAAAACAAAACAAAAAATAGATGGGTCATGATTACTTGTTTTTTTAAGTTTAGAGATGTTAAAGAACCTGTACAAGTTCACAAAGCTTATAATTAATCAAAACCAGGACTCAGTTCAAACACACTAACACACTGCCCCATACTCTTGCCCTGGTTTACCCATTTGGAGCAGGACAGAAGAACAAGGTATTCAACTAATTCTTTGCTTTTCATTTTGAGCTCATGTTCACAGATATTATGTACACTTTTGTTAGGAGAACAGAGTTGAAATACATCATACTTGAAAGAGAAAATGACCAGTTAAGGGGAAAAGTTTTGACTTTTCAAAATAATCATCACATAAAGGATATTGTTCCTAAAAGTAAGTAACTGACCAGCACAGGCAGAAATTAACTTATCCCCGACATTATAAACTCAGTTTGTTAACATTAGAAATGAGAAACTATTATATATTCTCAATATCCAAAATATATGGACATATTCGGCTAAGTGGTTAATTTGACAGCTATTTAGAAACTGTCCTTTCCTTTTAGAGAAACAATCATAGGCGATTCACAGTTACTTTGAATGAGCCGGTGAAGACGACAATTGAACAGATGGTAGAGTATGCTAGAGTATGCCAGGCAGTAAGGATGCCTTTAATCCCAGGTCATTGCTTAAGACTTGGAAAGCTCTAAACCAGCGGCTCTCAACCTGTGGGTCGTGACCCCTTTGGGGGTCGAACGACCTTTTCACAGGGGTCACCTAAGACCATCGGAAAACACATATATAATTACATATTGTTTTTGTGGTTAATCACTATGCTTTAATTATGTTCAATTTGTAATAATGAAAATACATCCTGCATATCAGATATTTACATTACGATTCATAACAGTAGCAACATGACAGTGATGAAGTA
>NW_006291549.1:3148289-3155383 GCF_000327345.1 Myotis davidii
AACAACCCTGTGAGCTAGGCACTATTATCTCCATTTTACAGATAAGAACACTGAGGCACACAGGTTTGATTCTGGGCAAGGACACAGGCCGGGGTTGTGGGCTCGATCCCCAGTAGGGGTCGTGCAGGAGGCAGCTGATCAATGATCCGCTCTCATCACTGATGTTTCTCTCTCTCTCCCTCTTTCTTCCTCTCTGAAATCAATAAAACATATTTTTAAGTATATTTTTTTAAAAGAAAGAAAAATAAGAATGGAATAAAAATGAGATACTTTTAAGGAAATATTAACAAACTACAAATCCATTCAGAAGTTCTAATTGATTAACAGACTTAAGTTGGCCTAATTCAGATATTGTATATTTATTTTAACAGAAAAAAAAAGAGAAATGCTACTTTCTTTTGGGAAGAAGTCTGTTTTATCTATCTTATTTGCCTGCTCAAATTCAGAGTTCACATTCGGAGATATTTAAGGGTCCCCATGCAATTTGCCTTCATGGGGCTTCTGGCTCAAGCACTCATGTGGATGTGCTGTCTCCATGTCTCTGAGACCACCGGCAGCTGGTATGGGCCCCTGCAGCAGGTATGCACAACCCTGCCCCTAGATAAGCTTTCCCTTCGGAGTTCCCCGTAAATGCCAGGTCTCTGCTCCTCTCCCACCTAATCCTCACGCCTACCCTAAGAACAAGGTACTGTTATTATCTGTTTCACAGAAAGACTCAATGACTTGCACAAGTTCACACAGTTAAAATGTGGCCGAGCCAGGATCTGAAATGGGCAGTCTGACTCTAGCCCTCACTCTCCTGATCACCCCAAGCAGGCCATGTCCCCTCCTTCAGTTCTCCCTGCTCCCCACTCCCAGTGATCTCTTCCACCTCTGAAATCCAACATCACTTATTTCATTGGTCTCCTTCATTTGAAGATTTCCCCCATGAGACATGTCCCCTATCCAAGTAAAATAAATCACCTGAATGCCCGTCGAAAATATTTTAGTGCCAGTGGAGGGAATGATGTTGAACCTTCCCAAGCACCTTCCCAAGCAGATACAATTAGAGCGGGGGTACTCTAAACTGGCCAATCTGCAGACTATAAGATTTGGTAGATCATTTTAACTACAGTAATTTCAATCACTACTAAGTTCTCTGTTGTTTTATAATACCTGAAATTTAATTATACACACTACCATACTCATTTTACTAGATGAAAGGCATATTGGAACAATTGAGCATTGATTCTTAAATCACAAAAATGCCATCATTTTTAAGGAGATGTAACAACACAAAAAAGTGCACAAATTCTACAACTCTATTCAACGTTAAAGTGAAAGGGATTCTTTCTTTCCCTTGGCTTCTCTCTCTAGAATCTGCTAAAGATAAAAAGTCACCAGCAAGCATCTATTAAAAGCTGTGCTTTTTTTTTTCTTAATCAGAATTTATGAAGTCAATTTTATTTAAATTAAAAACAAGAATTCTTCTTGAAACATGTAATATCAAACCAATTCCTCGATTTTTTTTCCTTCCTCTTAATTTGTAACAGAGACTCTAAGAAAATAAAATCGAAGGTTAAGGAAATTTCCATCAATGTGAAGAAAATATTTTCCAAAATTAAAATAACAAGTTCCTCCCTGGTTAACATAACTGATTTAAGTTGCAGATACATGGCTGCCCCTGAGATCACCTTCCTCCCCAAGCACGGTGAAGGGGCCAAATCCACATCCTTTTCAGCAATTTGCAAGTCCTCTATGGGACTACCTTTTTATGAAATGCTGTGCATACTACCAACGCTACATAAATATTTCATGATACATTAGCCAGTCCTGGAATTTCCTGCAAGATTGCACAGTCTTTAAAATAGTGCACTGCTAGCCGTAAAATAATCAGATATAAAAGTAAGCTATATCAATCCCTTGATTAACTGCTTTTTTTTTTTGCACAAGAATTTCAAAAAAAGGGGGGTGTTGCTACATTTTAATCTCAGGAGAGAGATTTGCCACTTATATTACCTTATTAAAAGGCTTTTAGAGTCATACTTCTTTTTTTTTACATCAGATACTATTGATCGATTGGACGAGAGCCTTCATATTGTAATCTGTAGTCAAAAATGGCCCCGTGTGACTAGAAAACAGACCATTGACTATAAATTATAAGATCCAGCCCAGTGTCTGATACACAGGAGAAAAATGAAATTTAATTGATTGAACTAAATAAGTGATGGCGAACCTTTTGAGCTCGGCGTGTCAGCATTTTGAAAAACCCTAACTTAACTCTGGTGTCGTGTCACATATAGAAATTTTTTGAGATTTGAAACCATAGCAAAACAAAGATTTATATTTTTTATATTTATTTTATATATTTAAATGCCATTTAACGAAGAAAAATCAACCAAAAAAATGAGTTAGCATGTCATAGGTTCGCCATCACTGACCTAAATCGTGCCTGAATCTTAACAAAATGTGTTCCTGTAATATTAAAATGAATCTCAATACTTTAACTTCCTTATCTGTAAAATAAAAGCACTAAAGGCCTCTAAGATCCCTTTCAGCTTTAAAAGCTGATTAACATTTCACTATCTACAGCTCCTCCAAAAACCTCTCCTCATTTCCAATTTAGTAATTTGGGACAAGAACAGCTCAGTAAACAGAAAACATCCCCAGGGAAAAATGGAAGCTAAGATTAAGGAATCAAATTTCCAAACTAAGTAATGCTTCCCATGTTGAGGGACCCCCCAGTAAGATAATAATATGTGAGAAAGTGCTTTTAAATTTTTCAAGACACTACAGAACTGTACAGTGGTATAATACTGAAAACTGTGATGGGTGGCATTTTTCAGTAATAGGAAATGCTGGGGGTATTCAGATGTAATTGGAAATATTATCCTCTCATACAAAAGTAGGGTCACTCCAAACCACCAATGTAGCTCTTGTGTCAAGATAACTAAGTGGTAGAGTTTGATTTTTTTTAAAAAACTGCTCATTTTACCCTATTTCTACAACTCATGAATATTTTTGCTCATTAGCGCCGATTGTATTGAAAAGGAGATAACATTTTTGGTAATAATTTCAAGTGCCAGATTTTGATTGTCAAGTGGAGTGTCGTTGTGGAGGGAGAGCCTTGAACTTGATACAGTAAAAAAATGTCTGGTTTTTTAAAGCCAGCAAAGCTCATTAAAAAGTTTTATGAGTGGTTGGAATCTTTAGGTTCAGATACTTGAAACACCTTCACTTCGTAATCTGTGATCTACTCCTCAAGGTATACCACTTCCTGAGTTCTTCTGGGCCTTAAATACTAATTGCTCATTTTAGAAAACGTAATAAGGTAAATCTATAAAGGATTAAACTAAAGGAAAATACAGAACTCCAAGGGTGTTTTGTGTTGTTGTTTTTTCCATTTTAGGCTGGTCGGGTTTAAGAGAATTGGTTGGGGAAAGGCTGCCATCTTGTGGCCAAAAGTAAAAACTTGCTCCAGGAGCACTAAGGGTTCCCAGAGTGACAACAGCTCCTACAGAAAGAAGGAAGCCTTCCTATCCAAGCTCTCTGTGCATCCCCAGCGTCCCCACTAACAACAAAGTCTTCAAAAGTAAAGTTGAAAAGACATTAAAGAACTCTTTGCGCAAACAAAGCTTTAGGACAGGGGTGGGCAACCTTTTTGTGAGTGCGTGCCAAAACCAGCAAAATCTCTGACTCAAAATTCTTCTGCGTGCCAACCCTAATTTTTTGAGAACATGTTACACCTAGTTGATATCTCTTAAAGTGTACGTATGGGAAGAACCTTGAAGAAATAATAAAATTCATTCGAGCAGACACTGATAGTCTGAGGATGATGAAAAATACATTTATTTGTTAATGTATACATGTACACTGGTAGTCCGACAGAAAACTTTATGACTCCGTTTGATATTATCAGTTGTCTATGGTCTTTAAGATAACTTGTTATGTAAAATTATTTATTTATCTAAGATGCACCTACATTGAATTTATCTGAAAAATAAAAAAGTCGATATTAAGAAAAAAAGTATAAATGGAAGATTATAAGAGAGGGTTTCACGTGCCAGCAAAAGTTACTGGAGTGCCATGTTTGGCAGGCATGCCAGGGGTTGCCCATCCCTGCTTTAGGAGAAAGATGAAGTTGGTGATAAGAAGAAGAGATGTGGGTTTCTCTCCCTCCCTGGCAGCCCAGGAGTCTCCATTAATTTTCAGTTCATTGCAGGAACTGAAGCCTAGAGATCAACAGACTCACTCAGACACCCCAAGTCTCCCCTCTCCCACTGCAGGGCTTTCTCTTCTGACAAGCAGACTTCCTTCACATGTTCCCTCAGGCTGGAAAAGTCAAAAATCATCGACTTCTGGAACTTAGAAAACACCAATAAAATTCCTTTCATTCCATCCCAACCCACCTCAGAGCAGATCTGATTGGGGGGTGAGGACAACGAAGACTTCCAAATAATGAAACTCTCCATGAGTGTGACTTTGTGCAATGATGGAAACGTTCCCTGTCTGTACTGTCCAGTAGAGTAACCACCACACACACTGAACACTTGAAACGTGGCCAGTGTGACCAAGGAAGTAGCATTTCAATTTTTCTAATTTTAATTAATTTAGATAAATTTACCACATGTGACTAGTGGCTACCCTACGGGACAGAACAGTTACCGATCTCGCCTCCCTAATCCATTCTGATATTATCGCCTTCACAAACAAAAGCCTATTCATTCAAAGAGATGCGTTTTGACTACTATATGGAGACGGTGTGTATTCTGCAGCACACACACAAAAGCAGAAAATACAGTCTCTGCTCTCCAGGAGTGTACAATCAAATGGGGGCGAGAGAGCATGTAGACATGGAACTAGAGCCAAGAACACAGGGAGTGGGGAGCCCTGTGATGGGGAGCTACAGGGCTGGGTCAATGGGAGATTTGTGACTGAAACGGGGCCTTAAAAGGACATGCAACAGCAGGAGGGGACACAGGCATTTTAGAGAAAGGGCAGCAAGGACAAGGAACAGAGCTGGACGGTCGTAAGTTTTGCTCCTGGGAAGCCCAGTCTGACTTGAGGGGTAGTTGTATGTAAGGGACTCACGGGAAAGTCAGAAAGGCACGTTAGAACCAGTTTCCAAACATAAAACTGAGAGACCCAAGAAGGGACCAATGGAGATGGGGAGTGGGGGAAGGACCAATTGAAAGATTTCAAAGGAGGAGGGCACCAGACTTTAGAAGAGTGAATGCTGGAGATGGGGAAAGATAAGAGGTGACTCGAATCTTTAAACCCTGGGTGAGTGGAAGATGGTTGGCACCAATGAAGAGGCAGGTAACTGGGGGAGTGGGACAGGTGAATGAAGGTTGTTGATGTTGAGGTTAATGAGATAGTCAGATGGGTCAACAAGCACTTTCAGAAGTGAAATGAGAGTGAAAAATAAAGAGAGGCTGGTGGATGGGAGCGTCAAACCCAACTGTTGACTGAAACCACGGAGCAGAGGGGCAGACACAGGAGGAGGAGGAGGTAGGAAAGAAGAGGCCTGAGGACAGGCTCTGCCTCTGATGGCAAACAGCCCCTTTCCAGGGAGGAAAGAGGGCAGAGTTGGGGAGAACATCCAGAGAAGTACACCTTCCTACAGGGGCGGGAGGGCCCTCGCTGCGTATGCCTGCACCCCTTAAACACGTGTCGCTGCCTTCCTCACTAGATTGTCAGCTGTGCAGAAATAGAGACGATGCCATGTACTTCCATCTCAGTGCCTACAACAGTGCAAGGTAAACCCAGTCCGAATACCTCGAGGAGGCAGGAGATGATGCAAGGGGCCCCAGAGGAGGGTGAGCCTTCGAGGTTTTGCTAATTTGGAAAATTAGTCCTAGACTAAAACACTGTGCTGGTCCCATCTCACAAAACTTAAGACCCGTGTTTGTAATGTGAGCTAGTTCAGTGGGTCCCAGTCCAGGGAAGTGGTCAGAATCAGCTAAAGATTAGTGGTTGGCCCCACCCTCAGGGAGGATGATTTAAACCACCTGGGCAACAGGGGGCAGTTTAAAGCCCCAGGTGACTCTCATGAGCAGCCAGGCTTGAGAACCTTCCAGAAATGGGCGAGGTTTCTAGCCCAGTATTGAATGCCCTTTCATTCTCCTAATGCAGCGGTTCTCAAACTGTGGGCCGCAAACCTTTTGGCGGTCGAACGACCCTTTCACAGGGGTCGCCTAAGACCATCCTGCATATCAGATATTTACATTACGA
Source organism: Myotis davidii (assembly GCF_000327345.1). Taxonomy (NCBI): domain Eukaryota; kingdom Metazoa; phylum Chordata; class Mammalia; order Chiroptera; family Vespertilionidae; genus Myotis; species Myotis davidii. Next base: position 3,154,503 of record NW_006291549.1, read on the forward strand.
TTCATAACAGTAGCAACATTACAGTTATGAAGTAGCCACGAAAATAATTTTATGGTTTGGTCACAACATGAGGAACTGTATTTAAAGGGCCAGAAGGTTGAGAACCACTGTCCTAATGACTGGTGCGATTTGTTATATTCATGTAACACACTACAGTTAACAAGCAATGTTTGCAGATTTCAAGATGCTGGCATATATTAAACACAATCCATTAGCAGGAGTCCCACATACATTAACTCATTTAATGCCTAGAGAATCCTGGAGAAGTTCAGTTGCCTGCCCAAGACCCCACAGTTGGTAACAGCCCTAAGAGCTGACCCCAGTGCCCACTTCTGATCTGTTCCCAGATCAGCAGCTCCCATTTGTCCTGAAAAGCAGGTGGGGTGGGGTGGGGTGGGAGGGGCATCTCAGACTGAGATACAGGCGGGGAGCCAGCTACAGAACAGTGACAAAACCAAGGCCTTGTCCCTGGGACCACCTGCCTTTGCCCAGCTTAAGCCAGATACGGTCCTCAAGGACAGCTAACCAGGAGACACACCTAGCAGGGCCAGGACAAGGAAGTGCAAAAATAATTTCTTTTCCTTGCTCTCATTCCACGCTCCGCCACCGTGGTAACAAGTTTTACGAACACCTTACACCTCTCTGACAACGGAGCAATCATTTCTGAGTAAGAAACTCTGTTACAGTAAAGGACTCCTCTTCCCCAGCCCATCCCCTTGCAAACGCCCAACAAAAGTAACAAGACTCATCCCCAGCTGGCCCTGGCGTTCCTAGCCTAGGCCGCTGCTTCCTGGGCTGCGGGAAGGGGCTGGGACATCTGCAACCTGCGCACAGCTCTCAAGAGAGGAAGAGTGGGCAAGGCCTGACTGCACCTTCACCAG
>NW_006291549.1:3155454-3156924 GCF_000327345.1 Myotis davidii
CAGAACACTGGCTGACAGCACCGCAGCCTAGAAAAGGTTGACAAGTGGATGAATCCACCGCGATGCTGTCTGATGCAGCGGCACAGGGTTAGAGCTCAGCCTGGCTTCGGTGTCAGAAACCCCAGGCTCCAGGGTCCTTGGCCCGGACGGACGCGGTCACCTTACCCGCAGGAGCACAGGTCGCAGATGCACTTCCTCTTCATCGGGGCCATCGGTAGGCATGCCCTGCCGTCGCCGCCTCGGAGACCCCAACCGCCTCGATGGGGGTGCACAAGGTCTCAAGGGCCTTGGCAACTGTTCTGAATATTCACGCCAAAGACAACTTAAATGGCCTTTTGCAAAATCCGGTTGTCTGTTCCCCTTCCTGAGCTGGCCTTAGCGCGAGAGAAGCACAGAGCCTGGGCAGCGCCAGCCCCGCGAGCTCCCGATGCATGCACCTAGCCGCCGGCCTCTGCAGGCCCAACTGCGCCCGGAGCAGCTGGCCCGGCCCTGGAAGCCGCAGCACGGGGCCCGCGGGGCCTCTGTGACGTCACCGGGGCCAGGAGGCTCGCCTCTGGTGGCCATGATGTCACAGGGGCCGTCTGTGAGGTCAGAAAGCTCCCGGCGCCTCACCTGGCAGGCCCAGGACAAGGGCTCATTGGAACTTGGAGAAACCTGAAGTGAAAGGCGAGCCGACTTTGGAAAGCTCGTGGGTGAGCAGGTCAGCAAATGCCGTGGTCACTTGTGCAAAAGGGCTGTCATCACATTGGGTGGCATTTTCTAGCTCTAAGGACCATAGCGCCCTTTCTGATAGAAAGGGATCCCTTGACTTCCGGAAGGCTGGCCTTAAATACCGTTTCCAGGTCTTTCTTGCGGAAATCAATCCCTTTGGCTCCACCCATAGACCCCGCATGCTTGAGAACAAAGCGTCTCAGGGCACCTGGAGGTTGCTCTTTGGGTAGGGTGTTCAATCACTTCTCCAGGTGCTAACAATGATGGGGCAGCGGGACCCGGGTAAGTTTTGTGCATTAGAATCAGCTGGCTTGGTACAAATACGATTACCAGGGCTCACCCCGGAGCCTCTGATTCAGTAGGTCTGGGGTGGGAGGAGAATTTTGTATCTAACAAGCTAACAAGGACTATTGATGCTGCCGCGTGGAAAACCACACTTTTAGAAACACCGCTTTCAAGATTCTTTTGCCTTCTCTAAGGAGCCTTCCCCTGGTAGAGTATTTCAGCTTACCTGGTCCTGAGAACCACCACAGATCCTGCCCAGATCTCTAGCCTGGGACCCTAGTTCACACTGCTCTGGTAGGTTGTGTGGAATTAAACATTATGACTTCCTGGTTATAGGAAATGGGAGCTTAAAGTATTGATCATCCACATGCGTATTTTTCTTTCCCACACTTCCTAACTCTCCCCCTTCGTTTAGCGAAAAAGTGTGTCAGAGGATTATTAGACTTGAGGTTACTTAATATTCAGAGGTTATTG
>NW_006291549.1:3156992-3164908 GCF_000327345.1 Myotis davidii
ATTCTGCCATTAGGCTGCAGAACAGAGGTCAGCAAACTATTGCCTGCCGGCCAAATTCAGCCGGCCACCTGTTTTTTGTTTGGCCAGCAAGCTAATAATATTTTTTAGTGGTTGAAAAGCATTAAAAGAATATTACATGACAAATGAAATAATAAAATTCAAATTTCAGTACCCATAAATAGAATTTTGTCAAGAATTTGTGAAAATATTCCTGAATTTGCTTCCTGGCCCTCAAAAGCTAAAATGTTTACTATATGACTTTTTACAGAGAACATTTGCCAACCCCAACTGTAGAAAGTAAAAAAGGTGGATCAGAGGGGGAGCAAGCTTACTGATTGTTCTTAAGAACAGTGGAGGCGCCCTGGCCAGTTTGGTTCAGTGGATAGAGCGTCAGCCTGCAGACTGAAAGGTCCCAGGTTCGATTCTGGTCAAGGGCACGTACCTCGGTTGCAGGATCCTCCCCTGCTGGCCCTGGTTGGGGCATGCACGGGAGGCAACCAATCAATGTGTTTCTCTCACATCGATATTTCTCTGTCTTCTCTCTTCCACTCTCTCTAAAAATCAATGGAAAAATATCCTCGGATGAGGATTAAAAGAAAAAGAAAAGAAGAACAGTGGAGAGTTAAGCTGCTCCTTGCCTTCCTGGTAGGAGGTCAGGGTCCTAAAGGGGAGGATGGAAACCTGGTGGTCAAGATGGCCAGGTGGGAGCTAGTGGACGGCAAGGCAAAGCATGAATGCAATCCCTCCCCACAGACAGGGAACATCAATCACGTGGCCCTTACAGAGGAACTACAGCACTGAACACCAGCCTTCTCTTGGCAGCTGACTAAACATTCTCCATGAATCTTCCAGAAGGATGTCCTCTTCATGCCCCTGGACTTTGATGAGAACCACCCCCAAGCAAACTGCTCTTGTGGATAGCAGCCTTGTCAACAACCCATGGCACTCCCAACTTCTCCCATCCCTGCCCTCAACAGAGGGTGGAGATTTTGAAAGACAAGGTGGTGCAGATAAATAAGCCTCAACACTAATTCACCATGGGCATTTCTGTAGAGCTGGTGCTAGGCAGGACAACTCCCCCTGCCACCCTTGTTACACTTACTGCCCGTGTTTTTTTTAGTTCCAGCCAACTCTAACTCATTTAAACACCTCTCTCTGTTCCAAAATATCCTTCCCTACAAAAAATTTACAGTCACTTTCTATGCATTATATACTCCGCTACTTTCCCATAAGCTACTCTCTTAAAATTAACATAAATCTGTCAGACCCATATTACAAGTAAGAACACTGAACCTAGGAGGTAAACTCACTCAAGATGACATAGCTAGCCCTGGTCAGTGTTCTCAGTGGTTAGAGTGTTGGCCCATGCACCGAAGGGTCTTGGGTTCAATTCCCAGTCAAGGGCACATACCTGAGTTTCAGGTTCGATCCCCAGCCCCAGTTGGGGCTTATGCAGGAGGCAACGAATTAATGTGTCTCTCTCACATCAATGTTTTTTGCTCTCTCTTTCTGCCCTCGCCCCCCCCCCCACACACACACACACACTCCTTTCCACTGTCTCTAAAAAAATCAATGGGGAAAAATATTCGTGGATGAGAATTAACAAAAAAAGCAAAACAGAAACAAGATGATGCAGCTATTAAGTATGAGAACCGGGATTCAGACTTTTCCAGGTCTTTCTTTTTAAACTGTCCCACCAAAGAAAAAGAGAAAGAATGAATAAGGTAAGCTGGAGATCTTAGAGACCACTACAAATGGTATTTGATCTTAAAATTTTACATTTACTTCTCTATATTATTTAATATTTTCCCCAAAATCTTTTCATAAAATTTATACTCTGTGGAACTACACAAATTTTATTCTGTGGCCTTATAACCTACCCAACCCCAAACTCATTGCTATATACTATCTGAAAATCTACTCTTTGTAGAAAATTGTTGAAAAGCTATAGTTACTCCTCTCAGCATAAAGCACTTTAGCAAAACACTGTCTTTTTAGCATCCTTAACTATTTTAGATTGCCAATCTTCATTGGCACCAACCAAAGACTAGCCCATCATAATACACAAACTGGACCTCTACCATTTGACCATTCATTTATTCCACAAACACCCTCAGATGAGCCAGGGTACTGAAGGATGGAGACAAGGACAGTACCCTCATGCAATTTAATCTAGAGAGAGAAGCAGATGACCAAAATATTGCCAAAGTGTATCATTATAAACTATTGTAAGTATCAAGAAGGAAAAATAAGGAATAAGTGAATCCTATCAAATATTTGAGGAATAAATAACACCAATCCTATGCATACTTTTTCAGAAAATAGAGAAGGGAAACTTCTCAATTCATCCCATGAGGCCAGAATGAATTCCAAAACTAGACAAAACTGTCACACAAAAACTACAGATCAATATCTCTCATGAATATAAATATAAAAATCCTTTTTAAATACTAGCAAACTGAAACCAGCAACATATAAGAAGGATTATATGCCATGACCAAGAGAAGTTTATCCCAGGAATACAAGGTTGTTTTGACACTGGAAAATCCATTAATGTAATACACCACACCAATAGAATAAAGGACAACAGATATTTCATCTTCTCAATAGATATAGAAAAGGCATTTGACACAATCCAGTGCTCATTCTTGATAAAAATCCTCAAGAAATTAATAAAAGAAAGGAATTTCCTCAACCTGAAAAAGGCATTTACAAAAAAACTACAATTGCCATCATGCTTAGTAATAAGACTGAAGGCTTCTCCCCTGATGTAATGAACTAGGCCAGATGTCTGTTCTCACCACTTCTATTCAGCACCCTACTTGAGATTATCACCAGTGGAGTAAAAAAAACAAAACTTAAAGTCATCCAGATTGAAAAGGAAAAAATAAAACAGCATTTACAGATAACATAACCCTCTATGTAGAAAATACTAAACTGTATTTGCAGATGACATGATCTTATATGTAGAAAATCCTAAAAATTCTATTTTTTTAAAAAAACTGTTAAGAAATAAGCAAGGTTGCAGGAGATAAGATCAATTATAAAAGATCAATTGAATTTCTATATACTAGGAATAAACAATGCAAAAGTTAAATTAATAAAACAATTTGATTCATAATAGCATCAAAATGATTAAAACATGTGGAAATAAATTTAACCCTATAAGTACAAGACTTTTATTATGAAAGCTACAAACCATTGTTGAGATAAATTCAGATCTAAGTGAATTGAGAGAATATCGTGTGCATAGATCAAAATATGCAATATTGTTAAAAAGGCGATTCTCCCCAAATTGATTTATAGATTCAATGCGATACCTATCAAAATCCCAGCAAACATTTTTAAATAGAAATTGGCATGCTTATTTTAAAATTTTATATAGAAAGTCAAAGGACCTAGAATAGCCAGATAATTCTGAAAAAGAACAAAGAGGACTTAAACCACCCAATTTCCGCACATTATCAAAATTATAACTAAGTTAATCAAGATGGTATGATACTGACTAAGGAAAGACATATAAATCAAGGAACAGAATGGAGAGTTCATAATTAAATTCTTACAGTTATGGTCTATTGATTTCAAAAAAAGGTAGCAAGGCCATTCAATGAGGAAAGGATGTTCTTTCGATGATGCTGAGATGATTGGACATCCAATACAAGGGAAAAATAAAACTTATACCATGACATCACTTCAGACAAAAATTAAAAAATTCATCACACACTGCCCACTTGGTGTGGCTCATCAACCTATGAACCAGGAGATCACAGTTCCATTCCTAGTCAGGGCATGTGCCCAGGTTGAGGGTTCAATCCCCAGTAGGGGATGTGCAGGAGGCAGATAATCAATGATTCTCATCACTGATGTTTCTATCTCTCTCTCCCTGAAAGAAACAAAAACATTTGTTAAATGTTTCACATACTTAAATGTAAAACCTAAAATTATAAAATATTTAGATGAAAGCAAATAACTAAATCTTTGTGACCTTCAGTTAGACATAATCCATAAAACTAATAATAATTTACTCTTCAAAAGACCTGTTAAGAGAATGAAAGGGAGAAATACTTGCAAATCACTTACCTGATAAAGAACTTATATCCAGAATATACAAAGAACTCTTACAGCTCATAATTACACAACCCAATTAAAAAAGAGCAAGAGGTTTTGAGAGATTTCACCAAAGAAAATATATGAATGTCAATAAGCACATGAAAAGATGCTTGTGCAGAAAAGAGTTAACATAGCAAGCCTGAAACTGCTATCCTTGGAAAGTCCTGCTTGCAAGGATTGCCCTTGGCTAAGAACTTGGATTTGGGGAGAGTTCTCGCCATTCCCTGATAATAATGGCTCACTGTGCCTAAACAGTTCACAAGCAATGTGGTTTATACTGACCACCTACTTTCCTTCTGGGAACCTGGAATTCTGGTGTATGCTAGGTAAACGGTGCTGGTATGGCCAGCCCCCAATAAAAACCCTGGGCCATGAGTCCCTAATGAGATTTCCTTGTAGACATTTCACACGTGTTGTCACAACTCATTGCTTGGAAGAATTAAGCACATCCTGTGTGATTTCACTGGGAAAGAACTTTTGGAAACCTGTGCCTGATTTCCTCCAGACTTCACCCGATTTGCCTTTTCCCTTTGCTATGATCCTTTCACTGGAATAAATCAAAGCCATTAGTATGACAACATACTGAGTCCTCTGAATCCTCCTAACAAATCATTGAGCCTGGGGGTGGTCTTCAGGACCCCCAACAAAATGCATGACATTAATAATCATTAAGGATCTGTATATCACAACCATAATGAGACTCCTCTCATATTCATTAGAATGCTATCGGTCAACATTGTTGCCAAGGATGTGAATAAAGTGGAACTCTCATACATTCCTGATAAGAGTGTAAAATGGTACAGCTGCTTTAGAAAATAGTCTGACAATTTCTTAAAAAGTTAAACATATACTTACCAGATGACCCAGCAATTCCACTCATAGGTATTTACCCAAAAGATATGAAACATATGTCCACACAAAAGCTTTAACATGAACATTCATAAAAGCATTATTCCTAATAGCATAAAAACTGGAAATAATCCCAATTTCCATTAGCTGGTGAATGAACAGATGAAATACAGTAGTGTATGGAATACTACTCAGCAAAAATAATTGGAATTTTAATATATGCTACAATATGGATGAACCTCAAAAACTTTATGCTAAGAGAAAGCAGCAAATTTTTTTAACTATATATTGTATGATTCCACTTACATAAAATTTCTAAAGAAGGCAAATTGATTTTGACAGAAAGTAGAACAGTGACTGCCTAGGTCTCCGGGCGGGAGCAGAGACTGGTGGCAAACAAAGACAAGGGAGCTTTTTTTATTTTTTAATATATTTTTATTGATTTCAGACAGGAAGGGAGAGGGACAGAGAGATAGAAACCTCAATGATGAGAGAGAATCAGTGATCGGCTGCCTACACGCCCCATACTGGGAATCCAGCAGGCAACCCAGGTATGTGCCCCTAACCAGCATTGAAGCTGGGACCCTTCAGTTCGCAGGCCAATGCTCTATCCACTGAGCCAAACCAGCTAGGGCAGGAACTTTTGGGGGTGGCAGAAATAGTCTAAAACTGAGCTGTAGTAATGGGATATACACTTATATACGTAGATGGATTTTATAGTGTGCAAATTATGCCTCAATAAAACATTTTTAAGTTAAAATTCCTTGCAAATAGTACCCCTCGGTATCATTATCAAAATATCATTTAGTTGTGAATAATTTGTCAAGATTTCTCTCATTTCCAAAAAAAGGTGGTAGGTTGAACATATGAATTTATCTTTCTCCAAAATTCCATTAAAATGAGAGTAATGGGATGAGAGTGTAAGGACAAAGTCAGGATATGAGATAATAACATCAAATTTGGGGAAGCAGAAAAGCACAAGGAAGAATGCTATTCACTTAGCTGACATAAGAAAGCTAAATCCTGAGCCAGCAGTAGGAAAGCCAGAAAGAAGCATTATTTTTGCCACAGAACCTCCTGAATATTTATGAATTGGCAACATCAGTGGCATAAAGATTGTTTGAAGGATTGTTTCAAACTGATTTTATGAGGCCAGCATCACCTTGATAGCAAAGCCAGATAGGTACGACAAAAAGAAAAGAAAAAAGGAAATTAACAGATACAAAAGTCCATAATAAAATAGTAACAAACCAAATTTAACAACACATCAAAAAGATTATACACCACAACCAACTGCAATTTATCCCTAGAGTGCAATGTTGTTTTAATGTATTCAAATCAATGTGATTTACCACATTAACAGACTGAAAAATAAAAACCGGTGCAGCCTCTGTGACAAATAATATGGTGTTTCCTTAAAAAATTAAAAATATAGTGCAGTGAAGGTCTGGGGGTGAAGGGTCTGGTGTGGGGTAAAGAGAGTCAACGGGGAATAAAACGGGACATCTGAAATACTTTTGACAATAAAAACAACTTTTTAAAAAAATTAAATAGAACTACCATATGACTCAGCAATCCCACTTCTAGGCATATATTCAAAGAAAATAAAATCACTATCTTAAAAAGATATGTGTAACACCCTCCCCCCACCCCCCGTGATCACTGCAGGATTATTTATAACTAAAGGCCCAGTGCATGAAATTCGTGCATGGGTAGGGTCCCTAGCAGCTGCTGACTGCTGGCCTGGGCCTCCCTTCCCTGGTGGTCAGCATACATCATGGCAAGTGATCGAATTCCTGGCTGGTTGAACTCCCGAGGAGACACTTTGCATATTAGGCTTTTATAGAGAGATAGTCAAGATACAGAAACAATGCAAATGTTCACAGATGAATGGAGAAGAAAATGTGACAGATAATTTTTCAGTCATAAAAAGAAAAGAAATCCTGCCATTAGCAACAACAGGGATGAATCTAGAAGGCATTATGCTAAGGAAATAAGTCAGACAGAGAAAGACAAATACTGTATGATCTCACTAATAGTGGAACCTAAAAAATAAAATAAAAAACTCATTAGCACAGAAAAAAGATTGGTGATTGCCAGAGGTAGAGGTTGGGGAGTGAGTAAAATGAGTGGAGATGGTCAAAAGTACAAACTTCCACCCTGGCCAGTTTGACTCAGTGGGTAAAGTGTCGGCCTGCGGACCAAAGGGTCTTGAATTCAATTCTGGTCAGGGGCACGTACCTCGGTTGCAGGCTCCTCCACAACCTGGGCCCTGCCAGGCCATGTGCAGGAGGCAACCAATCCATGTGTTTCTCTCATATTAGTGTTTCTCTCTGTCTTTCCCGCTCTCTTCCACTCTCTCTAAAAATCAATGGAAAAATATACTTGGATGAGAATTACAAAATAATAATAATATTAAAAGAAAAGGTATGAACTTCCACTTAAAGATAAGTTCTAAGAATGTAATGTACTACTTGGTGGTCATAGTTAACAATACTGCATTGTACATTTGAAATTTGCTAAGAGTAGACCTAAAAATTCTCATCATAAGAAAAATTTTAAATATGTTGAGGTCAGGGGTGTTAACTAAACTTATTGTAGTAGTTATTTGGCTATATATAAAATCATTATGGTGTACACCTAAAATAAATGCAATGTTAAATGTCAACTGTATCAATAAAACTGGGGGGAAACGTCGCTATAATCCAACATAAATACTAGAAGAATTTAAATAGCTCAAAAGCTAAAAATAAAAAATGTTCAACCTGCCGAAACCGGTTTGGCTCAGTGGATAGAGCGTCCGCCTTCGGACTGAAGGGTCCCGGGTTCGATTCCGGTCAAGGGCATGTACCTGGGTTGTGGGCACATCTCAGTAGGAGACGTGCAGGAGGCAGCTGATCGATGTTTCTCTCTCATCGATGTTTCTAGCTCTCTATCTCTCTCCCTTCCTCTCTGTA
>NW_006291549.1:3164976-3166177 GCF_000327345.1 Myotis davidii
GGAATTCTGCTTAATATATTTTAGCTAAAATCTTTGTTAATATCTGATCTATTTTTAGAATATGGTATTAAAGAATATTCTAGGTGACTTAAACTGCAAGTGTATTAACTTTTAAACAGAAAGTAAGCTTTTTACATTAAAAGAGAAATGATGCTTTATATGAATAAATGCAATATTAATATTATTCAGCCTTTAAGGGAAGGTAGGGGAGGGTGGGGGTAAGGGGGATTAAATAAAAGAAGATCCTGCCATTTGCAATAACATGGATTAAACTGGAGGCCACTATGCTCAGTGAAATAAACCAGACACAGCAAGGAAAAAAAGCTTGCATGGCCTCACTTAAGGCAGAATCTTATATATATAGTAGCAGAGAGCAGGCTGGTTAACGGGGGAAGGGAGGTGGGGAAAATGGGGGTTGCACGATGTAGGATGGAGAGCTCACCTAAAGCATGATGACTGTAGTTAATACTGTGTTGCATACTGGAAATTTTCTACGAGTGGATTTCAGATACTCTCACCACAAAGGTATGTTCATTAGCTTGACTGTCGTAATCATTTCGCTGTATATTATCAAATCATATTGTGCACCTTAAAGATATTATTTATATTTGTTAAGTAAAATTGCATTTCATCACTTAATAGGTGTATAACTTGCCAATGTTACTTAACCCCTTCTAAGCTTGATTTACTCACTGGAAATCGGGTTATTTATTCACAGGGTCATTGTGAGGCCTGAGCTAATGCTCAGGTTCCGTATTAGTTTCCTCGAGCTCTGGGCTGCTGGCTGTAAACGCTAAAGTCTGAGCTGACCCGATAGGCAGGTGTGAGGAAGGAACTTCCGAGTGGAAAAGGCACCAAGTGGGAGTCGGGATGTCGCCCGGTGCGGCGTGGGAGCCCTGGGCCGTCACTTCACTTCTCGAAGGCTCACTTTCCGCGTCGGTGCGGTAGTCGCTGGCCCCGCCCTGGTCCTCAGTAAACCGGGGACTCCGGGGAGGCCTGACCGGGCCGGGAGCTCCTCCCCCCGCGGCAACACCGGCCTCCCTCTCGGCCTAAGCCCACCCAGAACACCGCGCTCTTCCAGCCCCGCCTCACGGCGCAGGGTGGGCTGGCCGCGAGGTGGCAGCACTCTCCCAAACGACCGCACGCGCACACCTTTGCGACCCTGAACCCAGCTGAAATAGAGGAACCGAACACTAGAATC
>NW_006291549.1:3166630-3186961 GCF_000327345.1 Myotis davidii
AATTACATCGCTCGTGACACCCGGCGCCTGGGTGCCACCATCGATGTGGAGCACTCCCACGTCCGGTTTCTGGGCAACCTGGTGCTGAACCTGTGGGACTGTGGCGGGCAGGACACCTTCATGGAAAACTACTTCACCAGCCAGCGAGACAACATCTTCCGTAACGTCGAGGTGCTGATTTACGTGTTCGACGTGGAGAGCCGCGAACTGGAGAAGGACATGCATTACTACCAGTCGTGTCTGGAGGCCATCCTCCAGAACTCGCCTGATGCCAAAATCTTCTGCCTGGTGCACAAAATGGATCTGGTTCAGGAGGATCAGCGTGACCTGATTTTCAAGGAGCGAGAGGAAGACCTCAGGCGCTTGTCTCGCCCCCTGGAGTGCGCTTGTTTCCGAACCTCCATCTGGGACGAGACGCTCTACAAAGCCTGGTCCAGCATTGTCTATCAGCTGATTCCCAACGTGCAGCAGCTGGAGATGAACCTGAGGAATTTTGCCCAAATTATTGAGGCCGACGAAGTGCTGCTGTTCGAGAGAGCGACATTCCTGGTCATTTCCCATTACCAGTGCAAAGAGCAGCGCGACGTGCACCGATTTGAGAAGATCAGCAACATCATCAAGCAGTTCAAGCTGAGCTGCAGTAAATTGGCCGCTTCTTTCCAGAGCATGGAAGTTAGAAATTCCAACTTCGCCGCTTTCATCGACATCTTCACCTCAAACACGTACGTGATGGTGGTGATGTCGGATCCGTCGATCCCGTCTGCAGCCACGCTGATCAACATTCGGAATGCCAGGAAACACTTTGAGAAGCTGGAGAGAGTGGATGGTCCCAAGCACAGCCTCCTCATGCGTTGAATGTTGCCAAATGCTCTCTCTGAAGATGCTGAAATGCCTTCCCTCCCTTCCTCCCTCCCTCCCCCGCATCCTTTTAGTATTCATAATGTCGTGTGCTTCAAAGTGGGCTTTGAATTGTGTGCTGCTTACTACTTCCATCTCTTCCCTGCTCCCCATTCTTTAAATCTCGGACGCTCTTTCCTCAGCTATCCAGTAGAGCTTTAAGATGGCCTTTCTGAAAAGTTGGTATGGTGTAACACTAAAGTAGGTGGTGTGTGGTGTGTGTGTGTGTTCCGATTACCTGGTTGTAATAGATATACACATCAAAGCCTTTACAATATCTTCCTGTATTCCTTGCAAGATTGCAAAGGTGGAATGTTACTATTTTATCAGCAAGATATTAAAATGCATTTATAAATTCTTCTTGGCTTCAGTCATAAATAAACATTTGCTGTTAGCAATTTAAAATATGGTCTTATTTGAAATAATTTGAAGGGGCTAATATGTAAATCTAAAGATTCTGCCTGCCCACAAGTATTGCTTTACTGGTAAATTTGATTTTGTGATCTTAGCCCCCCATCACCTGAGGGATGTTTCATAGCAACTGTAATAGTGATTGAACATTGAATCTGGAGCTAGACCACCTGAGCTGAGTTAGTATTCTTTCCAGTGCCTTCACTTACTAGCTCTGTAAACGGGCAAGGTATTTAATTTTGCTGTTGGGTTTTGTTTTCTCATTTATAAAATGTGTATAAGAATGGCACTACAAAATAGGATTGTTAAAAGGATTCAAATAGAAAGCGTTTAGCATGGTGCCTGGCATATACTCAGTACTGTGTCAGCTAGCAATACCACCTACTAAGCCATTCTTTTTGCCCCAACCCCACACACATACTCCAAAATTACTGGACATGGAGCCTAGCAACATATTGAACCCTTACTAAATGCCGGGTATTCTTAAACACTTGATGTGCATTTTCTTTTTAATCCTCACAACCTATGGAGTAAATTACATCTCTAATAAATGAGAAAATTGGTATGGCCTAATAGAGCTGAACCTAGGCAATATGATTACAAATCCTCCCCCTTTCCTATTACATCCCACTACTATCCCACTGATAAGTGTTAATCATAAAAATCCTAGCTTTTAAAGTGTACATTACTTTATATAATTCCCTTTATAGATGGAGGAAACAAGCCCAGTAAGTTAAATAATTTCTCTCAATATTACAACTTTACAGCTGTATGTGGATGACAAGGTCCCCTACCTGTGAAGAGCAAGAAGCTAACCAGATGCAAGTAATTAAACACATCTACTTGGAGCCTTTGGCAATAAGTTACTATAAAGGTTCCAGATGAAAAAAACTCAAGGTATAAATGTACTTTTTAAAGTACCACATTAGTGACTCTAATTAAAATGGCAGTAACAAAATGCTTGTATCTGAATCTCACAAATTTTTGATCAAGTTACTGGTTATATGTGATCATTTTGTGGTTTGAAGGGCATGGTTATTTTTTATATCTAGCAAGTTCCATAGCTAAGTGATATAATATTGAATGTTTATTCAATACTAGAGCATGTAGAACATTTTTACAAATGGTCTCATAGGGGACCCACAAATATTTTAAATTTAGGATGTAGACTTGACATTCACTAGGGAGAACTATGCATATGTAACATTATGTAAAGGAGAATTTTACTTTAGCATACACTTTCCTTACATTGAGGAAAATGTCCTTAAACATATTTTAGTTTATTCAGAGTAGGAAAAAATAGTTTCCTTTTATACAGGTCTCAAGAATTCCCGTTTTCCTTTAGATAAAATCGACTGCCCTGGTGGGGTGGCTCTGTTGGTTAGACTGGGGATTGAGCCCTCAACTTTAGCATATCATGATGATGCTCTAACCAACTGAGCTAACTTGGCTAGAGTTAGCTCTTAAGCTTTTTAGTCTGATAATTACCAAGGAAGTATATTTAAAATGCAGATTCCTAATCCCCATTTTAGACCTATAGGATCTATGTATTGCAGGTGATTCCCTGAGTCCATTTAACCCTTTGAGTGCCAACCAATATCCTAGGAACTATGCCAAAATTGCCAAGCCATTTTTGCTGATTTTACAGCAGTTTAGGAAAAAAATTATGAAAATTAGGTAAATGCCAGTGGTCAATTTTAGAACTACAAACATTCGGCATCATAAGTAATCTGCACTTAGGTACCATCTGTCCATGAAAGAGTGAAAAACTAGCATCTAATAGTGACACTGCAGGAGGAGCGCGACAGCGCTCCCACTCCTGGCCCTTTTGGGGAAAGAGGAGCACGATTGCGCTCCCCGGCACTTTAGACAAGTCATGTAAGTTCCCTGGCTTCAGCCCATCTACAATCACTATCTTAACAGGGTAAGAATTAGATGAAATCATACATATTATGTGACTAATAATGGCTCTGGTACTTAGTAGATAATGTCCTATCCTTCCTAACATTAATTTCGGATTTACAGATACTGAGTTTTCTTAAGTTAGACTAGAGAACTTAGTTTCCCAGTATACCTATAAAGTCCCTTATTTGTTCTATTAACTAATAAAGGAATATAGCACCTTAGGAGCTTTCTTTTTTTTTCCACTGCAAAATATGTGCTTTTTTCTGTCTTTTCTCACAGACTGGCCTTCAAACTGGGATTGAACAAACAACTTAGAGAAGCCCAAAATGAGTGAAAGATAATTAAGCCCACCTACTTTCAGAACTCTCCCCTCCCCTTTTCTCCTCTCCCTGTCAGTTTCTTGGCAGGTGGACATGATTTTAATGGTTAAGAGTTGGGACAAGATAGAGGGGTACTGTTGGTGCTCTGCCTTCGTGTGTAATCATTCCTCCTGATTCATGGAGAGCTATGGGATGTACTCACTTGATTCTAGAGACAAGCCCTTTTCTCGGCCAGAGACCATGACTGAGTGAGGCAGGGTTTTGTACAAGAGGCCTTACATCTGACTCCCATTTCTGAGCCATATCCTACTGTCCTGGCCTTTTAGTTACTTGTGGTTTATTAAGGAAAGAAAATAGGGTCAAATCCTAGCTTTACCACTGACTTAGCTGTGTGACACTGAACAAGTAATTTAACCCCAAATTCAGTTTTCTCAAGTTATTTTGAGACTGTTCTGTAGGCTTTGGGGAACTGAGGAAGAAAGCAATATAATCAAAATTAGCTCCTTTCCCACAAAACAGTGCCCTCACCGCCCCCCTACCCCCCAATAAAAGAAAACACACAGACATTTTTTAATTTGCATTCTTTTCTGTTAAAATATAAAAGGGTTAAGTTAAATTCTCATAGTCTAAATTAGACTAAATATAAATCTGCTATACAACCCAATGAATGGATTCAGTTTGATAGTATTCCTTAAAAGTGTCTAGTCATCTTCTTCCATCTTTTTCCTTTATTAAAGTCATTCTGCTCCAATCTTCACATACCACATGCACTTTATTCCATAAAATATCATTTTTCAGCATCAACCTACTTGAATAATCAATCATGAAACCTATTTAGAGCTTTCCAAACTTTGTCCTTTTGACTACACAGCTCAAAGCACTATTTTTCTCTTTTATTTTTTTGTTAGTACCAGGATGTTTCATTAAGAAATAATAAAAGTTCTCTATTTCCCTAAAATGAAAGACCAATGTATTCAATGGCTATTATCTTAACCATGTAATAAATGTACATCAAAAACTACTCATTCTTATGTTAGTTCACTGAAATTATAGTAAATTTAACTACTACTTTGCCATTTTCTTAATGCTTGTAAGATTATTCAAGAAATCAAAATGGCTTCACATAACTTGATGTTTGCTTTCCAAATACTTCACATTTCAACTCCACTTACCTAAAAACATTAGAAGAGTCTTAAGGGAATTATTTAAGACTTTTTAGACCTTGAAAAATGTCAGTTTTGGGGGGCTTTTACATTTTTTTGGCTTTGTTTTTTTTCATCACCATTTATCCCCCCTATAACTCCTCCACCTCCACCCACCCCTATAAGTCTGAGGTGTTTTTGTGTTGTTTTTATTTATTTTAGCGAGAGAAAAGGAGAGGGAGAGAAACACCAATGTGCGAGAGAAACATCAACCAGCTGCCTCCTGCACAATTCCTACAAGCCAGCAACCGGGGCCTGTGCCCTGACCAGGAATCGAACTGGTGACTTCTCATTTCATGGGAGGGTGCTCAACCTACTGAGCCACATCAGCTAGGGCTATAAGTCTATTTTTAAATCAACTTGCTTCAACTGAAGTGTGCAACGTAAGTAAATTATCTCTTCAACTCAGACGGCGATTCTTTTGCATCAAGGCTCTTATTCAAGATTTCTGCTTCTGCAAAATTGATTTTAAAAAAGAGAAAAGGATACGCAAACATTACCAAAAAAATCAAATAGCACAGACTCCAAGTAGTAGCAAATTTCAGTCTTCTTAAGGATAAAGTTCACATATATATATTTAACTATGATAAAATTACCATCATTCTCACTGAGGTATTCTCCAGAGAATGTCAATATATCCCTCTTAGAATACTTTTCAATATACCAGTTTTTAATTATCATGGGCATATCAGAGTGACATATAATGAGTTATCACCAGACCCATATCTGTTCTAACATGCTTTAAGAGCAGTTTTTTTAACTCTTTACATTGAAAATTTTCAAACATATATAAGAGAATTATGATTAACCTAATGTAGTTTGCTTCAATAATTCAATAATTATTTAATACTAACTATTAATGAGTTAAATTGTGTCCCCCACACATATGTTGAAGTTTCCAATAAGGTCACTGCAGATATGATGAGTTAAGATGAGGTCATTGTAGAGTAGTACGGGCCCTTATAAGAAAGTACAGAGACACACCAGGAAGAACGCCATGTGAAGAGGAAGGCAGAGCAAGTTAAAGTTTTGCTGCCACAAGCCAAAGAACACCTGAGGCTACCAGAAGAGGCAAGAAGGATCTTCCTCTAGTCTAGTGGCTTCAGAGAACATGGTTCTTGCCAACACTTTGAGGCTGGTTTCTAGCCTCCAAAACTTACTGTCTGCAGAGACAATAAATTTCAATTTAAGCCACTCAGTTTGCTTTGGTAGACCTAGAAAACTAATACACTGACCTTGTTTTATCATCCCACCCACACCAAATTTATTTTAAAGCAAATCAGATATTATATTACAAAAATGATATTTAACAGTGTCTCTCAACTTTTTTAGAACCATCTTCCAGTAACCAAGAAGATTTTGATGAAATTTACCTTTATTAGTTTGTATTACAAAAGTTTTACAAACTTTTGGTTTCAAGTTTTTGGTTTGTTTTTAAACCATCCCAGACTAATTGTAAACTACATACACATCACTAGAGATTCTGAAAGTACTGGGTACACTTTTCTCATCCTAGCCAAAAGAATGAGCATATTTTGTCACATTAACAAAGATCATATAGCATTCATTGTTTACTATTTTTATAAGAAGTTGAGAGAAACTTTAGTAAGTTAACACGCACCGGTTTATTTAATCTTACCTTTTAAATAAGGTGGAAGTTCTCCAAGACTACATGGCCTCGTGGTCCCCAATCTTTGTTCCACTGGAGAAAACTTAATTAGTGGTGAAAGAGATCGTTTTCTTTCACCAGGGGACATTCGTAAAGATGGTTTTGTATAGTCAGTATGCAAATCTTGAGTGTCCAGCAGGTTAAGCATATCATCTGTTTGCATGGTTTGAGGAGCAGGGCTCAATTCTTGTTTGTGTCTTTCAGGTATTTCAGAATTAAAGAGGTAAGTTTCTTCCCTTTTCTTGTTAAGAGGTTTTTTCAGAGCCTCATATCTACTGTAAATAGCCTGTACATGGGAGTCTGATTTTGGAGTAGTCTGTCTTTCTCCCACAACATCTTCTGAGAAAATGCTACTGTTCATAGGACTATTTGGTTCCAGTTTGAAATTGGCCTCTGTACTATTGGAGCTATTAAGACTTAAATGACCAACATCTTCTGGAAGAGTTTCATGTAATATGCCAAAATCAATATCCTTAAAACCTTCTCTATGTTCAGTATCCATTTGAATTGATTCTGTACTTCTGTTATCTTCTACTTTAATAGCTTTTCTCCATGAGTTCCTAATATCACTGACTAATTAAAAGGGGAGAAAAAAAAAACCATAATTTACCAATATTCCCAAACACAGCATGCAAATAAACATTTCATTTCTAGTGCTCAAGATAAAGCTACTGAGTATATGTTCCACAGATATGCTAGTTGAATGATAAGGCTCCACAATATACCAAAGCCCAACAAGATCAAAGAACTTATCTCCAACTAATCACACACAAATAACAAAACCTATTCCTGAAATGTACATATACTTTCACACAGCACATACAAATTGTATGTTATCAAAAAGATATTTTGGACAGAGTTCAGCAAACCTTTTCTATAAAAGGCCAGAGAGTAAGTAATATTTTAGGCTTTGCAGGCCATGTGGTCTACATCAACTATTTAACTCTGCCACTGTAGCATGAAAGCATCCATAAACAATATGTTGACAAATGAGCAAGGTTGTGTTCAATATAACTTTGCAAAAACAGTGTGTTAGGCTTTGTGATTCAACCTGAAGTGATCAATTTAAATTTGAATATATTATTTCTAGCAGCAAAATGGAAATTATATTTAATCACTCAACCAGGATGATGTGCCTACATAAGGACAGTATCAGAACTTTATCTACACAAATTATAAGTTATTAAAAAAAATTTATTGGCCCCTAGCCAGTTTGGCTCAGTGGATAGAGTGTTGGCCTACGGACTGAAGGGTCCCAGGTTCGATTCCAGTCAAGGGTACAAGTGCTCAATCCCCACTGGAGGGTGTGCAGGAGGCAGCCGATCAATGATTCTCTCTCATCATTGATGTTTCTATCTCTCTCTCCCTCCCTCTCTGAAATAAATAAAAACATATTTTTAAAAAATGTATTGGGCATTCTGGCCAGCTTAGGAGAGGTAGGAAAAATCTCTGAGCACACAGTTTCTGGCTGATGCTGCTGGTTACTGCCTGGGAGATCAAACCTCTATACTCTATAAATATTGATCACAGATCAGATGTGAAGGCAGAGGATTTTTTTAAGTGATCAACTAAAATATTTTCCAGGAAAAAGTCAAGTAAAACAAAAAACAAAATTGTACAGTACCAGGGCAAAATAATTTTACTGAAGAGGACTGCCATATAAGTGAGAGTGCCCACATGTAATACTTCGATAAAAATCCCTTACGTCAAAACAAAAACCCATTGCCACTAAACTTAAGTAAAAGAGTTTTTGTTTTTTAATATATTTTTGTTGATTTCACAGAGGAAGGGAAAAGGAGACAGAAACATCAATGATGAGAGAGAATCATTAATCGGCTGCCTCCTGCACACCCCCTACTGGGATTGAGTCCACAACCTGGACATGTGCCCTTGACCGGAACTGAACGCGGGTCCCTTCAGTTCGAAGGCCAACGCTCTATCCACTGGGCCAAACCAGCTAGGGCAGAAAAAGAGTTTTAAAGTGAGCTTCCAAAAGATTTGTCAGACCATAGTTCTAATAATGGTAATGTATAAAAAAGAAAATAAGTGATAGAAAACATTATTAACTTACTCAAGTTTTCTGGAGTTCGGGGAATTTGTTTCCTAGTTAAGAATGGGTTAGAAACTAGAGAGTCAATCAGTTCCTCTAATTTTACTTCTTTTCCCGTAGAGAGCTGTGGTGAATCAGATAATACTGTCCTCACAACCTAAAACAGAAAAGGTAAAGCAAAAATTACCCCCAAATTAAGCCCATTGGTAGAATGCAACAAAAGCCCTGATAGTAACAGAAAGCACTTTAGTCAGCAGCCCTTCCCACTGCAGATGGCATAAAAGTACACTCAACAGTGTAGCTCCCAGATACTCCCTACAGACTAGGCACAATCCTACCACGCAGCCATTTTCAATCTTTTTCATTTAAAGGCACACATAAACTAATTACTAAAATTCTGTGGCACATCAAAAAATATGTTTTATGCCGATATGAGAAAAATAATAAATATAATTTTTATTAATTCACATCAGATGGCTATTGTTGTACTAGCTGTTGTCATTTTTTTATTGACAATCTAAGAGAAAAGAGGTCAGGGGCCCTGACTAAATAGTCAGGTATTGCATGTTTTAAAAATCCTTGCGGCACCAGTTGAAAATTGCTGCTATAAGGTAACACAAAAGTTTCCTCCCTTATTTTAAATGGATATCCCATTATAAAGGAGAAAACAGATAAGACTCTATACTTAGGAAGATTTGGAGGTAGTTCTGACTACAATGACCTAAAACTAAACTACCATCTGCTACATCATTGAGCTTGACAACTCTATAGCTGCTAAAATGATAGTTTTAAAGCAAGCAGATTCTTAATTATAAACCATTTGCACAGTAACACGTCTATTAATAAACAGAATACATTCTGACAACATATTTCTTTGCCAGAAATCTCATTATCAAAGATAAATTAGTGAACAAGGCATAGATACTTTCTAAAATAAAAAAAAAGTATACAAAATGAAAATAGCACTCTGTATTAAAAGTGAATAAATCCAAAAAATATGCAAATTAAAATATCTGCCCCTTGAAATCCATAAAGAATAAATTTCCAACAACCATAATCAAATTGGCCTGCACTTACCCTCCCTTGTGAAAACAGGGCTTTTTAAAATTCAAATACTAAATATTCCTGTCACCAACACTATTAAATAAGATTCATTTCAGTTTATTTTCAGAGCTTTTTGAGGTTTTTAGGGCTCTCCTTTTCCATCACATCCATTCCACTGCTACTATAAATACTTTTAACCAGAGAATGTGCCTTTCCTTCCATCGGGAAAGAAAAAAGACTGACCATCTTTTCTTTAGTGTAATCACCTAACAAAGAAAACAATAGGACTTTAGAAATTTAAAAATACTTAGAGCCCTAGCTGCTGTGGGTCAGGTGGGTGGGCATTGTCCGGTGCACCAACATGTGGCCACAGGTCGATTCCCAGTTTGGAGCACAAACCCAGGTTTCAGCTGGATAACCCAGTAAGGTGCATGCAGGAAGCAGCCAAACCATGTTTCATTCTCACATCGATGCTTCTCTCTCTCCCTTTCCCTTCCCCTCTCTCTAAAAATCAATAAAAATATTTTTAAGAAAAATATTTAGAGACCATAAAACTGGCCCAACCTCCTCATGTTACAAACAAGAAAAATGTCTGACATCGAGCTCTCTTATTTGGACAATATTCATTTACTTTGATCAAAATTGAGATAAAAGAGAGAATTCCAATACCTGAATCAATATGTACTAAACTAGCCCTAGCTGGTTTGGCTCAGTCAGTGGATGGAGCACTGGCCATGGACTGAAGGGTCCCGGGTTCAATTCTGGTCAAAGGCATGTACCTGGGTTGCAGGTTCCCTAGCCCTGGTGGTTGGGGGGGGGAATCAGAAGGCAACCAATTGATGTGTCTCTCTCTCACATCGATGTTTCTCTCTCTGTCTCTCCCCATCCCTTCCACTATCTCTAAAAATCAATGGAAAAATAAACTCACTCTCTCTCTCTCTCTCTCTCTCTCTCACTATATATATGTTTTGTGTGTTTTTTCAATATATATATGTTTTGTTTGTTTTTTTAAAGAGTACTAAGCCAAATTTTGCTTTTAGTCTCTCAGGAGCTGATTTATTCTCTGAATGCTTATCTCAATTCAAACAATGCTAAGGGATGTTGTGGGAAACTGTAATAAAAATAACATTAGAAATGCTTGAGCATTTGTGTAAATTGAGTAAATTGAGTTCTATAAACTACTGAGCAAGAGTAATATTGTAGACACTTGTCAATAAAAAGTAGAACAGCATTAAATTAGGAAAACCTAGATCATGAACAATGATGCACTTAATTCTTTTGAAATACTTAGAAAGCAGGACAAAAACTTTGCTCAATGATAATATCTTGTTCTAATATTCAAAAAGAGAGGAAGCTCAGCTAAGCAACAGACATCATTCATGAAGTATTTTAACAAAGCATAACCATTGGGTATATTTACCCAACAACTGATATGTAATGGTTAACTCCAAAAATAGCATACATGTTATTATTTTTATACTTTTGGACATTTATAGGATGGGACATGAGTTCTAAACCATGGAAATAATCTTAACTAAGTAAGTTTATATGAAATCTATTTCTACTTTGGGGAGGAGCAATTTTGCTTTAACCATGACTTTTATATAATATCTGTGACCTCCTTCCCCAAATTTCCCCCAGTAAATCCATAATTAACTGTGCTTCATTTTCAATCACAACACTATAGAGAAAATAACAGCTATTTCAGTATACTTTTTATCTTTTTCTAACCTCTTCTGCCAGGTGATCTTGCTCTTTCTGGAATGGATCAATTTTTTTAACTGGCAGAGGTCCTCCTAATGCACTGCTCTCTGTATTCTTTGCAATATATGATGATGGAAAGTCTTCCCCTTCACACTCTGGTGTTTTCTTAGAAATTGTTTCAGTTTTTTCTCTAGATGTTCCAATCTTCATGTCCTGAAGATGACAGACATATGTTAAAACCTTAATAATTGTGCCTGATTTTCATTAGAGGTTCTTGAGTTATCATGAACCTATAAAAGTTTACTAACATTATTGTAAAATTGTATGTCCACTGGCACAATTAAATAATTCCAATATTCCCCTGTAGAAGCAACAGGGAATTGTAAATCAGAATGGTACATTATGTGCAAATACTGGGAAATGTGAAAATAAAATTTTAATTTAATTTAATTGGGGTATCAACAAAAATAATATTTTATACTAAATATAATCAAAATTAAAAATTGTTTTAAAATGTACCTTTTCAAATATTGTAACACTATTTCCATCTGATGATGAAACTGGCTGAAACAGGAAAGAAGCAGGGCTAAAAGGAAAAATAAAACAAAACAAATCCAAGTTACGAGGAGGAAAGAATCCCATACACTTTATATATCTGAATATTCTTAAAAAACTGTCTGCCCCGTATCTGTCCGTTACGATTTCTCTCAATTCGTCCCGGTCATCAAAAGGCAGTTTATTCTACGGAGGTATGGTGACAATTAGAGCAGCACTGCAGCTCAATTTGTGTATCTGCCTCCCAAATTATAAATATTTGCCTTACCTGCTATATATTTTAAGTCATCAGCATTTTTTACAAGGGTTAAATGATTTGATGAATACTCAAAAGCTTGAATAAAGGGTAAGAACAAATTCAATTAATTAGACTGGCATTATTACAACATCCTCAATCTTTAGATCACAGAATTTCATTGTAACAGAGACTTTCAGATTCTTTTGATATTTCATGACCAAAATCAATCTCTTATGCTGAATTTTGCTCTATAGCAAATATGTTATACTAACAATAGTCCTAAGGTTATTCACTTTGTTGCATTCTACACATAGTATTCCTTAATCTCTTACATTCCCTTGCTCCTTTGAATAAACAAAAACCTCATGTATCCTGCCCAGCCAGTGTGGCTCAGTGATTGAACGTTGACCCATGAAAAGGTCTCTCGTTTAATTCCCAGTCAGGGCATAAGCCCAGGTAGCAGGCTCAATCCCTGTTAGGGGGCATAGGAGGGAGCTGATAGATGATGTTGCTCTCTTGTTGATGTTTCTATCTCTCTATCTCTTTCCCTCCCTCTCTGTAAAAAATCAATAATTCTTTCCCTTCCTCTCTCTTTAAAAAAAAAATCAATAAACATTTTTTTTAAAAAACCTTATGTACATTTTCATTATAATTATAAAATAAATTATTAAATTTCTAAAGCCTTTAATTAAGCATTGACAACTTTATCTTCACCTTGAAAGAACTTTCAAATTCAATCATGGACTGGGTCTTCTTGTAGCCAAAAGCTTTTCTATTCTAGGTTACATGAAAGGCAGGATTACCAGAGACCACTTTTCAAAATCAACCATGTCAGTGTTCCTGGCTGGCGTGGCTCAGTGGTTGAGCATTGACCTATAAACCAGGAGGTCAGGGTTCAATTCCCAGTGAGGGCATATGCTCAGGTTGCAGGCTCAATCCCCAGTGTAGGGCATGAAAGAGGTAGCCAAACAATGATTATCTATCATTGATGTTTCTATCTCTCTCTCCCCCTCTCCCTTCCTCTCTGAAATCAATACACACACACACACACATATATATATACTTTAAATGTCAGTGCTTTACTTTCTGTTCATAGCCAGAAATATAAAATTAACACTTTGCAAATATTTTATAAAAAGTAAATATGCTCCTTCCAAACAATTCAAAATCACTGAAATTGTTCATTTCAGCTTCCCCTAAACCGAATATAATCTACATATCAAAGGCAAAAAATTAACTATCTACTGCAATTTTATCTTAATTATTCCAAAAACTCAACATTAAAATGACCAAAAGCTGTGATGGAGAGCCAATAATCTATACACCAAGGGCACTAAGATGCCATCACAAGATGGTGAGCTCCTTGGAGAAAAAGACTATTTCTTGCCAAAGGCTATTGCCAAGGGAGTATTTGATTGCTACTTAATAATGCTTAATTTCAATAAAAAAACAAATATATTCCCCAAGTATATTACATACATTTAGTTTAGCTGGTTTGGCTCAGTAGATAGAGAGTTGGCCTGCAGATTGAAGGGTTCTGGGTTCAATTCCCAGTCAGGGCATATGCTCAGTTGCAGGCTCAATCCCTGGCCCTGGTTGGGACACGTGCAGGGGGCAACCAATCAACGTATCTCTCTCTGTCTCTCTCTCTCCCTTTCAATCTCTCTAAAAATAATGGAAAAATATCCTCAGGTGAGGATTTAAAAAAAAATTTTTTTTTCTTATATAATCTGGCGTCAGTTTTATGGGCCAAAAAGGGGTAACAGAAAAAACAGGCAATAAAAATATAAGAATACGCCTTAGTTACAACAAATTAAGTAGGTTCAGTTTTTCATATGTTAAATTATGGGATTTAAAAGAACCAGAAGCCTTTCTTTGTTTAAAAGAATGAACTTTTTATCAAATGGCATATAAAAACCCCAACATATAATAGAGATAAAAGAGCAAACTGCTCAGGTTGAAGTGGGAAAGGTGGGACTGCCAACAGGCTGAATTAGATTCAATCCACAGAACCAGAGGGTGCTGCAGAATACAGGCTGAAAACTACAAAGTGGATGATCTCAAAGGTTCCTAAACTCTTGGATTTAGTCAAAAGTTACAAGTGGTTTCAAAGAAGTTCACAGACAAAAAAGACAACAATTCAAATTCCCAAACTTACATTAGATAATCTTCATATATGTGTTTTTCATAAAAAATGAGACGATTCCCATGAATCCCAACATTTTTATAAAGAAGAAAAAAATATGCCCATGTATCAGAAATGTTGAATCTTTCCTGAAAATATAGACTAGCCGTGGAAAAATACTGTCTAAGAGAAGAAAATTATTGACTCTCCCACATTAAAAAAGCTTGGAAACTGGCTAAAGATGGGACTATTATTAACAAAGGGGGAAGAAAATCAATATGAAAATCAATTTTGTTTTACCTGTTGGTTAAATCATATACAGTTCCCAGTACATCACTGGCTCTTCTACAATCATTTTCCTGGTTATGCTGTTTAGCTGTATCTAAAAGAACAGAAAAATTAATTACTCTGTATGTTTTTCCATTCTAATATGTTTTTAAATTTTAAGGAAAGCCATTGCTAGATTACAGAGGATGATATTCCAGGGGCTCCTCTTCTTTCAACACGTTAGATTCTGAAAGACTATTATACACGTGTCCAAAGTATCATCTACACTAATAAAAGAGAAATATGCAATTTGGTGTCACTCCGCTACGCCCACCAGCCAATCAGAGCAACTATGCAAATTAACCCAACAAAGATGGTGGTTACTTTGCATACACAGGTGTGGAGAGAAGACTGAAGGCTTTGACCAGAGTGAAGACCAAAGACTGAAGAGGCTTGGCTTCTCCCCTGCAGCACAGCAGAGAAGCCAAGCCTCACTGCGGCCGCAGTGAAGAAGCTAAGCCTTGCTGCAGCCAGACCAAAGGCCTGGGTCCAAGGTGCCGGAGGAAAACCGGTGCCAGCAGCCAGGGGAAGGAAGGCCTATTGCGTGAATCTTCATGCAACGGGCTTCTAGTATATAATAAAGTGGTAATATGCAAATTGACCATCACTCCAACACACACGATGGCCGCCCCCATGTGGCCACAAGATGGCCTGCAGGGGAGGGCAGTTGGGGGCAACCAGGCCTACAGGGGAGGGCAGTTGGGGGCAACCGGGCCAGTAGGGGAAGAATTGGGGGTAATTGGGACGGCAGGGGAGTGGTTAGGGGGTGATCAGGCTGGCAGCAGAAGCGGTTAGGGGCAATCAGCCATGCGGGCAGTTGGGAACCAGACGTCCTGGATTGTAAGAGGGATGTCTGACTGCCCGTTTAGGCCCAATCCCTCGAGGGGTTCCAGATTGGACAGGGTGCAGGCTGGGCTGAGGGCCGCGCCGCCCCCCTCCCCCAGGGCATGAATTTCGTGAACCAGGCTTCTAGTTACTATATAAGAAGCCAATGTACACTATGTAAAGTTTTCCTTTTAATTCATCATAATAGTATACCAACTTATAACATTTTCAATCTCTATGCTTTTGCAGCTACTAATTATAATGAAATTACTGAGATTTATATATTATTCCAAAAATGAGCACAAATACAAATAAAATGATTATGCACAACTATAAACACCATCTGATGGAGGTAGGCACTGTTGAAATACATTTGTTGTGGTATATAACAAAGTTGTAAGGTAAAAGTTGCTAAGTAAAAAAACATCTAGAGCCCTAGCCCAAGCATGTCAAACTTGTGGCCCATGGACCACATGCCTCATTTATTTGGCCCATGTTAGCCTTTGAGTTTGACATGCTTGCCTAGCTGGTTTGGCTCAGTGGATAGAGTATTGGCCTGCAGACTGAAGGGTCCCGAGTTCATTTCCGGTCAAGGGCACATGCTCTGGTTGCAGGCTCAATTCCCAGTAGGGGGAATGCAGGAGGCAGCGATCAATGATTCTCTCTCATCATTGATGTTTCTATCTCTCTCTCCCTCTCCCTTCCTCTCTGAAATCAATAAAAAAAAAATTTTTTTAAAGCATCTGGAACTTCATTCTTTATTTTTTCCTAAAGGTGATGGATGATAGGAAGCCACTGATGTGTATTACACCAGGAGATGAAAAGGATCATATTTACACCACAGAAAGACCACTGAGAGTCATTTGTAATATGGAATAGATAGAACACTGGAGGCTGAGTAGTTAGTTAGAACACAATTACAGGCAAGAAATTATAAAAAAAAAACAAAAACAAAAAACAACTAAGCTACAGCACTTAAGATGTGAGGCAAAGGAGGGGACAGACATAATAGAGCATTTAGGGCATAAAAACAAACCTGAACTCACCAGTACAAAGCAAACCAAGATGAAGCAGACACTGTCTCCTACCATAAAGACACTAGAATTGCTAAATAAAAGTTAAGAATAAAAGAAAAAAAAAAGAATACCCAGAATAAAAATAAAAATCGTCACATGCCAGAACCAAAGATGGATAGAATGGTCAGCATGATAAGCTCACACAGAAATGAAAGCTCCATGAGGCAGGCTCCAAGGGCTCAACACTGGAGACTTGATGCCTACATGTAACAAGAAATACCATCTAACATCACTCAGGCTGAGATCTGAGAGACTGCCATAAGGCAGGACACTGTAAAAGCTGCTCAGCCCCAAAAAGGGGATTATAAAAATCTACCAACTGGATCCGGGAAGTAGCAGAGAAGCTTGCTGTCTACCTAGGGAAAGGAGGGAGGGCTGCAGGGAAAAAGAGAGGGAGGAAATTTAAAATCTAGCCTACTCCAAAGGAGGTATGAATAAAAACTTAAACTGCCTACTTGGTGTAGGAATCCCAAACCAAAGACACTAACTGGCCTAGTTCAAGGGAAACAGGTGCAACCCTAGGCCACTCTGTAGAGACCCTTCTACAATTCAGGGCCCACATGACTCCTCCGGGGGTGAGGAGATGTTGAGATGAGTCGATAAGAAAGAGACCAACATGAAAATTAGCAGGCGAGAATATAGAAGCAGAAGTACCTTAAAAATAGAGACATTAGAAAAAGTGACAAAGATAAAATCAGTACATTTTAAATGATCAGAAAAAAAAAATAACAACAGAAGCCAAAATGAAATATGATGATAAAGAACTGGCAGTTTTGAAAAAGAAGCAAATGAAAAGTACATTCATGAAAACTCAATACTAAATGGACATGTCAAAAAGGAAATTAAACCTGACTAAAGAGATCATTGGTGACCTAACCGGTTCGGCTGAGTGGATAGAGCGTCGGCCTGCGGACTCAAGGGTCCCAGGTTCGATTCCGGTCAAGGGCATGTACCTTGGTTGCGGGCACATCCCCAGTAGGGAGTGTGCAGGAGGCAGCCAAATATGAAGGAGAGGATTAGACGTCCCAGCAATAGGACTTACAAAAGGAAAAGGTAAAAACACTAACAGAGAGGCAATATTAAGAACAGACATTCGTGCCCTAACTGGTTTGGCTCAGTGGATAGAGCGTCAGCCTGCGGACTGAAAGGTTCCAGGTTCGATTCCAGTCAAGGGCATGTACCTTGGTTGCAGGCACATCCCCAGTAGGGGGTGTGCAGGAGGCAGCTGATGGATGTTTCTCTCTCATTGATATTTCTAACTCTCCCTCTTCCTTCCTCTCTGTAAAATATCAATAAAAACATATTTTTTTAAAAAAAGAAGATATTAGTGAATAAGTTTTCAGAACTAAAGAAAGACATGAGCCTTCATATTAAAAAGTACACACAAGTCCCAAACAGGCTAAATAAAACAAATCTACATTCAGAAACATCTCATTGAACCTGCATAATACAAAAATAAATAAATGAAAGTCTTAAGAGCAATGTGGCATCAAATGTCTCAGAAACAACAGAAGGCAGAAAGCAATGAGAGCATATCATCAAAGTCATAAGGAAAAATAAGTGTCTATCTAGAACAGTGATGGTGAACCTATGAACCTATGAACCTATAATTTAACAAAGAAAAATCAACCAAAAAAATGAGTCCCAAAAATGAGTTCCCACGCAAACTCATTTTTTTGGTTGATTTTTCTTTGTTAAATGGCATTTAAATATGTAAAATAAATATCAAAAATATAAGTCTTTGTTTTACTATGGTTTCAAATATCAAAAAATTTCTATATGTGACACGGCACCAGAGTTAAGTTAGGGTTTTTCAAAATGCTGACATACCGAGCTCAAAAGGTTCGCCATCACTGATCTAGAATTATATATCCAGTCAAACTATCATTCAGGATTTAAGTGAAAATAAAGGCATTATCCTAGAAAGACTAGAGATTTTACTAATAAGGGTCCAAAAATAAAAGTAATGGATATACTTCTAGATATATTTCTCAAAAGGAAAAAGTAGAACAAAAGAAGTAATACTGATTTAAAAAAAAAAAAACAGTGAAGTGTTGGTAAATCTAAACGCAAAATAATTGTTGAAAACAATTTCTACCAATGTCATTTTTTAAAAAAAAGGGTAGGGTCATTATTCTAGAATAAAAGTTAGATAGACAGAACAACAAAATGTAATGAGTGAACTCTTCTTAAATCCTGGTTCAAAAATAAACATTTACTAAGGATAGTTCTGGGGATACGAGAAATCTTATTCATAAATTTAGATTGGCAGGAGAATACTGTGTATTGTTAGATCTCTACATGAGTAAAACTATTTTTATAAACATATACCAGAACAGACATTAAGATTCAGGGTAGTGGTTACCTCTGCAAATTCAGGAAGAATGGGGCCAATGAAAGGCAGATACCCAAAAGTTAACTATGTCTGCACTGTTTAAAAAAAACCTAAAGCAAATATTGCAAAGATTTGTCAAGAGAGTGTTTGTAAGCAGATATTTATATTATCCCCTGTGCTTTTTAATATGCTGAAATACCATTTAAAAAAATAATTTAAGAGAAAATTACTTCAAATAAGATGTATTATATAAGGTGAAGGGGTTGGACAAAAGTTGTTATACTCAAAAAGTATAAAATAAGAGTTCAAACTGTGCTGTGTGGGAGGAGAGGGTTACCACCAAAGCACTTATCCAAGAACTCTAATGTGGACTTCCAACTGGACATCTTAAGCAGACACAAATATGCCCTCACTTCCAAGATAGAGACACAGAGATCTCTGAATGGACAAGCGGACAATTCCATGGTTTCACAGAGCCTAAACTAAGTCTGACCAACGTAGAAAGGCCCTTTCCAAGCTGAAGTGACAACACAATGCCAACCAAATACGCCAAAAACTTTCAAAGTAATTCTATCATCAAAAGCAATGCTCTACTGAAGATCCTTTTCATTCATCAAACCACACAGTCCAAATGTTCTACTCTTCTCCCAGCACCTATTCTGAGACTTGCTCTCTGGTCTGCTATCCTTCCCAACCAGTGCCGTCCCTAAATACACCTGACTCCCAATCCAATCACCTATTCCACTTGTGTCCACCCATTTCTTAATAAGTCCTGCCATGACCTCTAGCCTGCCTGAACTCAACTATGATCTATACCTATTACCTTCCACTTGGCTATATAATTCATATATTTTTTATTCAGTTATTCCTCCACCTATCCATATTATATTTACTGACCCAATAACAATTTAACACAGTACTGGGCAACTGGTGAAACTGAATATATATTGGATATTGTAGAGAAAGTAATTTTTAGGTGTGACATTGGTATGATAGCTAAGGAAACTTAATAAGGCATTATAGATTTACTACTGGCCCAGTGCACAAATTCGTGCACATTGAAAGGAATTTAATTAGAAGAAATATTTTAACATCGCCATTCGCCCTTTCTCTATAATAAAAGTGTCAGAGATGAAAGAAAGTTAGCAAAATGTATATGAAAATACTATATTAATTGATTAATAAACAAAATCAACATAATATAACAACAAAGACATATAAAAACAAAAAATGATATAAAAACAACAAAAACATGATATAAAAACAGCATTGATAAGAAAAATGATAAATTGATTAAACTTATTCTAATATCTCCCTGTATACCACATTAAGAGTAAAAACACTTTCAGAGTGCTTGACTAATTTCCCTTGTGATGAAGTATTTACAACTTTAACTTTAATGTCTTTGAACTCAAGAGAAAGTAGCACATAACTGACCATGTCCAAAAACGGTTCAGGTAGGAATATTCCTAGTCTGTCTAGAGCAGGGGTCCTCAAACCACAGCCCGCGGGCCACATGCAAATACAAATATTGTATGTGTTCCCGTTTTGTTTTTTTACTTCAAAATAAGCTATGTGCAGTGTGCATAGGAATTTGTTCATAGTTTTTTTTTCAACTATAGTCTGGCCCTCCAACGGTCTGAGGGAC
>NW_006291549.1:3188514-3193537 GCF_000327345.1 Myotis davidii
TGTTGCAAATGCTGGTATCACGGGAAACTGTCTACGAATTAATTTAAATGGGAGGCCAGTGTCAGACGAGGACAAACCAATTCTTGGAATCAAAACAAGGTCTCCTTCCGCAGATCCTGTTAATACTTCAGCTTTACTTATGTTAGGTCACAATCTTTTAATAATAAATCTAGTACCATTACAAAGGCCCCATTTACTATTAAGATTTCTCTTTCAATTTTAATTTATGACATGACATTCCCGAAGGAGTAATACTATTAAGAAATTCACGTCATATGTACCGGCTGGTCAGTCAGTCAGATGGACATACAGTTGGTCACTTAGCCTTTTATATATATAGATTGTTCACTTTTAGGTGTAATATTATTATGGTAGTTATATAGAGGAATGTCACTCTATAGGAAAGCAAGCTGAAACACTGACAGTATTTCAATGTCTAGAATTTACTTGGTTTAGCAAAAACACAAATATATACATTTAAAGCAAATATGACAAATGTTAATTGTTGAACAGATTGTAGGTATTGAGGTAATTACTATACCATTCTTTCATGTTAAAAAATTGTGGGTTTCCACACAAAAACTTGTAAAAGAATGTTTACAGCAGTATTATTCATAACTAGAGGTCCAGTGCACAAAATTTGCAGTCCTGGAGCCCTTAGGGCAGGGGTAGGCAAACTTTTTGACTTGAGGGCCACAATGGGTTCTTAAACTGGACCAGAGGGCCGGAACAAAAGCATGGATGGAGTGTTTGTGTGAAATAATATAAATTCAAAGTAAACATCATTACATAAAAGGGTACGGTCTTTTTTTACCAATAGTTTTATTCATTTCAAACGGGCTGGATCCGGCCTGTGGGCCGTAGTTTGCCCACAGCTGCCTTAGGGGATGTCTGACTGACGACTGTGGGGAGCAGGCCTAAGCCAGCAGTCGGACATCCTTAGCGCTGCCAGCCATGAGCCCTGCTTCTGGCTTAGTGGCACTCCCCCTGTGGGAGCATAGTGACCACCAGGGGACAGCTCCTGCATTGAGCGTCTGCCCCATGGTGGTCAGTATACATCATAGCGACCAGTCGTTCCACCATTCAGCCTTTATTATATAGGGTAGCTAAATGGTGGAACAATCCAAATTTCCATCAACAGACAAATAAAGCAAAATATGGCTTAATCATACAATAGAATGTATTCATAAAAAATAATTTAAGTATTCCCTAGTCCAGTGATAGGCAAACCACGGCTCGTGAGCCACATGCGGCTCTTTGGCCCCTTGAGTGTGGCTCTTCCACAAAATACCACATGCGGGCGCGCACGTACAATGCAAAGTTGACTTAAAACTTTAAGTAAAGTTTATTAAGTTAATTTTAGGGAACGTTGTGGAGTGAAAGAAGATGTAGTGTCGAGGATTGGGAAAGGTATGTTGAGATGGTTTGGACATATAGAGGATGAACAAAAGGAGATCTGTTGATATTTGGCTCTGTTCACTAATGAGTTTGCCGACCACTGCCCTAGTCAGTTTGCCTCAGTGGATAGAGCATCGGCCTGTGGACTGAAAGATCCTTGTAAGATTCCAGTTAAGGGCATGTACCTCAGTTGCAGGCTCCTAGCCCTGGTCGGGGGCATGCAGAAGACAACCAATCGATGTGTCTCTCTCACATCGGTGTTTCTCTCTGTCTCACCCTCACTCTTCCACTCTCTCTAAAAATCAATGAAAAAAATATCCTCGGGTGAGGATTAAAAAAAAAAAGTAATGAAGTACTGATACATGCTACAACTTAAAAACACTGTGCAAAGTAGAAAACTATACAAATGAGAAAAGCCAGACTCTACTTATACAATATTTCCAGAATAGGCAAATACATAGAGACATGAAGTACATTAGTGGTTGTTAGGAACTGGGGGAGGTGGAAATGGAAAGTGACATTTCATGGATAAAAGATTTCCTTTTGAAGTAATAAAACTACTCTGGAACTAGATAGTGGTGATGGCACAACTTTGTGAATTTATAATATGCCACTGAGATACACACTACAATAGTGAAATACTGTGCATTTCATCAAAATGAAAAATAACTGGGGGAAAAGAATGTAAAGGAACAGTTATCATAGTGAGAAATATTGAGAGGGAAATTTAAAAGAGAAAAAATAACCAACCTGGAAGCGAAGCAGGATACTGCAAAAGAATACTTCTGGCATATGCTTCTTCTGAGGCAGGATCAAATGAAAGAGGAGACATAGGTGGTAAAAGATCCACAGCCTTAAAACAGAGAATTCATAATTTGAAATATACACATTTTACTCACTACCACACAACAATATTAAGTTAATCTATGACTGGTTTATTCCAACAAAGACAGAATTACTATGCATATAAATTATTCTAAAATTATTTTTAAAACAAGGAGTACTAAAAAAATAAAAAGTAAAACAAGGAGTACTATATTAGGAACAAGGAGACTACTTTGCCTTCAGCTATATCTCAAATGTAATAGTACTTCTAACATCAAGAGGAACATCTCATTTTTTAATACAATTCTCTGATTCTAAAATAGTAACTATAAATCACAACAGCCACTTTATTAATACTCTAATATGTATTTAGAAGAATTACAGAAACCAAACATTTGATCTTTAGGATCAAATGCAAAATGACAAACTTAAACACACACAGCATTTCTAAGTCATTCTGTAACATGACAAATTAAGAGACTGCCTTATATTAAACTACTCTCCAAAAGGCAAGTCAATCCCAGACAAGAAAAGGCTAAAGGAGTTCATCACCACCAAACCCGTATTACAAGAAATGTTTAAGGGATTTTTTTAAGAGAAAAAAAAGACTATGAATAATAAAATGACAATAACTACATACCTATCAATAATTACTTTAATGTAAATGGGTTAAATACTCCAATCAAAAGACATAGGGCAGTTGAATGGATAAGAAAAAAAAGACCCTTACCTATGCTGCCTACAAGAGACTCACTTCAGATAAAAAGACACACACAGACTGAAAGTAAAGGGATGGAAAGATACTTCATGAAAATAAAACAAAAACAAAACAGCTGAGGTATCAATACTTATACAAGACAAAACAGACTTTAAAACAAAGGCTATAGCCCTAGCCAGTTTGGCTCAGTGGATAGAGCATCGACCTGTGGACTAACGGGTCCCAGATTCGATTCTGCTCAAGGGCACATGCCCAGGTTTTGGGCTTGATCCCCAGTAGGGGCATGCAGGAGGCAACCAATCAATGACTCTTTCATTCTTGATGTTTCTATCCTTCTCTCCCTCTTCCCTCCTCTCTGAAATCAATAAAATATATTTTAAAAATAAAAGAAAGTCTATAACAAGACACAAATGGGTATTTGTCCGAAGAAGCCCAAAACACTAATTCAAAAAGACATATGTATCCATATGTTCACTGCAGCATTACTTACAATAGCCAAGATACGGAAGCAACTTAAGTGTCCATCAACAGGTGAATGGAAAGTAGTGCAGCCCTAAGCCAGTTTGGCTTAGTGGATAGAGCGTCAGCCTGCAGACTGAAAGGTCCCAGGTTCGATTCTGGTCAAGGGCACATGCCCCGGTTGTGGGCTCAATCCCCAATAGGGGGCGTACAGGATGATGCTGATCAATGATTCTCATCATTAATGTTTCTATCTCTCTCTCTCCCTCTCCCTTCCTCTCTGAAATCAATTTAAAAAAATAGTGCATATATGACTCAGCCATAAAAAAGAATGAAATCTTGACATCTGTAACAACATGGATGGACCTAAAGGGTACTGTGCTAAGTGAAATCAGATAGAAAAAGATAAATGCCATATGATTTCACTTATATGTGATATCTGAAAAACCAAATGAACAAACAAAACAGAAACAAACTCATAGATATAGAGAACAGTTTGATGGTAACCAGATGGGAGTGGGGGTTGGAGGGATGGGTGAAAAAGGGGAAGAAATTAAGAATTACAAATTGGTAGTTACAAAATAGTCATGGGGATATAAAAGATAGCATAGAGAATACAGTCAATAATATTATAATAACTATGTGCAGTGTCAGATAGGTACGAGATTTATCAAAGTGATCACCTCATAGGTCATATAAATGTATAAATACTATGTGTACACCTGAAACTAATATACTGTATGCCAACTATAACAGGAAAATTAAAAACAAAACAAAACACAGCAAAAGAAATCATCAACAAAACAACAAGAAAGCCCACTGTATGGGAGAACATATTTGCCAATGTTATATCCAATAAGGGTTTAATCTCCAACATTTACAGGGAACTCATAGAACTTAACAAAAGGAAGAACTGAAAAAGGCAAAAGGCAAGTCAATATTACTTACTGGAGTCCAACCTTTTATTAGATTAAAAGGAGACAAACCAAGAAATTCTTTCCACTTTTTATGCCATTTTTCTTGTTTTTCAACAATAGAATGTGTTATAGTTGTAAGATCTTCTTCTAATTTATGCCTATAATAGCACAAAAATAATTATTCAAAACACAAATATATAATAAAAGTATTGAGTAAAATTTAAGAAGTTTGTAGAAAAAGGAAAGAAATAAAGTCAATACAGCACATATAAGTTGAATAAACTCTCACAATAAACTCTCAGAACCTAAAATACCTTTATTCCTTTTAAGACTAGAAAACAATAATAGTCCAACTGGAGTGGCTCAGTGGATTGAGCATCATCCCATGGACGAAGAGGTTTTGAGTTCAATTTCCAGTCAGGGCACCTGCCTGGGTTGCAGGATCCATTCAAGACTCCATTAAATAACTGAGTAACTGTTAGGGGCAGCCGATCGATGTGTTTCTCTCATCAATATTTCTATCTCTCTCTTCCTCTCCCTTCCTCTCTATCTAAAAATAAATATGGGCCGAAACCGGTTTGGCTCAGTGGATAGAGCGTCGGTCTGTGGACTGAAAGGTCCCAGGTTCGATTCCGGTCAAGGGCATGTACCTGGGTTGCGGGCACATCCCCAGTGGGAGATGTGCAGGAGGCAGCTGATTGATGTT
>NW_006291549.1:3202974-3208471 GCF_000327345.1 Myotis davidii
GGAGAATATCACATGATCGCACTCATTTATGGAATATAATGAACAACATAAACTGATGAACAGAAACAGATCCAGAGACAGAGAAGCAATCAGACTATCAAGCCTCAGATAGAAGGTAGGGAAGGGTGGGGGTAAGGAGGAGAGATCAACCAAAGGACTTGTATGCATGCATATAAGCCTAACCAATGGACACAGACACCAGGGGGGTGAGGGCATGAGTGGGATGGGGGGGGGGTGGCAATGAGGGGATAGGACACATATGTAATACCTTAATCAATAAAGAAAACAAACAAAAACTGAAAAAGGCAAAAGGCAAGTCAATATTACTTACTGGAGTCCAACCTTTTATTAGATTAAAAGGAGACAAACCAAGAAATTCTTTCCACTTTTTATGCCATTTTTCTTGTTTTTCAACAATAGAATGTGTTATAGTTGTAAGATCTTCTTCTAATTTATGCCTATAATAGCACAAAAATAATTATTCAAAACACAAATATATAATAAAAGTATTGAGTAAAATTTAAGAAGTTTGTAGAAAAAGGAAAGAAATAAAGTCAATACAGCACATATAAGTTGAATAAACTCTGATGTGCAGGGCAGCTGATTGATGTTTCTCTCTCATCGATGTTTCTAACTCTCTATCTCTCTCCCTTCCTCTCTGTAAAAAATCAATAAAATATATTTTTAAAAAATAAAAATAAAAATAAATATGGACACAGACAATAGGGTGCTGAGGGCCTGGGATGGGAGGAGGGCAGGAGCAGGCTGAAAGAAGTTATTGGGGGGGCAGGGGAAGGAGGACCTATGTAATACTTTCAAAAATAAAATTTTTTTAAAAAAAGATTCCCACCCCTGATCTATAGGGTAGTTGTGGAATTAGATGAATTGTAAAGGGCTTAGAACATTGGCTGGCACGTACTAAGTGCTCGATATACAGGAATGTGCAAAATAAATTTCCTTTCCAGTCAAGGGCACATGCTTGGGTTGCGGGCTTTTGTCCCCAGCAGGGGGCGTGCAGGAGGCAGTTGATCAATGATTCTCTCACATCATTGATGTTTCTATCTCTCTCTTCCTCTCCCTTCCTCTCTGAAATCAATAAAAAATATTTTTTAAAAAAGAAAGCAATAATACACCTATTACTCCATTTATCTTTAAAATACAATTTTTTTCAGCCTTGGGTGGTGTGGCTCAGTTGGTTGAACATAGTCCCATGCACCAAAAGGTCACTAGTTCCATTCCTGGTCAGGACACATGCAGGGGTTGTGGGATCAATCCCCAGTCTGGGTGTGTACAGAAGGCAACTGATCGATGTTTCTCTCTCACACCCATGTTTCTCTCTCTATCTCCCTCTTCTTCTCCCTTCATTTCAGAGAGAGAGAAAGAGAAGAGAGAGAAACATCAATGAAGAGAGAGAATCATTGATCAGCTGTCTCCTACACACCCCCTACTGGGGATTGAACCTGCAATCTGGGCATGTGCCCTGACTGGGAATTGAAAGGTGACCTCCTGGTTCATAGGTCGGCACTCAACCACTGAGCCACAATGGCCAGGCAAAAAAACATCAATAAAAAAATAAAATATAATTTATTTCCTGGTTCTGAACTCGAATCAAAATTCTACTCCCTTATCTGTCCTGTCCATGCCTAAAGACAGCCCATACCTCAGTCACTCTGCTCAAATAAAAAACTTTTCTGAGCCCTAGTTTTGTTTTTTAATTTCTCTAGATCCTTTTTTTTTTTTTTTTTTTTTTGATTTCAGAAAGGAAGGGAGACAGAGAGAGAAACATCAATGATGAGAGAGAATCACTGACTGGCTGCCTCCTACACACACCTTACTGGGGATCGAGCCAGCAACCTGGACATGTGCCCTGGAGTGGAATCGAACCTGGGACCCTACAGTCCGCAGGCCTATCCATTGAGCCAAACCAGCTAGGGCTTGAGCCCTAATTTTATTAGTAGATCCCACAAAAGAAAAGCAATAGAAAAGTTAAAATTATTTCATAAAGAATTATCACTCACAGCAAATATATTCCAGACATAAAGAAAATTACATTAATTTTCCTTTCTACTTCGTGTGTCTCTCTGAAAGCTAATGACAGGTTTTTGAGTACTAGTAAAATGTTCACACTTGTTTGCCAAAGCTAAAGAGTTGTTAAACTACATGAGTTGTGCTGAAAATTTATTAAAACCATTCTATTCCTCACCCAATAAAATAACAGAGAATCTTACTGGTGTACCTCATATGCTGCAGATCCAATAATCTTTCTCTCTGTAATTTGGCCTCTTTTTCAAGGAAGCGAAGGTCTATTGTCAGTTTTGCTTGGTCAGCCTGACAACATTCATATTTCATTATTTTCAAGACTTCATTTAATAACTGAATAACTGTCAACAGGTTCAATTTCCCAGCCTCATAAACATTTCCTATGTGCAACTAAGGGTTCAAAGGGGGAAAAAAGTAGTAAACTATCAGTTCTTAACATAATAAACTAGTATATAAACATACTTATATGTTTTACTCTTATAATAAAAGGTTACCTTAAAGAATAAAAAAAAAAATTTAAATGTCTACCCCAAAATAACACTATGTAAATAATTTTGGTCCAAAGAAAACTGTTGTGGAACAATTAACATGCCATACTACAGTTTTATAATGTAAAAAGTTGAAAACCAGAATGAAAGAAATGCAAATAAATGAAAGCAAAATAAAGATTAAGGAAAAAAGAGCAGATTTGGAGAAAGATTATGAATTCATGTCTTGTTTTGTTCCTGCAGCCTATCGGCTGAGGCCAGGCAATGGTTCAAGGCCACAGTTTGCTCTGGCATGGGGCACTATGAAAGACCCAAGGGGATGGGCCTGCCATAAATACAAATCCATGTATAATAAATCATATTTTAACAAAAGCTGCAAATTGATGGTACCTACAGGCTAAATCCAAACTTAGACATGATTTTTGACCTGCATAGTTCCAGTGTTTTAAAATCATTTGCCCAGGGGTGGGCAAACTTTTTGACTCGAGGGCCACAATGGGTTCTTAAACTGGACCGGAGGGCCGGAACAAAAGCATGGATGGAGTGTTTGTGTGAAATAATATAAATTCAAAGTAAACATCATTACATAAAAGGGTACGGTCTTTTTTTACCAATAGTTTTATTCATTTCAAACGGGCCGGATCCAGCCTGTGAGCCGTAGTTCGCCCA
Source organism: Myotis davidii (assembly GCF_000327345.1). Taxonomy (NCBI): domain Eukaryota; kingdom Metazoa; phylum Chordata; class Mammalia; order Chiroptera; family Vespertilionidae; genus Myotis; species Myotis davidii. The sequence goes on from NW_006291549.1 coordinate 3,206,172, forward strand.
CGGCTGCCCTAGCCTGTCTGGCTCAGTGGACAGAGCGTCAGCCTGCGGATCAAAGGTTCCCAGCTTTGATTTCAGTCAAGGGCATGTACCTTGGTTGCAGACTCCTTCCTCCCTGGCTCTGCTCAGGGCTTGTGTAAGAGGCAACCAATCGATGTGTTTCTCTCACATCCATGTTTCTCTCAGTCATTCCCTCTCTTTTCCACTCTCCCTAAAAATCAATGGAAAAATATCCTTGGGGGAGGATTAACAACAACAACAAAATCATTTTAATTAGTTGCCAATATTTTTAATCATAGATTTCACATAAAAATTACTATTTCTCTACCGAAAGCATGGAGGCATAGAACAGACTGACATTCTCAATGTAGGATTGGGGTGGGGGGGGATGAGAAGAGATAAACCAAACAACTTATATACATAGCCCATGGACATGGGCAATAGGGTAGTGAAGACCTGATGGGGGCGGGGGGACCCGGCTGAGAGGAGGAGGTTAAGGGGTGGGGTGGGGGGAATACTGTAATACTATCAACAATAAAAAATATATTTAACAAGATTTTTAAAAATTACTTCTCCAAAGACGTCATCACTTCCAACTTTATTCTATTCCACACAATTAGTGTACTTCATTTATACACATTACCTGCCTAGTCTCTCTAGAACTCTCAGAGTCTCATTTTTATGCACTCTGAATGTGAAGTGCCTGTCATGTTACCTATGAAAGCTCTTCAGGGTCACAATATTTTATCTTTGTATCCCCTGTACTATAATCAATACCTGGCATATAGTAAGTTCTTAATAAATTGTAAGTTTAATTTTTTTTAAAGTAGATGGAAGCATCCCATAAGCAAGTGGAAATAATTTCTTTTAACTTTTTAAAATCCTCACCCAAGGATTATGTTCATTGATTTGAGAGAGAGGGGAAGGGGGGAAACATCAATTGGTTGCCTCCTGTACCCACCCACCAGGGATCAAACCCACAACCTAGATATGTAGCCTGACCATAAACTGAATCTGCCACCTTTTGGTGTACGGGATGGACTATGCTCCAACCGAGCCACTCAGCCAGAGAGCAAGTGGAAATAATTTTATGTAGCCTAGGTTAAAAGAGAGAGGCGGGAAATACCAATTTGAGAATATTAATATATAGGAAGCTGATAAAGCCAGAAAATACACATGAATTTATAATGTGGGAAAGAAAGGAGGACATTAAAGGAACCATGGGAGCACTTTCATGTAAAAGTCAAGCAGAGAAAAAGGAATCAGTGAAAATACTGAGAACAGCAAACTGAAAAACCAGAGGAGCAGAGAAATTGAAGTCATAAAAGCTAAAGGAAAAAACACTCTGAAATATTAATAGCATCAAGATGAAAGAGAAAGCAGAGAGGATAGAGCCTTTTTAAGAAGACTTTTAAGATAGAACCTTTTTAATTTAGCAATCAGGAGATCATTGTTGTTCTATTAGAGAATTTATGAAGAACTAAAAGCACCATATCATCTTCCTAAATAACTTCCTACTCTCTACACTATATATGATGCAACACCATACAAGGTATGGACAATTAATAAAAGTTGATGGATATAAAGACACACAGCCTTGCCCTAACTGGTTTGGCTCAGTGGGTAGAGTGTTGGCCTGTGGACTGAAGGGTCCCAGGTTCAATTCAGGTCAAGAGCACATACTTAAGTTACAGGCTCAATCCTTGGCCCTGGTCAGAGTGCAGGTGGGAAGCAACCAATCGATGTGTCTTTCTCACATCAATGTTTCTCTCTGTCTCTCCCCCTTTCTTCCACTCTCTAAAAAATCAATGGAAAAATATCCTCAGGTGAGGATTAACAAAAAAGACAATAAAATAAAAAATAATCAATAAAAAGATACACAGCTTTATCAGAACCCCTGTGTATAAAAGCTTTACTAGATATACTCAAAAATAAATTTGGAAAACATCCTATCTAATAAAAGAGAAACATGGCAATTAGCATACGACCGCTACCCTTCCCATTGGCTAATCAGGGCATTATGCAAATTAACTGCCAACCAAGATGGCGGCCGGCAGCCAGGCAGCTGAAGCAAACAGGAGGCATGCTTGCTCCAGTGATGGAGGAAGCCAAGGTTCCCTCCCTGCGGTGGCCGGGCTCTGAGCACCGAAAGCAACAAAGTTACAATTTTAGAAGCTAAACAAACCCCAGATACCCGCTTTCGGCAGGCCATGGCCTCGGAGCTGGAGCAGCAACAAAGTTTCAATTATAGAAGGTAAATAAAATCCCAGAATAAAAAGATAAAAAGAAAAAAAGGAGCGGCT
>NW_006291549.1:3208690-3225148 GCF_000327345.1 Myotis davidii
GGAAGGCGCCCCAACCCCCTGATCAGCCCTGCTCTGTGGGTGATAGAGGGCGGCGCTCCAACCCCCTGATCCGCCCTGCCCTGAGTGTGACAGGGGATGGTGCCCCAACTCCCCTATTGGCCCTACTCTGTGAGTGACAGTGGGGAGCTCCTCAACGCCCTGATGGGCCCTGCTCTGTGCGTGACAGGGGGGAGCTCCCCAACCTCTTGATGGGCCCTGCTCTGTGCATGACAAGGGGCAGCGCCCCATCCCCCTGATTGGCCCTGCTCTGTGCGTGACAGGAGGTGGCACTGCAACCTCCCCATTGACCCTGCCTTGAGTGTGACGGGGGCGGTGCCCCAACCCCCCAATCTGCCCTACCCTGATCGTGACTGAGGGTGGCATCACAACCTCCCAATCTCCGTGCTCTGTGCATGACGGGGCAGCGCCCCAACTCCCCAATTCGCCTTGCTCTGAGCCCGACCAAGGGCTGCACCTAGGGATTGGGCGCTGCCCTCTGCCATCCGGGAGCAGGCCTAAGGAAGCAGGTCGTTATCTTCCGAGGAGTCCCAGACTGCGAGAGGGCACAGGCCAGGCTGAGGGATCCCCTCCCCCCTGCCCCCGAGTGCACAAATTTCTGTGCACCGGGCCTCTAGTGTAATATATAAAATAACTGCATAAGGGAGTCATCTCAAAAGCTTCTTTAATATCAAATGCTTACCTGACACATTTGTTTCTCAATTTTGTCAAGTAAGAGCCTTGGAACATCAATAGCAACGTTAGTTCCATCTAAAGTATACTGGTCAGCAAGACTGAGGACTGAACTAACAATTTCTCTCTCTTCTTCCAAAAACAAGAGAGTTTCATTCACTGAAGCCCACAAAGACCGAACCTTTGAAAACAGACAAACATAACATAAAGTCTACATGTAACCTGTACATACATGAAAGAAATGTAAAACACAACTATACATTCACTCCCAAGAACAAATGAAGTATTCCTGGAATGGCTTCTGGTGAGGAAATTAGCTAACTATATTTTACTTTTTTTTTTTAAACTGTATTTTTAATAGTCTAAAATCATTGTTAGTATTTCCAATGGGGATTTTTTTTTTTTACATAGGAAAATACTTATTGAACTTTAATTAAAGTTATGTGCACACAGCTTTTAGAAAAGATAGCATTTTGTAATGAATATATATTTAGATATCTTGGAGTTGTATTTTTTTATGCTGACCCTTAAATTGTCATCCTTTTTCAAGAACTAGGGGTTTAAGGCTCTTGTAAATTGTAAACCAGAAAATGTTTACTAACCATTATCGCCAAGCATCTCAAAGAAGAGGAAGAGGGAATTCAACATGGACATATTTCAGGCAAAATGCCCAAAAAATTCAACAAAGTAAAATTAGTAAAATAATTTAAAAATCTGACCCCCTAATTAAATTAGTTTCTTCTATTTATTCTTTTTAACATTCTCAAAGGGTTGTCAATAAACACTCTAAATATCTCTGAAGCTGTTTTAATGGTTTACTTGTAATTATTATAATCCTAAAATCCCAACATGTATGCAATACAGCATGTAGCTGGTATCTTTTCTTGAGGTAAATTCAAGTATTTTGGCAAACTAATAAAGTTTAATAATAACAATAATCTCCAGCAGGGCTTTAAAACTAAAAAATTTCTCAGTAGAATCTAGCCCACTATGATTTTCAAAACAAATCTAAGAAGCCTTATACTACCAAGATGTGAGTAGTATTTCCTGTATTCTGACATGCTAGCAATCTAAGGAAGATTTTCCAGGAAGAAATATTTTCATGAGAAAACAAAAACAAGAATACTACACAGTAATCATAAGCCATTCAATTTTCAAAAAGTTAAAAGGTTTGAAAAAACCATGCTTTTTAAAAAATTTTCAGAGGGGAAGGAGAGGGAAAGACAGGTAGAAACATCAATGATGAGAGAATCATTGATCGGCTGCCTCCTGCATGCCCCACACTGGGGATCAAACCCGCAAACCGAGCATGTGCCCTTGACCAAAATCGAACCTGGGACCCTTCAGTCCGCAGGCAGACGCTCTATCCACTGAGTCAAATCGGCTAGGGCAACCATGCTTCTTTAAAGGCATCAAAAACTGCAGTTAAGTCCTAGCTGGTTTGGCACACTGGATAGAGCCTCAACCTACGGACTGAAGGGTTCTGGGTTTGATTCCAGTTTAGGGCACATGCCCAGGTTGCTGGCTTGATCCCCAGTAGGGGGCATGCAGGAGGCAGCCAATCAATAACTCTCTCTCTGCCGAAACTGGTTTGGCTCAGTGGATAGAGCATCGGCCTGCGGACTGAGGGGTCCCGGGTTCGATCCCGGTCAAAGGCATGTACCTGGGGTGCGGGCACATCCCCAGTGGGAGATGTGCAGGAGGCAGCTGATCGGTGTTTCTCTCTCGTCGATGTTTCTACCTATCTATCTCTCTCCCTTCCTCTCTGTAAAAAATCAATAAAATATATTTTAAAAAAAAAATAACTCTCTCTCATCATTGATGTTTCTATTTCTCTCCCTCTCCCTTCCTCTCTGAAATCAATAAAAACTATATATGTATATTTTTTAAAAAGATGCTGCGTTCAATAATAAGAATAGTCACATGCACTAAACTGGAAGCTCCATGAGAAAAGGGACTTTGCCTGTTTTTGTCATTCCTATAGCAGCTGTAATATCTAGAAGAACGCCTGGCAAATGGCAGATGAGTGAATGAACAATTATTTCCTGAGGGTGGCACTCACCTTTTCCAGGGACAAAGTGCCTGAGCAGCCAAATTTATACCCAAAGGAGCATGATGGCCACAGAATCAGAACAACGATCTTGAAGACAGATGTCATCTGAACACAGAAGCCTAAGAAAATACTCCTACCCCACATCAAAGTCAACCTCTAAAGCAAGCACGTCAAACTCAAAGGCTAACATGGGCCAAATAAACAAGGTTTAAGTTTATGTAAGCCGCAAAAAAACAAAAGCTCCAATTTTCATAAAAACGTAGGTTTATTTCAATAGAGACATGCTGAATACAAAGGGCTGAAATAAATGAGTAATCGTTAACATAAAATAGAACATTTTAATAAAAATTAATATTTTTTCTTGAGCATGAACTTACCAGACACTGAACAACTGCACAAATTAATAAGCGTAACGCAAATAAACCTATTTTTCTTGTTCTCCGAAAGCAAAATATTTCCTATTGCGTACACCAAACAAGTCAGTACAAGAGTAATGACGAGCCCTGACCGCTTTGGCTCAGTGGATAGAGTGTCCTCTGTAAAAAATTCAATAAAATATATTTTCAAAGAAAAAAATATATCTATACATATATATATGTATATATATATGTATATATATACACACATATATATTTTTAAAGAGTAATGACGAGGCAGTCGGCTGCTACAATAGTTGCTGCTAGTATTAGTGGAGAGAAATGGTGCACCAGAATATAAGGCGCATAAGGTAAAGAAATGCAACATGATTATAGTAATCAGTCATCAGCAAACATTGTAATTCGTTAATAATTATGTATAATAGGATATTGTAAAAATTAAGTTACAAAATTTTTATTAAAATGTTTCTTACATACCGTTATATTGGCTGGACCGCAAAAATATTCATTGTGGGCCGAAGTTGTGGGCTGCATGCAACCCGCGGGCCATGAGCTTGACATGCTTGCTCTAAAGCCTTAGACCATTTATGTCTGCCAGATTACTCTCTATTACCAACCAGCTTCAATTTTGCTTCTCATTTTTCTTCCATACTTAACATCTCCTTTCAGTTAATATATCTTATTTTGATAAATACTACTGATTAAGTTACAATCAAACCGAACTTTTCTTGCTGGCATGACTTTAACCATATTCAAAGCTGCATATATTTAGTCTTATAAATTATAAGCTGTTTTTTTCCCATCATATTCAAACCTTTTAGAGGCACCCTTGTTGATACCTTTACATATATAACACTTATAAGAATAAATACTATCACAAAAAATACTATCACAAAAGTAAGAAAGATTACATTTCTCTCTTCAAAAGCTGTCTCACCTTTTGAATTTTTTCTTGTATATCACTTTGGTCATCATAAGGTTCCATGCTAGTTAAAAAGTAATCTCATTAGTCATATTTTTAAACTTAATTTTTATTGTTGACACTATTACAGATGTCCTCATTTCCCCCGTAATTTTTCCCCTGCTTCCCCTTCCCTCTGGTCATCATCACATTGTTGTCTGTGTCTATGGGTTATGCATATATGTTCTTTGGCTTCTTTCATCCTATCCTCCCCTCCCCGCTTCCCTGACAGCTGTCAGTCTGTTCCAGTATCCATGCTTCTGTTTCTATTTTATTCAGTAAATTCCACATATAAGTCAGATCATACGGTATTTGTCTCTCTGACTGGCTTATTTCACTCAGCATGACAATCTCCAGGCCCATTAGTCATTTTAAAAATCACATGGTGGCCCTAGCTGGTTTGGCTAAGTGGATAGAGCATCAGCCTGCAGATTAACAGGTCCTGGGTTCGATACCAGTCAAGGGCACGTACTTCAGTTGCAGGCTGTCCCCAGCCCTTGTCAGGGTACACGCCGGAGGCAACCAATTGATATATCTCTCTCATATTGATTTTTCTCTCTCTGTCTCTCTCTCCCCTTCCCTTCCACTCTCTCTAAAAATTAATGGAAAAACATCCTCAGATGAAGATTAAAAAAAAAAATCACGTTAATTTACCATCCAAAGAGCTAACTGATCAGCAAAACCACCCACTAACAACCATTCCATTTAAAGCAAAAATAAAATTCTAGCTCAAAGCAATAATTTATTAGAAGAACTGGACTAGGAATCAGAATTATATTCTATAACTATCATCTAACTATCGCTATTATTTATGTTTCTGAGACTCTCAGTTTCTCACCTGTAAAATGCAATAGCTAAACTAATATATAAAGCAACTTCCAGCTCTACAAATCACTTACTTTTTCATTTGGTTTTGCAGTCCTATATATTCTGATCTCAAATTTCGTACTTCTTCATCTAATAATCTGTAAGAAAACGTATAAAATGACAACTCTACATATGCTTCTCAACTTATGATGGGGTTACATCCCGATAAGCCCATCACAAGTTGAAAATATCATAAGTCGAAAATCTATTTCATACACCTAACCTACTGAACATTATAGCTTAGCATAGTCTACCTTAAATGTGCTCAGAACACTTACTTTAGCCTACACTTGGCCAATTCTCTTGTGTTTTATCTTAAGAGTAATTGCCTTGCCCTTCTGCTTACCAGAAACAAGAGGCACAAATAGCATTTTGTTGACATGAGGGGGTGTGAAAACTTAAAACACAATATCCAAAAAACACTGGCAACAGAGTTAAGTGCAGAGTATCAGTTATTTACCCTGTGATCGTGTGCCTGTGTAAGAACTGTGGCTCGCTGCCACTGCCCTCACAACAGAGTATCATACCACATACCATCAGACCAGGAACAATCAAAATTCAAAATTCGAAGTACAGTTTCTAGTGAATGCATATCACTTTCACACCATCATAAAGTCAATATATCTTAAGTCTAACCACTGTAAGTCAGGGTCCATCTATAATTCCATTACAATTAAACAGTATAGATACTTCAATATTTTCCACCTTCCATATCTTTGCTCAAGGCTTCTGAGGACTATTCCTCCAAATACACCCAGCAGCCAGCTAAAGGATTCTACACTCCCTTCTAAAGTCCCAGGATTTAACATACAGGCTGCTATTAAGATGGACCACGGACTTTTTGATTCATGTACTCTCTGACTTCATGTAAAAATGTTGGAGGTCAATAAAATTACTCTGCCCTCTTGCCGAAACTGGTTTGGCTCAGTGGATAGAGCATCAGCCAGCAGACTGAAGGGTCCCAGGTTCGATTCCGGTCAAGGGCATGTACCTGGGTTGCGGGCACTTCCCCAGTGGGAGATGTGCAGGAGGCAGCTGATCAATGTTTCTCTCTCATCGATGTTTCTAACTCTCTGTCTCTCTCCCTTCCTCTCTGTAAAAAATCAATAAAATATATTTTTAAAAAAATTACTCTGCCCTCTTATCCTTGTCTCACATTCCTAGGGGATAAATTTTAATGTTATCTAAGACAGTCAAGCAATATTGCAGCTTTAAGACAGTATCAAAAGATTTTGTATACTGATTTGGCTCAGTGGAGAGCGTCTGCCTGTGGACTCAAGGGTCCCAGATTTGATTCCGGTCAAGGGCACATGCCCAGGTTGCAGGCTCGATCCCCAGTAGGAGGTGTGCAGGAGGCAGCCAATCAATGATTCTCTCTCATGATTGATGTTTCTCTCTCTCTCCCCCTTTCCCTTACTCTCTGAAAGTCAATAAAAATGTATTTTAAAAAAATAATTTTGTAGCTTTAATGATAGATAACACAGCATTTAAAAAGGTATCTTATCAGAAGAAGAAAAAAGTATCTTACTGAAGTTGTTAATAATTGTAAAAATTACACACAAACTATTTTGAGACTAAGAACCTTGCCTATCTTGTTTAACACTGTAACCTAAAAACATATCTGCTGAAGAGATGACCCTAAACATAAAATAGTATAAAATGGTTAAAGAAACTATGGAATACCTACTTAAAGGAATATCTACTTAATACATCAGCAAACTACTGAATATCTACTCAGCAAACTATTAAATGGTCACTAAAAGTAATAACTATAGAAATATGGAAAAATTTACAGAATGAAATATTAAGATAAAAAAGGATACAAAATAGAATGAACAGTATACATCTTAAAAACATATCTCCAAGTTAAAAGAAAAAACTCCTAAGAAATTAAAATTTTAAACTAAAGTGACCTTTTCCTTTTCTCTAAATTTTCATTTACAGTTTACCTAAAGTTTAAAACATTTTATTCAGAAGTTATCTGGCTTTAAAATGGAAAGATAACAGCACAGAGTTTTGAAGTAAACATGGATTACTACCACTGAAGGCATACTAATGACATTTATACACAAAGAAAAGAATTTTCCATTTCTAACTATCAAAGTATTACTTACTGTGCATTTTCTTGATACTTCTGGAAAACAAAATCTTGTCTTTGTAAAATCTGTAAAAATCTGTTACGTGCTACATGAGACCTGGCAATGCACATGTGCAAATCTTGTGGCTTTAAATTAAATGTCTCTGCAACATGCTTGAATGAATCTATATGGAACACAAGATCATAGAAAACTTAGACTTATAAGCTAATAAATATTAAAACTGCTGGCTTTTATTAATTATTATTTACTTTTTAAAGAGATTAACAGCTTCATATAACAACTCCTTAAAAGCTGGCATACCACATACACAAATATTACCTATTCAAAATAATTAAAACCCAGAAATATATATGTATACTAAAAATAAAAATAAAAAACTAAAAGAAAATAAACCAAAATGTCAGCAATGGTAATCTCTAGAAATTGGAAGATGGGTACGGTTTACTGAATCAACTTTTCTGTATTTTCCTGTCCATGTTTTATTAGCATAAACCAAATAAACAGAGTATATTTAATAAGCTACAAGTAGCATTCTAAGTCTCAGATTAAAAATCCAGTATGTATTTTGTTTCTATGAATTTGCAAATAGATCAAATCACTTTAAAACTGCAACTTGTAACAAAAAATTCCCACACATTACCAGTAGCCAAAATAAATCTCCCACACATTCAACACAACATTTAATACAGTGTATTAGAGGCAAGCTATAATTTGCAGGTCTTATTTGGTCCACTGGCTGTTTTTCTGAGGTCAGCAACACGCAAGGAATACTTTCCACATTTTTAAAGGGTTGTATTAAAATTTTTTAAAAAGTAGGCCCGGTGGATCAGTGACTAAGCGCTGACCTATGAACCCTAAGGTCACGGCTCAATTCCCGGTCGGGGCACATGTCCAGGTTGCAGGCTAGATCCCCAGTGTGGGGCGTGCAGAAGGCAGCCAATCAATGATTCTCTCTCATCACTGATGTTTCTGTCTCCCTCTCCCTTCCTCTCTGAAATCAATAAAACTATTTTTTAAATTAAATTAAAATTAAAAAATAAAACAGAGAGGTATATATGACAGAGACCTGTATGGTCCACAAAGTCAAAAATATTTATTATCTGGCCTTATATAGAAAATGTTTCCCAACCTCTGTATTAGAACATACTAAAATAATTTGAATTATTACTTATATCCATTATTTCAAACTGTAATTCTAATAGAACATTAACTATTAGCCTTCTGAGCTTACTTAATATTTTTATCTTATCATTGATGATTTGCAAACTGCAAAGAATAAATACTTAAGAAACAAAAAGAATTCCTACTATAAGTTTAACTTACTTTTGGAATGTGTTTTTATATATTTTATTGCAACAAATCTTGCAAAATGATACATCAGGTGAATAAACTTAGGACCACCAGGAGAAAGAAATAGTGAAGCAACAACTTGAGGAAAGTTATTTCCACATTCCACCTAGGAAAAAATGAATAATTTGAAGTACTTATCAACAATAACCTTTATATTCACATCAAACTTTTGAAGCATAATGGGATTGATGAGGATTATTCCATTTGAATCCAAAATTTAATATTGGAATCATTCTAAAATTTTGGTGGACTTGTCACAAAAAGGTAATTACAATATAACCCTCTAATTATTGACACTATTTGGGGACACAAGTTAAAATAATCTATAATCAAAAAGGTTTTCTTTAAATTAAAACTGACTCCAGGGAATCAAAAACCTATTTCCAATGCACCTAGCCAGCAAAACTGGTTTTTTAGAAATATACAGAAATCCCATTCAAAAACCATAAAAAGTATTATTGTAATTAATCTTGCTTATACTGTTAGCATAAAAGCATTAAAAGTATTTCACCTCTAGGCCCTGCTGATGTAGCTCAGTGGTTGAGCATCGACCCATGAACCAGGAGGTCATGTTTGGATTCCCAGTCAGGGCACATGCCTAGGTTGCCAGCTCCATCCCAATTGGAGGCAGCCAATTGATTTTTTTTTTTCATCATTGAAATTTCTATCTCTAGCTCCCTCTCCCTTCCTCTCTCTGAAATCAATTTTAAAAAAAAGAAAACACAATATATTTTTTTCACCTCTAAAAAAGATTATACCTCAAGAAAGCCAGAAAAAAAACTAATGTATTTTTTAACCTCTTAAAGTTTTCATTTTCCAGAAAGAGAATACTTACAGAAATTTTTTTTAACCATTCACAGCAAAGTTTCCGGAATTCAGTATCACTTTTTTGGTCAAATGGAGGCCAACAAACTCTTAAAAACAAAAATAAAATCATTAGAATTACGAACGAAAAGTCAACTCAACAAAAATTTTTCTCCCATACAAAAAACAATAATGCTAAATGAAGCAAGGCTAGCATTCATAGACTTCAACTAATGAGAGACACCAACCTGTGAGAAAGTGGGTCTTTTTCTTTATAAATATCTATGGGGTTGAGTTCATTTTCGTGTGAATAACCAATAAATATATATATATATAAAATAAAAATATTAATCACTCTTATTATTACTAAAAATCAGCTAAAGATGAGAATACTCTCAATGGATACTGGACTAACACATAGAGAAGTTATAAGTAAGTTAGTATGTTAAGCCTAGAAACAAAAGAGAAATATCAATGGTTACATGTGAAGACCACATGAGAAGAAAAGCCATGACAGCTTCTGACTCCAAAAGATAATCTATATTACAGTCAGTGGGTACTACTGTTTTGTGGATAAAAAAGATATAAAATTATTTAAAAAAGAAAAGCTTTGCCAGTGTTTTAGTTAAAAACTAACAGACTTAAATTTACCTACTGCTTTCCCCTAACAATCAATTTTATCTAAATTTTTATTCTGAGGTATTTTAGGACCCCATGTTTGTTTGTTTTTTTTAATTTCTATAGCATATCGTATGTTCTATATTAATAGAAAAAATTAGTATGCATAGAAAAAAGATTGAAAGGCTGGAATGTCAACAAGTATTCTCTGGTTGGTGGGTTTGGGAATAATTTCTACATCCTTCATTACATTTTTCTGTATTTTCTGAATTGTTTAAAATGAGCTTTATTTTGTTTATAATTGGAGGGAGGAATCAGAAAGTCTGTTTTGAACAGAGGAAGCCCTCTATAGTAATGATAAAAATTTCCAAAAAAATGTTTCAAATATATCTGTTCTCCTGATCATTCATAACCTTAACTGAAGGCAAAATATTAAGACTAAACTATCAAAAATGAAACAATGCCCTAAACAATGTACTTACTTATTGCTTTTTTATGTTGAGGATGATGACAGAATATAAACACTGAAACAAATGTGAACACTTTTTCTGACAAAAGAAACCTAAAGCACATGCAAAATAACTTGGAACCAAGGCTAGTGGGTATTACATTTTTATCTCCTTCCTAAACTATTTAATATTCAACACTATATAACAACTAGAGGTCCAGTGCATGGATTTGTGCACCAGTGGTTTCCCTGAGGGGTCCTGGATTGCAAGAGGGCACAGGCTAGGCCAAGGGGCCTCTAGTATGCATATAAGATCTTGGATTAATCTCTTCCCGCCCTCCCCCCAGACCCTTCCTTCTGAGATTCATCAGTATGTTCCATGTTTCCATGCCTGTGCATTGAGCATCTGCCCCCGGTGGTCAGTGCGCATCATAGCTACCAGTTGAATGGTCAAACACTTAGCATATTAGCCTTTTATATAGAGAGATAGGCTAAACTTAATGGAAATTATTTTTGCTTATAGCACTTGACACTTATATATCAGTAACAAAAAAAATAAGGATTTACAGAAACCTGGAAAGTAAAAATAGACAAAACAAAGAACAGTGCCTATAATAAAAGGAATAAGACAGGGGGTAATTAACAAAAAGAAAAAAGTAAGCAAAACTGAGTATATAAATTGGTACCAGTTGTTTTGCCTAATAATTAAGACTATGAAGCCCTAGCCAGTTTGATTCAGTGGATAGAGCATCAGCCTGCAAACTGAAAGGTCCCAGGTTCAATTCCAGTCAAGGGCACATGCCTGGGTTGTGGGCTCCATCTCCAGTGGGGGACTTGTGGGAGGCAGCTGATCCATGATTCTCTCTCTCCCTTTTTCTTCCTCTCTGAAGTCAATAAAAATATATAAAAGCCCTAACCAGTTTGGCTAAGTGGATAGAGCGTCGGCCTGCGGACTCAAGGATCCCGGGTTCAATTCTGGCCAAGGGCATGTGCCTTGATTGCGCACACATGCCCAGTGGGGAGTGTGCAGGAGACAGCTGATCAATGTTTCTCTCTCATTGATGTTTCTAACTCTCTATCCCACTCCCTTCCTCTCTGTAAAAAATCAATAAAATACATTAAATATGTATCTATATATATATACACACATACATACATAGATACACACACACACACACACACATATATATATATATACTATAAAGAATGTTAGGAACCAATTTTATAAAACAAAATCTAACTTACCTATGAAGCATATGATTTTTAAGATTAGTACCAAACAAAGATTACTCAGGTTTATAAAGGTTAAGCACCAAATTTGTAAGGCTCAAACCTGATTTATCAATTCAAAATAATACTGAAAGGCCAAAGATGAAATCCTAGCTTTTATCAAGACATAGTCCCTTTTCAAATTTGAGAATGACTAGTTACAAAAAAAAAAAAAGAAGAATTATTTAAAAAAAAAAAAAAAGTTTTACTCACTTGAAAACTTCTTTGGTGAGAGACTGGTCCAGCGTTTGAAACAAGAAATAAGACACTATTTGAAAGGCATCACGGTTTGGCTTGTCGAACATGTTCCTAATTGTTTAAAAAAAAAAATAAAAGCAGGGGACAAAAAGAAAAATGGTTAATAAAACTAAGTATCATCGAAAGCTTTATAAGAGTTTGACACAAATTAATATTTTTAATTCTCTTCAAGAGATCAAGGCAAATTAACTTTTCTCACTCATGTACACTTTTACAACAAGTTAAGAAAAACATACAAGTTTTATTTCTGATTCTGAAAGAACAGATCAAATAAAACTTACAGTGAGAACATTCTAAGAAAAAAAAGGAAAGGCTAATTAGGTGGAGAATACCATGCATGGACTATGATACAAGGAAGCTAATGATACCAACCAACATTTACTGAATAACAATAAAAAGCAGCTAATATTTATTGAATTCATTATTTCCAAGTATTACATTAAGCCTTTTATAGGTAGTAACTCATCTAATTTTTAACACAATCATATGAGGTTAATTAAGTACTGTGCCAATTGCTTTAACATGGATTATTTTATTTAATCTTAATGATAGTAGAAAGTAGTTGGATTATCCCCATTAAACAGATGAAGAAATGTAAACTTTAGAGAAAATAGATAATTTGCCCAAAATTACATAACCAAGAATGGAAAAGCAGTGGTTTGCAGTATGTTATCTGACCCCAGAGTCTAGGGTCTTTACTATTACATTTTATTCCTAGAACCATCTTATAATGTAATTCTAGCAATCCCCTTAAGAGTTTTTATTGTCCTGATTTCCCTCACTAATCAAGACAAAAACTTAAAAAAATACAGTATGTAAAAACAAAACAAAACCTAAGCCTTATAAGAAATGTCACACAGGTATTGGCAACCTCTAGGTCAGCTACTGCTCTATGGTCCATGTCCCCTCCTCACACCCCTCTGGAGACCCCAGGGCTGTGGAGGTGTCTGGTGGGAGTGGGAAATTCAGGCTTTGGGGACTGCCCAGGCTAGGAGGAAGAGTTTTCTGAACTTCTTCTAAGGCAGAGAAGACCCACCTCGGAAACCATGCTCTGCTGCATAGCCCGCCTGGAGGATTTTAAGCTTGACTTTGACAATTCCCAAGGCAAAACAACTCAAAATTGGCATGGAGGGGGAGCCACCATTTTTCAAACTCTTGCCAGTGAAGTGTGGGTAGTAGTATGGAAAATTAACAAAAGCAATTTAAGATCTCTGGATAAGCAAGGGATAAAAAAGGAACATATATCCTAATAGAAGTTAATGCTTATACCGAAGAAGGAAAGAACCTGTGGAAGTTACAGATAAAAAATTATGAGTGCTCCCCCATTAACCTATTATGAAAAGGTCACTTGCCCCCCTCCCCCCCCCGCAAAAAAAAAGTAATTTACATGGATACAACTCAAGTATCAAGAGAAGTTAAAAGCAATAAAATCAAATAACTATAAAGGGAAGGTCTCACAAGAAACTGAAGCCATTATAATAAAGGAAACTCATTAGAACATAATAAAATATATGTAAGGGAATTCTATGTGCTATTATAAAATAGTTTTAACATTTGGAATAGAAATCCGAGATATTTTCACGTTTAATACATTTTCAACAATGACCTGAAGGAATATCTCACTTGGGTAATTCCTTGTTTTCAGACACTAAAAACAAATTGGATTAGGAGTTAGCGAATTAAAAAATGGGCTGAGAGTTACTAGAATGCATGACAAATAGATGTGAGTATTCCTTCTATGAATACATAAAGCTATTATCTTGAGATTTTAAAAAAGAGTTAATGTTAAAGTTCCCATGCTATAACCATGTACAGTGACAGATGGTTACTAGATGTATTGTGTTGATCTCTTTGTAAGGTATGTTAATATTGAATCACTATGTTGTACACCTAAAACTAATATAATACTACATGTCAACCGTAATAAGTAAATTAATCTTTTAAATTGAGAAAAAACATTTTTTTAAGTTTCCATGCTTACCCATGTCAAACAACTCTTTGTCCTTGAAATGTTTGTACTCAACACAAATGTTACCTCATTATCTCACACTTATTTTTTTCTACAAAGTATCCTGCTTCTTCTCTTTGACACTTTAATTTTTAATAATATCTGAAGATATTTGTTCATCCACTAGACTAAAACTTTATAAGGTAAGTTTGTCTATTCTGTTCACTACTGTATTCTGTTCACCCAGTTCCAATACTGTGTTCAATTAGTATTTGTTGAATTAACAAATGAATAAATCATCTTTTCTTTCCATTCCCACTGCTACCTTGGTTTAGGCCTACCTAACTCCAATGCCTTGAGTCCCCCTTTAATCCATTCTCTGTAATGCAACCAGAATGATTTTTCCAAAATGCAAATCTTTTGGGCAAATACATAGCAATGAAATGGCTGTATTATATATTAAGCATATGTTTAACTTTATAAGTGGCTATACAACTACATACTCACAGAAACTAGAAACCGACAAAACTGCACACCAAAAAAATGTATTTTACCATATATGAACATAAATGAACTAGTGACCCGGTGCACAGATTTGTGCACATTGAAATGGAAATTAGAAGGTGGCTGGCAGGGCGGGACTGGGCAAGACAGATCAGACATGCCCTGGATCCCACCTCCTGCGGTTCCTCCCCGGCTGGCCACACCTGGGGTGGCACTCTGGCTCAAAGGTGTCTGCGGAGTGAGCAGGGTCCCCCGGCAGGTGGGGTCTCTGGGCCTGGCCTGCAGGAATCGGGCCAAACCGGCTCTCAGACATCCCCCAAGGGGTCCCGGAGTGTGAGAGAGCCCTCTACAGAGTTGCTGTTGTACAGGGTGTGGAACGCAAACGCAAGTGTGCAGTAAACCAGATTCGGGCCCACAGCGCCAGCAACAACATAACCCACAGCCAAAGGTGGAATCCCACGACCCCACGAGGAATCAGGCTCCCTCCTCTCTGGTTTTGGGGTGCACCACCCGAGAACCACCACTGCCAAGTTACTGCAGCTCAGCAGCTCCTGCATTGAGCATCTGCCCCCTGGTGGTCAGAGCACATCATAGCTATCGGTCAGGCAGATATTTAGCATATTAGCCTTTTATATATAAAGATAAAAATGTTTCAAAATAATTTGATGCCACATTCATGCTTAAAACATTTCAAAGGGGACATCTGTTTCCAAATAACCCACTGAAATTACTCTAAAGACTCAGAGCAGGGGGGCAGGGGAATCAATGACAGTGGTGGAAAAATAAAGAAAAACTGCAGTCACTGGACCAGACTTGACAGATTTTACTAAATTTCAAAGGCAAAAGCAGATTACGATGGAACAAACCAGAGCAGAGACAACTAAGATTGCTAAAACACTGGAGAGAAGGATGTAGTGGCAACGAGAACCATTCTCAGTGGAGGCCTGGAGAAGCTCTAAGCTTCTTTGACAGTACAGAGAAAATGAGACTGTGCTGTGGGGCATCAAATCATGCAAAATAAATGAAGTACTTACTAATACATAATCATAGCCTGATAAATGCTATCCACTGCTATCAATTTTTAGAATAGACTCCTAAACAAAACACTTCTACATGGAAATAGCAGTAACTTCTAAACAAATAGTTACCAAACAAAACTTAATCACATCTCTAAGCCTTGACAGCAAAACAATTAACAACACAGCTGGAAAAAACGTCAAGAGGGAGAAGGCAGAGGGGGGCAGGGAAGTGTAGGTGAGCTAATTATCTTATGGATAATAGCTTCTTTCCTTCTGAAATTACACAGTGAGAAATGAAGAGACATTTTTGAGAGTGATACATCAAGAAATAGAGGTCTAAACACATGCTAAAACACTGCCACTAGAAGAACTGAAGTAACATAATTAAATCAAGAAGATTTGAGAACAGGGGGTAGCCAATGTAGCCCAAATTTCTCTTGGCCGATAGTGGGAAAATCAGATATTGTCAAATTGGTAAATTAAGCCCTAGCCAGTTTGGCTCAGTGGATAGATCATCCGCCTGTGGACTAAAGGGTCCCTGTTAGATTCTGGTCTAACACATGCCCAGGTAACGATCCCCAGGGGCGAGCGGGAAGCAGCCAATCCATAATTCTCTCACCATTGATGTTTCTCTCTCTCTCTTTTCCTCTCCCTTCCTCTCTTAAATTAATAAAAACATATTTAAAAAATAAAAAAGCTGGTAAGTTAAGACACAAAAGTATAAACAAAATATTTAGATTTGTAATCATAACCATAACATTAGTGGCAAAGTAGGGAAGAGGCTTTTACTTTTCATCTTAATACCTTCTCTGTTTTTTGCTGTGTGGCATGCCTGTTTGCTAATTCAAACGTAAAAATTATAAACTCAACAGCAACCCGCTCGAAAGGCTCCTTTGAGCGCCCCAGGCGTGCGCTATACTGTTCTCCGGTCGCTGCACTACCGCCTGGTACCCCCCCGCCCCCACTCCGAGCGCACAGACGGCGCAGCTTCACCACCCAAGCAGCAGGAAGGTGCCCCTCCAGCTGTGCCCCAGACGCAGGGTCTACTCCCCTACGAAGCTCCCGGCACGGCTGCCTGACAGATGGTCTCAGCCACTAGGCGGGCAGCCACCGGGGGCAGAGGCTGTGTAGCCGGTGCCAGAAAGGCAGGACCACTACCAGCCTAGACTCTTCAGGCAGCGGGTCCGCGCCAG
>NW_006291549.1:3225523-3226656 GCF_000327345.1 Myotis davidii
AGCTCAGCACAGCTGCCGGAACCGCCGCAAACCGAGACTCCCGCGCTTCCAGCAGAGCGGTCCGCGCGCGCCGCCTGGCTTCCGGGGGAGGAGGGAATTCCGCCGCCAACTCTAACTCCCGCCATGCAATGCGCTCTTCCCGCGAGGCCCAGCGGGGAAACTACAAGACCCAGAGTGCATTGCGTGGCCAGCGAACTTTTTTGCGCTTCCGCAATCACAATAGGTCGCTTAAGCGGCTTTTCCTCTTCCCGCTTTCTGAATGTGAGGCTTTGAGGCTCCTTTTGTCCCTATAGACCAGTGATTGTCAACCTTCCTAATGCCCTGACCCTTTAATACAGTTCCTCATGTTGTGGTGACCCCCAACCATAAAATTATTTTCGTTGCTACTTCATAACTAATTTTGCTACTGTTATGAATCGTAATGTAAATATCTGACATGTAGGATGTATTTTCATTGTTACAAATTGAACATAATTAAAGCATAGTGATTAATCACAGAAATAATATGTAATTATATATGTGTTTTCTGATGGTCTTAGGAGACCCCTGTGAAAGGGTTCATTCGACCCCCAAAACGGTCGGGACCCACAGGTTGAGAACCGCTGCTATAGACCCAGTTCCTCAGATAAAAGCCGTAGGTGCTGGTCTGTGGCTCCGTATAGTGGAAAAAGCGCTGGGTTCCATCCTCAGCTATTCTCACTGGCTGTGCGACCCTGAAGAAGTCACCTAACCTCTGAGTCTAGGTCTAGGCGAGGTTAGCACACCTTTAAAATGCCACTTTTTCCCCGCCCTCAGAAATGCAACTACCATGGAGAGAGCACATATCTCAAGTATCCAGTAATCCAGTCATAGTGATTTCCCTGCCTTACTTTTCCCCACCTTCATGTAATCTTCTTTAGGTTCCCTCCTTAATTCCAGATAAAAATAACTGCAACACTGTCATTCTTCTCAATATCTGAGATTTGCTTTCCAGCAATGTCATCAGTGTATCTCAAACTCATAAAAAGTCTCTCCAGGTTTGGACATTTCTTATGTTGACAAAGTAAAACTCCAGCCAGTCCCTCTGCCAAAAAGTAACCACTGTTGTCAGTTTTGTAGAAATCACTTACTTTCCTTGTCTTGTAGTTTTACAT
>NW_006291549.1:3227011-3229308 GCF_000327345.1 Myotis davidii
TTGATCCCCAGTAGGGTGCGTGCAAGAGGCAACCAATCAATGATTCTCATCATTGATGTTTCTCTCCCTCTCCCTCTCTGAAATCAATAAAAAAATATATTTTTGAGACGCGACGTGGCCGGGAGGCCGGGAGGGGAGACGCTACTGCTGGGCCGCGCGGTAGACCCGACCCCATTCGAAAAATGCGGCTTCCTGGGAAACTGGGTTCTTATCCTCCAGGCCTCCTGGCAAGTCCACCCGCACAGCGCCCATCCAGAGGGAGCCTGTGAAGAATCGGTTAAGCATAAACGCCCCCAACCGTGACTGTGCACGCAATGCTTCTTCCATGGTATCTCCCGGGCGGCTGACCTCTCCAGAGGAAGTTATCAGGCACTTGTCACAATTGCGACCAGAGAGTGGGAGGTTTTTCCAGGTGCCCTATTTCCTGCCAGAGTATCAACAGCTTCAGAGGGCTTACTTCAGCAGAAACGGTGAAAAGTCAGGCCAGCCCAAACCAATCACCAGTGTTCAATGTGGATCTAGTTTTAATAAAATCCCTATCAAGTCATCTGATAAACGGCAGATCCAACCTGGAGCTACGAGAATGAAAGGTGGAACAACCGAACAACCGGTTGCTATGACGTGTGCTGACCACCAGGGGGCACGCACAAAACATAGTGGAAGTCGACAGCAGGTGACAGACTGAGTGTGGAACATGGCAGGCATCGGCCATGGCGGGATGGTGAAGCAGCATACCCTCGGTGAGGTACACACTATTTGGTCTCGCCCTTTTTATATTCATCTTGGCTTTTTTTTTTTTGTCTTTCCAAGGTTTGTTGGTTTGTTTTAATAATATAATTTAACATACAGAGAGCATCCTCGCAGTGCAGTTCAACATGTTCCACTCTCTCTGTCCTCCAAATTTTCAAATTGACAGCTGGATCCAGAGGTTGCTCAAACTCATGTATGATCCCTTTGGCAAGATTGGGGATGGTGCAATGCCCATCAAAATCCCAATGACACCCTAGCTGGTTTGGCTCAGTGGATAGAGCGTCAGCCTGCAGACTGAAGGGTCCCAGGTTAGATTCCTGTCAGGGCACATGCCCAGGTTTCTGGCTTGATCCCCAGTAGGGTGCGTGCAAGAGGCAACCAATCAATGATTCTCATCATTGATGTTTCTCTCCCTCTCCCTCTCTGAAATCAATAAAAAAATATATTTATACATAAACATATCCTCTGGTTAGGAGGTTAAGCATAAACGCCCCCAACCGTGACTGTGCACGCAATGCTTCTTCCATGGTATCTCCCGGGCGGCTGACCTCTCCAGAGGAAGTTATCAGGCACTTGTCACAATTGCGACCAGAGAGTGGGAGGTTTTTCCAGGTGCCCTATTTCCTGCCAGAGTATCAACAGCTTCAGAGGGCTTACTTCAGCAGAAACGGTGAAAAGTCAGGCCAGCCCAAACCAATCACCAGTGTTCAATGTGGATCTAGTTTTAATAAAATCCCTATCAAGTCATCTGATAAACGGCAGATCCAACCTGGAGCTACGAGAATGAAAGGTGGAACAACCGAACAACCGGTTGCTATGACGTGTGCTGACCACCAGGGGGCACGCACAAAACATAGTGGAAGTCGACAGCAGGTGACAGACTGAGTGTGGAACATGGCAGGCATCGGCCATGGCGGGATGGTGAAGCAGCATACCCTCGGTGAGGATTAAAAAAATAACAATAATAAAGTTGGAGAACTTACACTACCAGACTTCAAGGCATCAGTAAAAATCATAGTAATCAAGACAGTATGTTGTTGACAAACACAGACATGCAGCTCAATCGAACAGAATAGGGAATTCAGAAAAAGACTAATACATATGTGGTCAACTGATGTTCTATATTGGCAGCATTGTAATGCAATGGGGAAGATGCAACAGTGGATGTATTGGTTATCTATTACTGCATAACACATTACCCCACAGCTTAGTGTCCTAAATCAACACAAATTTCTTATGTTACAGTCAGCAATTTGGGAGTGGCTTAGATAGGCGGTTCTGGCTCAGGATTTCATGAGGTGGCAGTCAAGACATCAGTGAGGGCGCCAGTCACTAATAAAGGCTCAACTAAAGCTGTAGGATCTGCTTCCAAGATAGTTCACTTACATGGTTATTTGGAAGAAGCCCCAGTTCCTTGCCAGTTACTGGCAGAAAGCCTCAGTTCTTCATCATGTAGATCTACATGTCTGCTTAAGTGTGTCCCCACCACATGGCAGCTGGCTTCCCACAGAGGGAGTAATCCAAGGAAGAGAGAGCAAGAGGGAACC
>NW_006291549.1:3230497-3231084 GCF_000327345.1 Myotis davidii
AAGTAGAAGGTGGGCAGGAGGCATCTAATCAATGTTTCTCTCTCATCAATGTTTCTAACTCTCTACCCCTCCTAATCTGAACAATAAAGATTTAATTTAAAATATATATATATATTTTAAAATAAATAAATGCCTTAATTCACTGGGAATTACAAAATGATGCAATTCTAATTTACCATTTGTCATGGACTGCATACTTGTGCCCATGTCCCAAATTTGTTTGTTAAAACTCGAATGTGATTGTATTAAAAGTTGGGAGGTAATTAGGATTAGATGAAGTCACAAGGGTGGAACCCTCATTAATGGGATTACTGCCCTCATAAGAGTCACAAGAGAGTGTCCTTCATTACTCTTTCCACCTTATGAGGCTAGAAAGAGAAGTTGACTTTCTGCACCCTGGAAAGGGACCCTCACCAAAACCCGACCATCCTGGCACCCTGATCTCAAGCTTCCAGCCTCCAGAACTGTGAGCAATAAATGTTTTTTGTTTAAACCACTCAGTCTAAGGTAATTTGTTGTAGCACCTCAAACTGACTAAGGTATCATTTATTTTTCATTTGTTAGTGGGAATACTTTTTAAAATATAT
>NW_006291549.1:3231153-3249026 GCF_000327345.1 Myotis davidii
ATTGAGTTTTTACAGAGAGAAGGGGGAGGGATAGAGAGTCAGAAACATCGATGAGAGAGAAACATCGATCAGCCGCCTCCTGCACACTCCCCAGTGGGGATGTGCCCGCAACCAAGGCACATGCCCCCGACTGGAGTCGAACCTGGGACCCTTGAGTCCTCAGGCCAACGCTCTATCCACTGAGCCAAACTGGTTTGGGCAGGAATACTTTTATGAGAGAAATTTTCCCTCATTTACCATTTGTTTACCTAGTGGTAAATACATAAGGAAGGCTAAATTCTTTTCCTTTATTTACCAGTTTTCAAGATAAAGAATTGGCTGAAACCGGTTTGGCTCAGTGGGTAGAGAGTCGGCCTGCGGACTGAAGGGTCCCAGGTTTGATTCCAGTCAAGGGCATGTACCTGGGTTGCGGGCACATCCCCAGTAGGAGATGTGCAGGAGGGGGCTGATCGATGTTTCTAACTCTCTCTCTCCCTTCCTCTCTGTAAAAAATCAATAAAACATATTTTTTAAAATTTTTTTTAAAAAAGATAAAGAATTGGTTTGCTATCATCCCCTGAAGGTGACCAATTAGACTGAATATTTGAAGATTGTGTGGGGTTCACATTTGATGGGGTTCAATCTATTGCAATTATTATCCTTATTGAAGTTCAAGATTGCCCATCTTTGGTCAATGGGAGTCTCTTCAACTTGGCTTCCTTGCTATCTGCAATAACAAAAAGCTCAAAGCTCACTTTATACAATTCTTCAGACCTGGAATCAGCCATTTGTCCAGTAAGCCCTGATTTCTTTTAGTGGGAAAAGGTATTTCAAAACCACAACCTGGCCTCGCTGATGTGGCTCAGTAGTTGAGCATTGAGCTATGAACCAAGAGGTTACCAGTTCAATTCCCAGTCAGTGCACATGCCTGAGTTGTGGGCTTGTTCCCCAGTAGGGGCCATGCAGGGGGTAGTGGATCAATGTCTCTATCCCTCTCCTTCTTTCCCTCTCTAAAAAAATCTATAAAAACATATTTTTAAAAAACTATAACCTGGACACTAGGGATGCTTATTGCTCCTTGGTTGGCCATTGTTTCTACAATTTACTTAACTAATATTTAAATAACGCTGCTTTATGTCAGCCATTACTCTAAGCCAGGGGTCCTCAAACTACGGCCTGCGGGCCACATGCAGCCCACCGAAACATTTATCTGGCCTGCCAGGTGTTTTTGCTGCCACTGCCTGTCCTGCTTAGCAGCCGACTCGTCCCGGGCCCACAGTGCGCATGTGTGGAATGTCTGAGGGACAGTGAACTGGCCCCCTGTTTAAAAAGTTTGAGGACCTAAGCTTTTTAAAAATTTCAATTGATTTTTGATTCTTTATGACAAACCTACTATTATCTCCATTTTACAGATGAGGAAATTGAGGTACACAAAAATTAAGTAACTTGTTTAAGGTCACACAGCTAGTAAGTGGCAGAGCCAAGATTAGAGCCCAGAGTCTAATTAAAAGCTCATAAATCTTTACCAATCATGATATGCTTTCTCCCAGTTGATCTGTTTTCAGTCATGTGCCCACACCTAGGCTAAGGAAAAGCAAAAACCCTTGACTGAGACACCCTCCCCCAACCCAAAAGGTACAAAGATTCTGGCCTGGCCATAATGGCTCAGTTGGTTGGGCATCATCCTGTGCACCTAGAGTCATATGTTTGAATCCTAGTCAGGGCACATGCCCAGGTTGTAGGCTCGATCCCCAGTCGGGGGCATGCAGGAAGCAGCCGATCAATGTTTTTCTCACTTTCTCTCTCTCTAAAATCAATAAAGAACATTTTTTTAAAAAAGATACAAAATTTCTGACACCACAAGAAGCAAAAATGAATCCTGGGAGGCAAAACAAAACACATACACACACACACAAAATCTTCACTCTATTAATACATACACACACAACAATTCACAATTATACAGACCAATTTTTATTATAGGCATTTCAATGATTAAACTTCAAAGGACTCTATTAAATGATATATGATACAGAACTACGATCTCTTATAAAAGTTTAGATCCAAGTTTCATTACAATTAAGCCCTGTAATTAAAAAAAATAGACCAAGCCCCAAAAGATTAATCTCCAAAGCCACAGGAATAAACACACGAGCAAACATGAAGTTTAATATGACACAAATTTTGTTTTCAGACAAAGAAATATTTTCTTGTTAGTTTTTCAACATTTCCCCCTGAGAGGACTCAGGGTTATTAGCGTGTGAATGATTTGATCCATCCTCTTCTTCCAAAGCTATAATATCTGGAATTTCATCGGTCTCCGATGTCAAGTCTATGATCGTGAAATCAAATACCTGTAAAAGAAGAACGTTGGATAGTAAAACAAACACGAATGAAGCAAGCTGTTAGGTTCAGGTGAGTTCATGGAGACATTACTTACTGCATGTGGGTAAATCTTACTTTGTCCATAGTTGTGCTTTCTGACAAGGTGTTGTAGTCTTATTTCCCAAATTCATTCATATTATAAAAGTACTTAGGAAACTTCTCTTTAAAGGAAATTGACCAGTAGTGGACTTAAGAAGTGAAAGCTTTTTTAAAAATATGAGATATAAAGCATTATTGGTTATTCATCTATTTATCAATCTATTATTCTTTTTAAAAATATATCTTTTATTGATTTCAGAGACAAAGGAAGAAGGAGAGAGAGAGAGAGAAACATCAATGATGAGAGAATCATTGATCGGCTGCCTCCTGTACACCTCCTACTGGTGATCAAGCCAGCAACCTGGGCATGTGCCCTATCAGGAATCAAACTGTGACCTTCTAATTCATAGATTGATGCTCAATCACTGAGCAACACCGGCTGGGCAAAAAATGGTAAATTTGATGCTATGCATTAAAATAGTGAAAAAAAATTACAATTTCTAAAATAGCAAACACACACACACACACACACACACACACACACACACACACGAGGAATCTTGCTTTGGTCATTGGGACCCCTTATCTGGCTGTGGCCTTCATTGCACTTTTCCCTAAGAATCAGGTGCTCAAAGGATTATCTGGTCTGAGGTACAAACGTCCACCTTTTGTTCCTGAGGCGTGTACTTTGGAGAGAGCAAACTGCATTCTAGCTACTCAGAAATGTTCACTTTGCAAAGATGAAATCCAGCCCAACACCCACAAAAGCCAGCAATATTTATACCAATGCATGCAGAGCATCCAGCCAGGCAGGTCAACAACTGTAATTTTAGACTTTTTAGGTTAAAAGCTCTCTAGTAAATGTATATTTCAACATCCAATATCACTTTATTTGTTTTTAAATAAATGCAAAATACAACAGGAAGCTACAACACAAGAAGCTATGAGCCGAGGGATTTTCTGGGCTCCAGACAAGAAAAGAGGCTAGGATAGAAAAAATACACACACACTTTGACATCAGTAAGACATTGTGCTAAATCCCCTCCCTGCCCCGTATCTCTTTCTACCTCTTTCCACACCTCTCAAGTGAGGAAAATACCTGAGTGGGTTGCAGGTGAATAAAGATACAATGAACCTAGCTTACAAAAGGTGTTCAATAAACACTAGCTTTTCTCATAAATTCCTTGAATACCACCACACATACAAACCTTCACAGTCACCTATAGGCCAAGTAACTGTTGGCCTAAAGTAGAGTTCTGCAATTGCAAAGGTTGGAAATTCCACACTTAAAGTTTTAGGAGAAAAGTTTCCATTGCCACTACCACAAAAAAATGTACCTCCAGTCCCTGAAATGATTTAGGAGAGGCATATGAATAATTCGCCTTCCATAGGATCAGAATGATTCAAAGTGTCTCATTTCCCTTAAATTCAAAGCCAGTGGAGAAAATAGGGGAGGGCGGAGCAGCTGAGAAGTAGCCACAGCCTACCAAGTTTCCATGGTAAGGTTAAAATGTAGCGGTTGTGCCTGACAATCGTCATGGGGTTTTTAGAAATGTGGCAGAAATCCTCTCACAGATTTATAAAATGGATCCCCTTTTCATTGACCGGAACCAATATCAAAGGAGTGTAGAAGTCTCTTGCTGTGAATACCCATCACTGATGGAGGCCAAACTCAGAACCAGATGCTTATTATGAAACTAATGAGATAATCATAGTCCCTCTCTGAAAAGGACAGGAAACCAGCAATATATTCTTTTCAAGAAAATCAAGTGACCTTGCTAGGACTCCCTGGGCCCTGTGTACATTATGCAGGTTGTTCACCATACAACCACAGTGGGCACCTTTTCTGTCATAAACTTCTTTGATTCCCATATTTATGATGACTTTCCAGAAGGTGGCACTACATGCATGAGGATAAGATACCATCTTCTAATTTGCATGAAGTTAAGCTAGTGGTGGCCTGGGGCCCTGGATTGGTGAGGCTATTACAGAAATAAAAACACCATTTTTGGAATTTAACTTGCTAGTTAAGGTGATGTGCATGCAATGCTGGTAACATGACACAGAATGACGATTTATTTTGAAATAAAGAATCATTATAGAAGAAATAATGAAAAGAAAAAGTAAGCCCTAGCCAGTTTGGTTCAGTGGATAGCATAGGCCTGCAGATTGAAGGGTCCCGGGTTCGATTCTGGCCAAGGGCACATGCCCAGGTTGTGGGCTTGATCTCCAATAGGGGGTGTGCAGGAGGCAGCAAATCAATTATTTTCTCTCATCATTGATGTTTCTATCTCTCCCTCTCCCTTCCTCTCTGAAATCAATAAGAATATATTTTTAAAAATAAAGAAAAAATAAAATTTTTGTTTGTTTGTATAAAAAGAATTCCTATGGCCCTGGCTGGGGAAGCTCAGTTGGTTAGAGCGTATCCCCATACACCAAGATTGTGGGTTCAATCCCAGGTCAGGGCACATACAGAAAGCAACCAATGAATGCATAAATAAGTAGAACAACAAAAGTTTCCCTCTCTCTCTCTCCCCGCCCCTTCTTTCTCTCTCTCATCGGTAAATAAAAATTTAAAATAAAATAAAAGGAATTCCTATGTATAGGGCCATAAAAGGATCATGCAAGAGGTAATGATTAGCTCTAACACCAAATAGGTAAGACTAACCCTGTTGAGAGTTTGATTTTAACAGAATCCTCTCCCCCTTCATAATAGTTTGCATATTTAGCTTGATTATGTGCCTGCAGTTGGAGGGTCAGTAGCATCTTGGTTCTGCTTTACTCTCTTTACCCTTTACTTGAATAATCTGGTACAGTTTGAGAGAGGGCACACCTCCTGCCCTACAGTAGGAACACCCTCTTATACCAGTGTTTTATCATTGGCTAAAAAGAGTCTATGGAAGTAGTTAGAACTCTCAGCCTAGGAAAAAGGTTGTCACTTACCACAACACAATGCAAGTGATTCTTGCTACCCACTGAATAGCAATGAACTAGTCAATGCTAGCACCTGTATATGTGAAACATTTACTGTAAGCAAATACATCAACAGAAGGCCTTTTAAAATATTTTATGGAGCCCACAGTGAGGGTCTTGTTTGAGGAGAGGGTACTATAGGTAACCCTATCCCTATTTTTATTTCAGGTTAAAATCATTTGTTTCCTATTTCCTTTGCTTCCCAAAGTGGATCACCTGCAATAGAATCACTAGGGATGATGGGGGGGATGGTGTTGGGGGTGGGTAAGGGCGGACGCTTTTTAAAAGTGGAGATGCCTGGTACTACCTGAAGACCTACTAACCAGATTCTCTGGTGATGGAACCCAGGAAGCTGCATTTTATCAGAATTCCCGGTTAATAATCCCTGGCATAGACAGAGAGGGTAGGGGAAGATGATGTGGTTCTATCTATGCTGAAAGCTCCCTTGGGCCACTTTATATAAGGAAGTCAATCTGATAGCTACACTAGCTACCTCTGTAGCCGAGTTTTTTTTGCTCTAGCCTGTGTAGACAGTGAAATAGGAAAAGTGCTTGATTCACACTACTCAACATCTACTCTTATTCCTTTATAATTTAAATGGTTAGCTAGAATCAAAAAGTCAAATAACAACTGTTGGTGAAGATATGGCGAAATCAGAGCCCTCATACCCTGCAGGTGAGAATGCAAATGCTGCAGCCACTTTGGAAAATAGTCTGACAGTTCCTCAAGTAAACGGAGAGTGACCGTATGACCCATGAGCAATTCCGCTCCTAGGTATATGCCCAAGATAAATGAAAATTTAAATGGTAACCATTTTTCATCACTGATACACAAAAGAACCATTTAATCTACTCATTACTTTTGTAAAATGTCAACCAATAACATTCTTCTCTACCTTCCTACGTTCTGGAAGACATCAGACCTCTTTGCCCCTCAGAGGAGCGATAACTTAAGTTAGTGTTCTCTTTCACTTTGGTGAATAAAACTTAAAACTCAAATTGTTGCTCTGGACAGCCTTATGCTAATTTGTCATATTTTGCAGGTTAGTTTTGTAATAAAGGTAGGGAATTAAAAAATTAGCAACTGGGAGCCATTAAAGGTGAAGGATAAAGAGTGTTCTCTATCAGGATAGTTCTTGAATATTCACCAACCAACTTTCCTAAGACTTTTATAAGTCTCTTGAGGACAGTTTCTGGTGTTTACATTCTCAGCAGGGCAGAGTTCATGCCTTACACTATTAGAAACTCAAATATTGAACCAAATTATTTTTTAATGGAGGTACATATAATAATGTAAGCACCTACATATCCACATTGTCTCTAACCAATCAATGTACAAATTAATTTTTAAAAAATTTTAACCCCAAAATGTTAATGTTTAATATCTTTTATATGGTTCTCTCAAATAGCTCTTTCATAAAACCAGTACCAAGCTAAATAACCTAAAGGTCCATTCTACATCAAGACTAGGCTCCCCTGTGAGATTCCAAGCTTTTCAGTATATTATAATCCATGTCTCTCTAATCTGCAAGCCTACTTTGTTTGTTTATTTATCTGTAAACTCATTTTAAGCAAATTAAGCATGAAAGAATCCCAAGCAACTCTGTCCCCCCTCCTTCAAACATTTGCCTTTCACACTGCCTTCCTATCATTTCACTTAGTCATTTTACTAACAATCTTAACTAAGGATGCATTGTATTATTTAGCAATGTCACAGCCAAACTCAGTAGGCTGTCTGCTTCTCACCACCTCAGCAGCAACTGAGGATGTGATTTTCCTTTTCAGCCTTTTCCACCCGAGTACCCTGTCTCTGCCTCCCAGCTCAGCTTAGCCCCAGCTGGAGGATCAAGAAGGCTTCATCCAAGCCCTGGCCAGGTGGCTCAGTCAGTTGGAGCTTCATCCCGTACACCAAAAGGTTTCAGGTTCAATCCCCGATCAGGGCGTGTATGAGAAGCAATGGATTGATGTTTCCCTCTCACATTGATGTCTCCCTTTCTCTCTCTAAAATCAATAAAGAACATGTCCTCCCCAGCATGGAGGGACCTGGAGAATATTACGCTAAGCAAAATAAGCCAGTCAGAAAAAGACAATTGTCACATGACCTCACTTATATGTGGAACCTAATGAGCAAAATAAACTGACGATAAAATAGGGGGGGCGGGGCGCAGGGACAGGAAAGATTAACCGAAGAACTTATATGCATATATGTGTAACTCATGAACACAGACACTAGTTTGGTGAAGGCCTGGGGCAAGGTGGGGGGGAACAGCGGGGGAGAGTCAATAGGGGGGAAAAAGAGGGCATCTATAATACTTTCAACAATAAAGATAAATTTTTTTAAAAAAGAACATGCCCTCAGGTGAGGTTTAAAAAAAAAAAGGTTTCATCCAAGAAAGAAAGAAAAAGATTAAAAAAAAAAAAAAAAAAGAAGGCTTCATCCCTCACCAGCCATAAAAATGTGACCTGGGCCTACCCCAGTTGACACCATTACTTTCAGGAATCAGTAACTTCTAAAACATGGGAGAGGCCCTAACCAAACTGGTGGATAGAGCGTCAGCCTGCGGACTCAAGGGCTCCAGGTTCGATTCTGGTCAAGGGCATGTACCTTGGTTGCGGGCACATCCCCAGTGGGGAGTGTGCAGGAGGCAGCAGATTGATGTTTCTCTCTCATCGATGTTTCTAACTCTCTATCCCTCTCCCTTCTGCTCTGTAAAAAATCAATAAAATATATTTAAAAAAAACATGGGAGAGTGACATCAGAATTTCAAAAGAGAAGCAAGGAGAGCAGGGAAGACACCATAAAACATGTCTTTGGCTTAAGCTGACCTTATGCCTGAAGAAACTTCTTCTCTATGAGCATTTGCTATTACCTTTTAGACTAGGAACTTAGATACTCAACAGTGGGATGATTCCGTATCTTTTCCTCACCATATGGTTACTGTGGAAATATAGGATACCTGCTGGGAAGGTGGACACTAGAGCATGAGGGTGTTGCCCTGAGACATAAGCAACAAGTACTTTAGTTGATAGAGCAGGGATATCTTACAAGACCATCACCCATGCAGGCCTCAGTGCTGGGTCACTCCTGAGACTGGGTAAGGCCCCGCTGACCCAAGCCCAAGTCCATGAGCCCAGAAGAGGCCCTCCTTGCCATCCCCACACCTGATAGGTAAATGCACAGGTATCTACCCTGCTTTCTCCCTTCCCTCACTACCATCTCCACGAGCTGAATGACACTCAGAGATATCTCGGGCAAACCAAACTTTAGCTTTCCCCTTTTCATTTTTTTTTTAGTCTTTCAATATAATGACTTAACAAAGTGGAAATATTTGACTAATCATGACCTCATAGTATATTCTCACACCCGAACTAGCAAGTTGAAGATATTACATGTCACTGTCCCACAGATGGTGTCCCCATGCCTTTAGTGCAAAAACAGAAAAAGACAGCGCATCTTCAAACACTTCACTTCCATCTGGTGAGGCATCACTAATTTTATAACAGATGAGAAAACTAAGGCTAAGAGATTAACGACTAGTTAATTAATCTCAAGGGTCCAGTAAATGGGCAAATGAAGGCAACTCTCGCCCAGTAAAATTCTTATATGTCCATTAGCTTTTCACTTGTTTAAAACCTGTCATCGAACATTCCATTTTTGACATTAGTCATCTAATGTTATCATACTGCCAAATTCCCTCTAACAGGCCAATTGGAATTCATGTATGTGTATTAATAACCCTGTCATGCAGGCCAAGCTGCTCTGTGAAAGCAACATACAAAGCACATGGAACACACAGCATAAAACTGATCTATTGTGCAGTGAATTTTATTGAACTCACAGGAGGCATTCCTTTATGAAAAAGTTGAAAAAAACTAAAGTTGTACAAGCATGCATTGTGAGACACAACAATGATGAGGCCTGCGCAGATCAAACGGGAGCAGACGCCAGTTCGCACGACAACCCACACGAAGGTGTTTTTATTCGGTACAGACAGGCAGCAACAGTGGCAACAGAATGAGACCATATATGCAGCGTAACTTTTTGTGACCTCTGACTAGGCTCTGACCAGTCTATCATTCTTTTCTTACCAGCCAGGTAAACAAAATGACTCATCTGCTAAGGCCAGAAACTTGAAAGGTCTTAATCCAGTTGGAAATGACTACAATGAAGGGGCCCTTTTTTTTCTAGCTCGCTGTTTCCCCAAGTCAGAGTTGTCTAGCAGGTGAATTGCAACATAACAGAAGACGTCATCTGGCTGGCTGCCCCATGCGCTGGTGACACGGACGGGATTACTGTGTTTTGTGCTCAGGCCGCTGGGCCTGCCGGCTGGTTGTGTCCTTCTCTGCAACACGGTGCTCAGCATTCTGAGACTCGATTATCTGAGGATGAAAGGGACCTACCAGCCAGTTGAGGGGTGTGTTGTTAACAAGATAATCCATCACATTATCTAACGACTCCTTCATTTTCTGCAGCTGCCCCTTGCTAGACGTGAGGAAGCCGTCGGACACTTCTTTAAAGGATGAAGCATTGCGGAACACTGTGCAGATGTCGCCAGCCATCACCCCCACGTGACTGGCCTGGTCTTGAATGTTCTGTGGTAACCCTTGGATGTTAGACAGGAGGGTGGAGCACGTGGTCTGCAGCTGCTGAGTCAGGTTTCTCGCAATAGCAAGAGTACGTGACTCGATGTGCTAAAAATAAAACAGGTTTAAAATTAGCAGTGGGCCCAACAGTGCTCTGTAGGAATTCGTTCAATTACAGTCAGTTGGTTACGTGTCACTGCACATGTGTGTCTTCCTCAACTTTTTAAAATCCTCCTAACAACCCCGAATGCAGCAGTGTTTTTATTCACATTTCTACACATGCATACTAGCTTTTGGAACCTAAAGAACCACTTTTTAAGTATTGCAATGTGCTATTTCTTCTGTCTGGAACAGTAGTCGCCTCACTGCCCTTTCACCTAGTTTACTCTCCCATTCAGTTGCAGCTTAGCACGCACCTCCTCCAGAAAGTCATCTGACTCACCCATCCTCACTCCAAGTCCAACTTAGGTACTTTCCTTATTTAGTCTCATAGTTCCTGTTTCTATGCTGTCAAAAACACCGCCACATAAAAATGCCTGCACCCCTTGTTAGTCTGTACTGAGGTTAAGGCCCATGTTCCTCTTTAAGCTGCATCCCACCAGGGGCAATAGCAGGAGGTTATTCAAGTTACTGCAGTTCTGCTATTCTGTTCAAACTTTTGCTGGAGAAGAGTTTTCTAAGAGGAATAACGGGAAAATTTAAATAATAAAAGTCTGGTAGAACTTCTTAAATGGTCATGGATGATTGTGTCCTAGTCATCTCACCTCAGCGCAGTGGGATTCATCGGTGTCGTCGTAGCCAATGCTTTTCTTCCACTCCACCCAGGACAGGTAGAACTTGTCCTGAGCATCCTGAATTCTCTGGTTGGCACTCTGCACATTCTCCCTGGCAAATTCAATCTAGAGCACATTGAAATAAAACAAAGGAACTCGTCAGACCTTCGTGTCAGTCTGCTCTCGGATCTATGATGTAAATCATAGAACATAAAAACCAGGAATATCCATCAGAGTTTAAGGACAGCAATCCCTGCCATCATCGTTATTTGTTATCAAGTAATCGAACTTCTTTGCTGCCTCTACTTAAGCTATTAAGCCACTGTCTCCATATTTACCTCCAGTTTAGCATAGGTAAGGCAACTGAAATTTAACATTTATGTGTGAAGTATAAGAGGAAATTACAAAAAAGGAATTCAAACTTCCTCTTCCCTGTTGTCAGCCGTCATTTCCCCTCCCAAGAACGGCAATACAGTACATACTGTTCTGTAACTTGGCAATCTTCAATGGCTACACAATACTCTTTTGTGATATATCAATTTAATTAGTTCCTTATTAGTTGCCATGCAGTGTTTATAACCTTCAGCAACTCTAAACATACATAGCTGTGGGGTAAATTTCTACAAGTAAAACTGCCAGGGAATAGGTGTGCTTTTACCCTTCTGAGAACTGCCCCCCAAATCCTCCAGAAGTCCACAAGTACACCCCTTTCTCTACACCACTGGCCACAGCATCACACTTCGCCAGTGTGTTCAGAAAAGATAGGCATCTATAATTTGACCCCTTGGAGTGAGATTAGCATCGCTTCAGATATTTCAGCTATTTATACTTCCTTTTCTGTGAGTTTCTATATACTCTTTGACCATTTTTCTATTGGGTTGTTCATAAGGTAAAGTTAAAATTCTTGGATTTCATGATTACATTAACTCTCATCCCTTGAGATAAATAAACTCACTTCAGCTACCTTTATTTATTTATTTTTTAAGTTTCTTTATTGATTAAAGTATTACATATGTGTCCTTACCCCCCAACTACTCCCCCCCATCCTCCTCCTCCTCCCCCTCTCATGCCTTCACCCCCCCGTTGTCTGTGTCCATTGGCTAGGCTTATATGCATGCATGCAAGTCCTTTGGTTGATCTCTCTTTAGCTAACTTTAAATGAGCTTTTACTCACCAGGTTCACAGTGGAATGGAGCTGGGAAATGGTCTCCTGGCTTTTTTGCTTAGCTTCTTTCACCCTGCCGAGAGCCTGCTGGTAGGCACGTGAGCGGAGCTTGGTCGACAGCGACCCCAGCCTAATATAATAACTTGGCTTCTGAACAGTCTCAAATCCTTCCACCTTTTTTGCTTCTTTTTCTGAAGTTAGAAAGAAGGGACAAAAAACAAACAAACATAAGGGATCACAGCTCTAAGAGATAAGGCTTGGACTCTAACCTGGATCTTGATTTTGGCGCCTCGACCCACCCACCAGCAATTACGCCAGGGGTGGGCAAACTTTTTGACTCGAGGGCCACAATGGGTTCTTAAACTGGACCGGAAGGCCGGAACAAAAGCATGGATGGAGTGTTTGTGTGAACTAATATAAATTCAAAGTAAACATCATTACATAAAAGGGTACGGTCTTTTTTTTCCAATAGTTTTATTCATTTCAAACGGGCCGGATCCAGCCCGCGGGCCGTAGTTTGCCCATGGCTGAATTATGCACTCATTTTCCCAGGACAAATCGTGTCTACTGCTGTGCTTGACTACCCAGAACATATCACCGCATCTGAAGGCTCATCTACACATGTCTCTTCCCATTAGAGTGAGCTTCTTGGGCAACATAGTACCTGGCATACAGGAGCCACTAAATGTTTAATGGCTCTGTAAAGCAGCCCATTAAAGACTATCCATTTGTAGAAAATATTTCTCCAGGCTAATTTCTCTTAAAATTTCAAAACTATTATGTACAATTCAATGTGAAACTTAATATTGTCTTAAGAAAGAACAGAACATCTATAAACACAGAAAGAATAGTGGTTGTCTGAGGAAGATAATGGAGATTCAGGCATGAGGATCTTTTAGGATGATAGAAATGTTCTAAAACTAAATTGAGGTGATGGTTGTGCCACCATAAATTTAGTATGAAAAAGGTGAATTTTTTGGTGTATAAAGTATATCTCAATGAAGCTGATTTAAGATATGCAACATTATTTCAAGACAAAAGAAACACTTACCTAGTTCTTCCTCAGTGAGAGGGAGGTACTGGTCTACCAGCAGCTCTGATGTGCTGAGAGCATTTTCCACTCCACTGCTCACCAGCTGCATCACCCGACTGCCCATGACTGTGTTAATGCTGTCATTGACCACAGACTTGGTCTTCTCCACACTGCCTGTCACGGCTTCTTTGGTCTTGTCCACCACCCCAGTGATCGTGCTGGTCACGGAATCCTTGGCTCCAGTCACAGTCGTCGTCACAGCATCTTTCGCCCCAGTCACCGCACCTTTGGCATTGGCAACAACCTACAAGCAGAAAAGGAGAGCACTTGGTTGGTGAGAAACAAGGGCATGAATAGATATTTAAGGTCTTAACTAAGGTAGCATAGTTGAAGAGTTAAAGAAGGACTAGGGACTAGCCAGTGTGGCTCAGTGGTTGAATGTTGACCTCTGAACTAGGAGTTCACGGTTTGATTCCCAGTCAGGGAACATGCCCTCGTTGCAGGCTCAATTCCCGGTAGGGGTATACAGGAGGTAGCCAATTAATGATTCTCTCTCATCATTGATGTTTCTCTCTCTCCCTCCCTCTCCCTTCCTCTCTGAAATATATATATTAATTAAATCAACTAATTCTCACAATAACTCTAAAATTAAAAAAAAGGAAGAAAGAATAGGGCTCTTTCACTCTCTAGCTTTATGACTTGGGCAAGTCACTAAGAATAGATGAGCCTCAACTTTCAGGTATATTTGCCCTACTGGCCACCACTCAAGGGTTGTTGGAGGAACAAATGAGGTAAAGATATAAAATTTGTCAATATGTCTTAGCCGGTTTGGCTGAGTGGACAGAGCGTCAGCCTGCGGACTGAAGGGTCCTGGGTTCGATTCTGGTCAAGGGCACATGCCTGGGTTTTGGACTCAGTCCCCAGTAGGGGTCCTGCACGAGGCAGCCGATCAATGATTCTCTCTCATCATTGATGTTTCTATCTCTCTCTCCCCCTCCCTTCCTCTTTGAAATCAATAAAAATATATTTAAAAAAAGAAACTAAAAGCAAAGTTTAAAAAAAGTTTTTCAGCATGTTATAGGCAGACATGCCTGTGTCTCCATCTTACTGGATGTGCGCTCAGACACCAAGTGCGAAAGCTTCTATATACCACCTGTGCATTTACCGAACACCCCTGGGAACCAGTTATGCTAAACAAATAGAACATGAAAATATGAGATGGAAAGCCTCACACTCTTGTCCCAAGCTCACCTGCTTTGTTGGCTGATTCAGAATAGGCAGTTTCTCCTCAATCCTGTCTAGCCCCATACAGGCATAGTTATTGGCAACAGCAACTAAAAAAAATCACAAATGGGGAAAATGTTAATAGTGTATGTATAGAATGCATACATATTATTATACCATAAACATTTAGTTATAGAAACAGCAAAATCACTGATCTTCATTTATCACACTATGCATTGCCAATTTCTCCAGCTCAGACAGGAAGAGGCTCAGCTGGCAAGTTCTTCTACTGACAGGGAAATAAGGGGGTGGGAGAGCAGCAGGCAAGCCAGGTAGGAAGCTGGCTAAGAAGTTTCTTCCTCATCCCCTGGCTCCTGAGGTTCATGCCAAGAGGAGCCAGGCTTCACCTGAACCCTCATTCTAAGAACTCTCAAAATTAGCATTTCCATGCTGGTTTAACCCCTACCTACACTTAATTCAGTATGCGGCAATGGGGAATGGTATGCTAACAGCACTCTGGACCTCCCTAATAAGGCCTAGATTTTAGTCCAACCTTCCAAGCCCTAATGATGACCAAGCCAAGCACTAGTCCTAAACTCATTTGGGAAGTAACAGAGATGGAAAACTGGTCTCTAAAGGTTCCTTATACTCCAGAAAGCTCATGACTTAACCATTTGGGGGAAGGATTTAACCCTTCATTATAAAGGGCTCATGCGGAAAGTCTTGATATACTACTAGTGGGAATGTAAGATTATAAGCCACTTTGGAAAACGGCCTGGCAGTTCCTCAAAAGCTGAAATAGCTATTATATGACCTAGCAATACCACTCCCAGGCATATTGATGTGCCCACACAAAAACTTAGACACAAATGTTCAGAGTAGCATTCATTATTCTTATTGCCAAAAAGCAAAAGCACCCAAATGTCCATCGACTGATGAATAAAAAAATGTGATCTAATCACACAATGGAATATTATTCCACAATAAAAAGGAATGAAACACTAATATGTTGTGCAACTATCATACCTATCATTCCCAGAACTTTTTCATCATCCAAACAGAAACTGGTATAAGGTTCCTTTCTGGGGTGGTAAAAATGTTCTAAAATTTATGGTGGTGATGCTTACATAACTCTGTAAATATACTAAAAAAAAACCAAAAAAACCAACATTGACAGTACATGTTAAGTGGGTGAATTGTATGGTGGTTAACTATACCTCAATAAAGATGTTATTTATTTTTAAAACAGTTCATGTACACTGTCTGGTCCTAAAGAAGTTAATTTCAGTTGACACACTGGCTCCCCTAGTGACCTGTTGCCAACACAGAAACATCTGTGGGGGATTTTTTTTAAATATTTATTTTTATTGATTTTAGAGAGGAAGGTAGAGGGAGAGAAAGATAGAAACATCAATGATGAGAGAGAATCATTGATCGGCTGCCTCCTGCACGCCCCCTACTGGGGATGGTGCCCGCAACCCAGGACCCTTCAGTCGGCAGGCCGACACTCTATCCACTGAGCCAAACAGACTAGGGCAGTGGGGGATTTTTTTAAAGTTATCATGAGCCCTGGACAGTTTGGCTCAGTGGATAGAGCGTCAGCCTGCGGACTGAAGGGTCCCCAGTTCGATTCTGGTCAAGGGCACATGACTGGGTTTCGGGATCGATCCCCAGTGGGGACATGCAGGAAGCAGCCAATCAATGATTCTCTCTCATCATTGATGTTTCTATCTCTCTCTCCCTTCCTCTCTGCAATCAATAAAAATATATTTTATAAATAAATAAAGTTACCATGAACATCTGCCATGGCTATGAAGAAGCTTTCTATAACAATGAGGGTCACCTGGCAGCTTATGGACAAAGGCAATACGTGCCTCAGGAAAGGCTGCAGACTCCCTGTGTGCTTGGGGCACGAGGCTGGCATTCGCCATATTCAAACCAGCTCCAGGCTTGCTCCAACAAGCCCCTTGGACTAAATGTGGAGTGGGAATCAGAACTCACTTTGAGGCTCTAGCTTCTGGATGATGGGCTGAGCACTCATCACTGCCACAGACGTGATGGTCTTCACACCCTTCTCCGCCATCTCACACACGGACTTCAGGTAAGGATACTGATCCTTTGTAGTGACGTAGGCCGAGGAGACGAGGTCATAGGTAGAGCTCACCAAGGGTAGGTTGGCCACCCTGGTCACCACACTCTGCAATCAAGAAGGGGAAGGGGATTAACTTCCCAAAACACAAGGGGAGGGAAAGGAATCAAGAAATAGCTGTTCAAAATTCATACCGGTTGTGGGTCAACTGCAACAGAAGCCATTTTTCTTCCCAGGGAAAGGAGAGACCTGTGGAAGAGAAACTTATTTCAGATCACTAGGATAAGACTCTCCCAGATCAATTCCCCAACTCAAGAAAATGCTAATTTCAAGCAGAGAAAAGTTCAAGATGAGGTAAGCGTAGTCTTCTGCGCTTTTTCCCACCCTTTAGCTCTGAGAGCTCTCCCCTGGCAAACACCTGGGCAAAGTTTCAGAGGTCCTGTGTAAACTTTCAATAGAAAACAGGCTCTGCAAGGAAAAGTTGCTGATATTTTTGTCTCGTGTCTTCACCAGGAAACCAAGTTAAAATACATGTTAAGGCCAGCCGGTGTGCCTCAGTGGTTAAGCATCTACCTATGAACCAGGAGGTCAGGGCGGTCAGGGCACATGCCTGGGGAGGGGGCGTGCAGGAGGCAGCTGATCTATGATTATCTCGCATCATTGATGTTTCTCTTCCATGGTGAAATTAACAGCAACAATCCCCAGTGGAGGCTGTGCAGGAGGCAGCCGATCAATGATGTTTCTATCTCTCTCTCCCTCTTCCTTCCTCTCTGACATTAATAAAAATATATTTTAAACAATAAAATAAAAACTTGAGCATACTAATCACTTAAAAAAATAAAATAAATAAAAATCCATGTTAAAACTACGAGAGATTTCAAGCAGAAGGCATCTCGGACAGTCAGGACTGTGTGGGAGCACTTTGGCGGGGATCCATTCCTTCCCCCAAAAGAACTAGTTTGGTGGTGACTAAGCGGAGGAGGAAGGAGGTGCTCCCCGGAATTGAGAAACGTTTCAGGAGCTTTAAAATTTCGTGTTCCCAACGACCAGCGGTTCTCAACCTGTGGGTAGAAACCCCTTGGGCGGTCGAACAACCCATTCACAGGGGTCGCCTAAGACCATCCTGCATGTCAGATATTTACATGACGATTCCTAATGTAACAACATTACAGTTATGAAGTAGCAACGAAAATAATTTTATGGTTGGGTCACAACATGAGGAACTGTATTTAAAGAGAACCACTGCCAACCACCCACACCCACACAAGGTTGCCTCACTGCTCAGCAACAGGGCTGGGAAGTTACAAGAAGCTGCTCAGCCCGCTGCCCACGACCTGGGGGCCCATCAGTTCACCCTCTGCCGCCCAGGGTCCCCATCGACAAGGAAGGACTAAGAGCCGCGCTGAAGGCGGAAGGCAGGCGCCAGCATCGACTGCCCCGCACCCACGGCGCACCCCATAAAACTCTGTTTTAAGACCAAGTTCCAACGCATTCCTTTTAAATACTGTCCTTTCGGGACAAATGGAAAATGTTACCCCGCAACCAAGCCAGGAAGGCACTAGAGTGGCTCGCAGAAAAGAAGACTCAAGGAACAAAGTCAAGTGTGGAAGGCGCAGGCCCAGGAGTCCGA
>NW_006291549.1:3249199-3270386 GCF_000327345.1 Myotis davidii
TGGGGTGGCTCAGCCGGAGCAGACACGCGGCCTGCGACGCTGGGCTTTTTGCAAAAGGCTACGGAGGAATCACGCGAACAAATGAACACTAACTAACCTGATTACCATTGGCCCTCAAAATAGAAGTTTGTTTTTTAAGAAAATGGAAACAATGATTCTAGATTTATTTTTAGCAAACAAAAACGTTAAGTTTTGTAAAATTGTAACCCGAAATGTGACAGACCTACAGAGATTTGGTTCACTGTTCTTTGGACTTGGAAGTCATTTCCTCATACATGTTTCTATCTTATTTTATTTTTTTAAAATATATTTTTATTGATTTCAGAGAGGAAGAGACAGAAACCTCAATAAATGAGAATCACTAATCGGCTGCCTCTTGCACACACACACCCCACCCCCACTAGGATGGAGCCCGCAACCTGGGCATGTGCCCTCCACTAGAATCTAACCCAGGCCCCTTCAGTCCTCAGGCCAGTGCTCTAGCCACTGAGCAAACCAGCTAGGGCATATGTTTCTGTTTTATTTATTTATTTATTTATTTTTATGTGTGTGTTTTTTTATGGGTTTTTGGGTTTTTTTTTTATGTTTCTGTTTTAAAGTTGAATTGAAATTTCCACAAGGGGCCTTGAATATTTTCGGTTGGTCCCCGTTTTGTTTGTTTGTTTTTTCTCAGCAAGATTCTCCCAACCTATGTTTGTTATGCAAGATGACTAATTTTTTTTTTAAAGTTGTGGGTTATGAATGATTTTATTTTTAAAAAGAAACTTAAGTCGACATCTGAGTCTCAGGATTTTTCTTGTGTAAAATTCCTGACTTCAACCTGATTATACGAGCAAACACGTGCAACCGGCCCAGGGCGGGGCGGGTGTTCCGGGACTTCTCCCCCAGTGAGTGAATCTCCAGGTGACTTGGCCGCAGGTGTCTCTCTGACACCCGGGGTGGCCGCCAGGTCCTCCGCCTACAGAATGGAGAGCCAGAGGAGGCAGCGAATTGTGAAAAGCTCAATTACTCAACTAATGTTGCATGCACATAGGTACTGTTTATCATATTTGAAGCTCCAAACTGACCATTAAAAATGGGTCACATTACATCTGCAGGCCCTCAGCAAAGAAAAACAATTATGGTATTTCTCTTCCTCCCTCCCCATGTAACTCAAGATTAAATATGAGACTAAACTATAAAATAAATGTGAGGAAGTCCAAAAAACTTGTTACCCCGCTCTCCCCCGTGTGACTGATAGCTTCAATGCTTTAAGCAATCATATTATCACTTGTTTCTTTTCTTCCCGATGCTCTGGCTTTATTGGTGCTCTAAGCAGATGTTTGGTGTGCCTATCATGATTTTACCTCTGCCCTATGACACAGGAAGGTACGGAATGATGGGGTTTTTTTGGGGTGTGTGTTTTTTTTTTACTTCTCACTAATCTGACCTATTTGGCAATAAAATTCTTGCCCTTTCACCTACAAACGCCTCCATCTCCCCACCCCTCTTTTTTTTTTAACTTGTGAGTCACTTGTCCTCTTTAAGGATGAGCAATGTCCTTTTGCTTTTCTGTTACATCACAGGGGATGCTGCCCCAAATTCTGCACCTACAACTCTCATCTTCATGAGTCTGTGAGAAGGTGGAGCTGGTGGCAAGAATGGTACCTAAGTCCTCAGGGTGATTTTGATAGTCTCTAGAACGGCGATTTTCAGCCTTTTCACCTCATGGTACATGTACACTGATTACTAAAATTCTGTGGCACACCAAAAAAAATTTATATTTTTTGCCAATCTGACAAAAAAAAGAGGTATAATTTTAATTCATTCATACTGGACAGCTATTGTGTGGCTGTTGTCACTTTTTTTTAATCATTTCTATCCATCCCATGATAATCTAGGGACCATCATTTGGTCTGCTGGCTAATATAATGCACTTTTGTTGTTGTTCTTGTTGTTAATCCTCACCTGAGGATATTTTTTCCATTGATTTTTAGAAAGAGTGGAAAGGAGGGAAGAAAGTTGTGGCCCCTTTCATCCACACCTACAGTTTTATGACTAAGCAGCAGCAAGGCAAGACTAGATAGATCCCAGGGGCATGACCCGGGCTGGATACCTAATTTCTCTTTGCCTTAGTTCTCTCATCTATAAAATGGAATAATAATATTCCTTCATGTTCTAGGTAAAGTGTATTTGTGCTAGGGGCAAAAATAGAATATTGGGACTAGCTATGGTTATGGGAAATATTAATCATGCTCTGTTAACCATGATTGCCTTGTATTGGTTAAAGAAAGAGCATTCTGACCTGACTGGGAGTTGTACACCTGGGACCTGGGAGTCAACCTTGGAATGTGGTCCATTCTCATTCAAGAACAACTTTGTTGCCCAAACAACGGAGTCCCACCCCAGCCTCCTACTTCCCCATGTTTATAATCCCTACTTCCCCCATGTAACCCTTGTCCTACCCTATATAAGTAGCTGGTTTATGGGGGACTGCAGAGCAGATTTTGGTGGATGACCTACTGTTCTCCCATACTGCTGGCAGCATTGGAATAAACGCTCATATGATTTAACCCTGTCTCTGCTTAATTAGCTCAAGTAGTGACAGGCGGCACGGACCCACTGATTACATTTGGGCATTCATTGTACTATTTTTCAACTTTTGTGGGGCTTAAAATATTTTGAAATAAAAGGTTGAGGACATTATATAGCAACTAGAGGCCCAGTGCATGAGTTTGTGTACGGGTAGGGTCCCTCAGCCTGGCCAGTGATCGGGGCCACGGGGCTGTCTCTTCCAGTCCTGATTGGGGCCAATTGGGGCCTGTTGGCTGTGGGGGTAGGAACCACGGGAGGTTAGCTGGCCAAGGGAAGTTGGCTATGGGAGCACACTGACCACTGGGGGCAACTCCTGCATTGAGCATCTGCCCCCTGGTGGTCAGTGCACATCATAGCGACAGGCCAACCGGTCGTTTGGTCACTTAGGCTTTTATATATATATAGATAAGAGAATGAACACACCTATAACTATATGGAGTATAATGTAAGTGAAAGAAGCTATATACAAATAATACTGTATGAGACTAGCAAACTAAGCTCTGCTATTAAAAGTAAAGATAGTAGTTGCTTTGGGAGATGGGAAGTGACTAGATGGGCCTCAAGGGGCCTTTTTAGTACTGATAATTTTCTTTCTCTTGTCGTGGGAGCTAGTTACATGTGTGTGCTCTTTTTGTAAACATTTATTAAACTGTACACTTACATATAGGTTTTTATTTTTATTATATATTTTTATTGATTTCAGAGACGAAGGGAGAGGGAGAGATAGATAGAAAAATCAGTGATGAGAGAGAACCATTGATTGGGTGCCTCCTGCATGCCCCCTACTGGGGATCAAGCCCACGACCTGGGCATGTGCCCTTGACCAGAATCAAACCCGTGACCTTTCAGTCTGCAGGCCGATGCTCTATCCACTGAGCCAAACCAGCTAGGGCACATATAGTTTTTA
Organism: Myotis davidii; assembly: GCF_000327345.1. Taxonomy (NCBI): domain Eukaryota; kingdom Metazoa; phylum Chordata; class Mammalia; order Chiroptera; family Vespertilionidae; genus Myotis; species Myotis davidii. The sequence continues at coordinate 3,252,681 of NW_006291549.1, forward strand.
TATGTATACTATACTTCTATTTTAAAAACTTTTGAATGGTTGAGAAAAGAAAAAATAGTGGTGCTTCATAAGGTTTTTGTGAGGATTAAATGAATCAGCCCATTCAACAGTATTATGCCAGGTACATAGGAATGATAGCTAATATTAATGTTTTCTAACCATATCCAGATCCTTTTTGCCCAAGACATCCTTGCTGGGCATTGTGCTGAAGAGAGCTCAGCTCACAGGACAAATAGAAGAGGCTCCAAGATACCAGCGATTCTGATTAAGGGCACATGTGCGGGTTGTGTGCCCAATTCCTAGTAGGGGGCATGCAGGAGGCAGTCGATCAATGGTTCTCTCTCATCATTGATGTTTCTATCTCTCCCCTTCTCCCCTCCTCTCTGAAAATAAATAAAAGTATTAAAAATATATAAATAGTGAAATAGCAAGGAAAAAGTCTGGCAATGAATTTGTCTCTTCCAGAGGCAGGGTAACTCCTCCTTCCTCCTACAGCCCCAATCTTTACTTCCCTCTCCCATTAGCATTATGTGCTCCAGTTACATCCACCTGCATCTGCTCCTCCACGAAGCGCTCTCTCCCTCTCATACCTCTCTTATTGGACATACCCCCATTCCCTTTGTCGGGACTGTCTGCCCACTTTGGGGGCGGAAGAAAATTTCCTCTACCCTCAAGGTTCTTTCAGCTGGTCTACTAATCAGACAGACACAAGACAGATTAACAACAGAAAATGACCAAATTTAATTACATACATATGTATGGGAACCCCACATACATGAGGGTTCAGGGATGGAAAGTTAAGATGAGGTATATATGGCATTCTGCACTAAGGATCAGGTAAGGTGCCTTGGGGGCTTGGAAGGGTCATTGCAAGATGATAAGAGGAGCTGTTTAGAAATTAGTAGTTTGCCCTACCCTATAGGTAAGTCATAAGAAGTTATTTCTGGCTTGGCCGGTGTGGCTCAGTGGTTGAGCATCGACCTATGAACTAGGAGGTCACGGTTCTATTCCCAGTCATAGCACATGCCCAGGTCATAGCACATGCCCAGTGTGGGGCATGCAGGAGGCAGCCAATCAATGATTATCTCTCATCATTGATGTTTCTATCTCTCTCTCCCTCTCCCTTCCTCTCTGAAATTAATTAAAAAAATTTTTTTTAAAAAGTTATTTCTGGAGACAACTCCTATTATGGGCAAGGCCCCTAATTTAAATTCTTTAAGGGAGATGTAAAAGTTTCTCATGAGCCTGCCTTCTGTACAAAAGAATTCACAAGCCAAAGTGGCCCATTTTGGGAAGGCCTGTTCTGAACCCTCACACCATCTGGCAAACTCTGCTCGCTCTGTATGACTCAGGTCTTTGTGTCTGTAAGGTCTTCCTCGGCCCTAAGGTCACAGACTAGTAAGTGGCTTCAAACCAGGCATATGTGACAATCTATGCTGCACACCTCTACACGGTGTTTGCTCTTAAGTGATAAATACAAGGGACTCTCATAGGCCTCAGAGCCTGGAAGATAAAGGAGTAAGAGGATATCTAGGGTTCCTTCCAGCTGTATTATCTTTTTTTTTTGTAATATATTTTTATTGATTTCAGAGAGGAAGGGAGAGGGAGAGAGAAATAGAAACATCAATGATGAGAGAATCATTGATCAGCTGCCTCCTGCACGCCTCCTACTGTGAATCGAGTCTGCAACCTGAGCATGTACCCTTGACTGGAATCGGACCTGGGACCCTTCAGTTCACAGGCTGACGCTCTATCCACTGAGCCAAACCGGCTAGGGCCAGCTGTATTATCTTATTTCAAAAAATAACAATACCTACACTTGTTTATAGCTTTACAATGCCCTTCTTTAAACATGATCTCAAATGAGACAGATGCCTTTTCCTACTTCCTTGTCACAGCCTCATGCAAACGCAGGGGAAATATTACTATGTTCATTTCCTCTTTTTACCTGAGCTGGAAAGCTACCTTTCTCATGAACCAGAGACAAAGATACTGGGTCACAAGTAATGAGTCATGAGGCCAGATGGCTTCTGTTTTGACCAGTTCAGACTCCATGCAAACTGGTCATCCGAAGGAAGAACCTCTTGGATGACCCCCTTAATCTACCTTCCGAATCACCCCTGAACCTGATTCTCTGCCATTCTGGTTTTTTTAATTCTCACCTGAGGATATGTTTATTGATTTTAGAGAAAGAGTGCCGGGGCTGACCAGCAGACCCTGAGCGATGGATGAGTGATTCCTCAGACACAGGATTGCTGTGAAAGAGAGAGCTAAGGGGCTGCCTGGCTAAAGGAACCAGACAACCTCAATTGCCTGCCTCTTCAGGCTTCTATTGTAACAGCAGTTTGAGATAAAGTTTATCTTTTAGATACAAGCAATAGGGCAGCCATGGGCAAACTACAGCCCACGGGCCGGATCCGGCCCGTTTGGCTGTTCTATCCAGCCCGCAGAGCCGAAAGAACGGAGGGTTCTCTTGCTCTCCCCTCCGCTCCTTCACCAGCAGCAGTGTTAACATGGCAACATCGGGAAACATGGCCGCAGCTCCTTCTTCTGAGTCCAGTTTAAGAACCCACTGTGGCCCTCAGTCAAAAAGTTTGCCCACCCCTGCAATAGGGTAAGTAATCTTGGGAGGACACATGTGTCTGCAGTGTCCTTTAAGCAAGGACACCTAGAGATTAAGCACAAAGATTCTGGTAAACACCGAGGGTCCACAGACTTGTTTGGAAAGGCCTTCAGCCAAACTCCCCTAAGTCGGAATTCCGATAAACAGGGTGGCCACCTTCAGCCCACTCCTTTTTTTGGAATTTTCCTCCTTGCAAACTTTCCAATCACATCTCCCATGCTTCCCTAGAAGAGAGGAAGGGAGAGTAGGAAGAGATCCTATTGATGGTTCCATCTGGTGGGTCCCTCTGTGCATGACAGTGGCCTGGGACACTTGTTAAAAATATAGATTCTGGCCCTAGCTGGTTTTGCTCAGTGGATAAAGCATCAGCCTGTGTACGAAAGGGTTCCAGGTTTGATTCTGGTCAAGGGCACGATTGCGGGCTCAATCCCTAGTGTGGGCTGTGCAGGAGACAGCCAATCAATGATTCTCTCTCATCATTGATGTTTCTATCTCTCTCTCCCTCTTCCTTACTCTTTGAAATCAATAAAAATACAAAGAGCCGAAACCGGTTCGGTTCAGTGGACAGAGCGTCAGCCTGAGGACTGAAAGGTCCCAGGTTCGATTCCAGTCAAGGGCATGTACCAGATTCTGGGACCTCATCCCAAGAGATTGATTCACCTGATTTAGGAAATAGTCCAGAAATGTTTAAAAAGTATCCCAGGACATTCTGATGCAGGTAGACCAAGAACTATACTTTAACAAACACTGCATTTACTAGACTCTTCTGACGGACAAAGCAGCTGAGTGATTTGCATTAAGGCAGCAATTTTCAACTGGTGCGCTACAAGAATTTTTTAAACAGGCAATACCTGACTAGTCAGTGGCACTAACCTCTTTTCCCTTAGATTAAAAAATAAAAAATGGTAACAGCCAATACAATGTTGGATAGCTGTGTGGTGTGAATGAATCAAAATTATACCTATTTTTGTTAGATCAGCAAAAAATATACTTTATGGTGTGCCACAGCATTTTAGTAATGAGTTTATATGTGCCATGAAATGGAAAAGGTTGAAAATCCCTGGCCTAAGGCACCACCACTGGCAGAGTTGAAACCAGAACCTGAGATGCCTTTCCAGAATGTATAAAAAAATACACCTCAACAATAAATCCGTTTCATCAAATTATTAGTCCTTTATAACACAGACATTAATTTAAACTCTAACTCAAGCTTACTGGACAACCTAACACTAGAAAGAGAACTGATTCCCAACATCAAGGCCCCGAACCACATCTTGGTATGACTTGGGAGCATGGCCTTTGGACCTGGTAACTACGCAGCTCTGCCTGGAGGCCACAGTGCACTGTGTATCCAGGTCACTGACAATCAGGTCTGACCAAAGTAAAATCAAAGAGGTCAACGTACTACCCGAGGCCCCTTCAGCTGCTCTTTCAGCCCCCTTGCTCCTCCTTAGACATCCTCCTTTCCCCTCGTACTCATTGCCTGCTTTGAGTCTCCTTGCTGCAGCATCCTCCCTAATGCACTCCAACCCGAATAAACCTGTGCTCTAAACTAAAAATTCAAATATACTTTATAACAAATTCAAGCCAGAATGCTAAAGACTAGTTTATTAACTCCCCTCTCCTAGGGGTATTTAGAAGTTAATTAAAATTTTTAAAAAATAATTTGCAAAATATATTCTCATACAAAGTAGGAAGGACATGCTATTCCTATTCTGTGCACTGACTCAGACTCTCTTGTCCAAGGTTACCGGGCTTGTACATGATAGAGTTAGGTCTATAGCCTTTGAAGACAAAGCTCTTTCAGCTACATCATGTCTCCAAAGGATAACTGTCTAAAGGTTCCCAGTAAATATTTGTTGAATGAATATTAAAGTAAAGAGCAAGGGGGAATGGCCCAGCTGGTGTGGCTCGGTGATTGAGCATCAAACTATGAACCAAGAAGTCATGGTTCGATTCTGGGTCAGGGCGCATGCCTAGGTTGTGGCTCAATCCCCAGTAAGGGGAGAGGGGTGCAGGAGGCAGCCAATCAACGTTTTTCTCTCATCACTGATGTTTATCTCTCTCTCTCTCTCTCTCCCTTCCTCTTTAAAATTGATAAAAATATATTTTTTAAAAAACAAGAGCAAGGGGGAATGAGGTAATATGAAAGAAACAGAAAAAAGAAAAACAAATGTTAGGGGCATTTCCTTAGGTGAACAGAAAGGAATTTTGCTTGGTAGGTGGGCAAGAAGTCTATGTGAAGTTAAGAAAGTCTGACACTCACACACACACACACACACACACCCTCCCATATGCTACTTATGTATCAGCCCCAGGTTTGTGGACAACATGTTTATTTCTTTTTGTGCTCTTTCTCAAGACTTAGGACCATAATTAGGTCATTTTGATTTGAGGCCAAAAAGCCCAGGTGACAGCACTAGAATTTAAGAGCAGAAGGAGACCCTGGTGGTTATTTACTAGTAACCCGGTGAGTTGCTGCATGCTCTGTGTGCATGGAAACGGCCTGGGCACAGATCCTCGGCCAAGCGCCTTCTCCTCAGATGGCTGCTTCAGCGCTTTTGTGAGAGGCAAGAGCTGTGGGCAGCCACCCTCAGAACGCGTCCTTTTGGCCTAGTTTCATGTTGTGAAGATGCCTGATCCTTCCCTTCTCTGAGTCCTCCTATAGGTCCAGAGCAAGGTGGGAGAGGAAATTTGTTTTTGGTTTTGTTTAAGTATGTTAATTTTGGAAAGATGACTGAGCCAAAAGTTTCAGGAGTGACTTAGCTATTCTATTTGCTGTCAACATCCACATGCCAGCTCTGGAACTGGACTTGGCAAAGTTTCTTTTCCTAGGTTGGCTTCTGACAAAGCCAACATTAGCAGTCCTTAATGACTCAACAACTGAGCATGTTGGGAAACATGACTTTACTAACCAGTACCAGGGCCGTTTCCAGAATTATGCCACTCTCTGAGCTGTGGAATGAAACCCTCAAAGTCAGGATCAATTTTTGTCATCGCCACTATGAGTCATTTCTTTTATCTGAGCCACTTCAAAGTTTCATACTTTGATATTTAATTTTTTTAAATTCCCAAAAAGCTTCACTAAGTCAGAGGGATATATCATCATCCAAAGTTCAACAGACATGCAGAGCAACACTAAATGTTTCATAACATAAATGCTATGAAATTCATCAAGAATTCAGAGTTGAGCCCTAGACGGTTTTGCTCAGTGAATAGAACATCGGCCTGTGGACTAAAGGGTTCCGGATTCATTTCTGGTCAAGGGCACATGCCTGGGTTGCAGGCGTGATCCCCAGTAGGGGGCGTGCAGGAGGCAGCTGATCAATGATTCTCTCTCCTCATTGATGTTTCTATCTCACTCTCTAAAATCAATAAAAATATATATTAAAAAAAAGAATTCAGAGTTGATCTAAAATTTAAGATGATAATGGCATTGAGTAATCCTAATATTATTTAACATATCTGTACAAGAACACACAAATCAGTCTGTCTTTGATGATCTTCAAATGTTAGGACACTGAAGTGGAAAAAAGCCACAAAGTTATGCTTGTACGAATGGCATCTAAGATAACAACATCATCTTTCCAAGGTTCCAGGAATTTTCATGTTTCTCTTTAGCAAACTAAAACCATCCAAGGTTGCCATAGGATTGAATAAAAATAATTCATGGTCAAATGTTTTTGAAATTTATAAATTAATCAAATATTTCTGTAAAGAAAAAAACAGAGAAACAAGCGAAGAAACATCATAGCTATCCCTGAATTGAAATAAACGAGAGAAAAACTATCTCACCTATCTATAAAATATCTTATTTATTGAAAGCTTATTAAAGTATGGGGATTTTAAAAGGAAATGTACAAAAATGTTAATTATAGTTATGTATAAGAATTACAGCTCATTTCTTCTTATTGTTTATCTCTATTCTCTAAAATGAACATATATTACTTGTGACAGAAGAAAAAGGTTGTTTTTTTAGTTAAGATTTTTTAAAATATATTTTATTGATTTTTTACAGAGAGGAAGGGAGAGAGAGAGAGTTAGAAACATCGATGAGAGAGAAACATCGCCCAGCTGCCTCCTGCACATCTCCCACTGGGGATGTGCCCGCAACCCAGGTACATGCCCTTAACCGGAATCGAACCTGGGACCTTTCAGTCCGCAGGCCGACGCTCTATCCACTGAGCCAAACCAGTTTCGGCTTAGTTAAGATTTTTATTAAATTGTAATTAATGCTCAAAAACTAAACAACTAGCCAGAGGAGTCAACCTTGATTGCTAAATTCTACCTCACAGCTTGATTACAGGTGTTGTTTACCTGTTCTAGAAAATCCAACTGTGAACTTTCACACATATACCTGAATCAAGAACTCCCACAATTGCTTGGAGATGGCCAGTTAGGGTGTTTCAGAATTGCAGGGCTAATTGATGAACCAAGACATTCCGGTCAAGGGCACGTACCAAAGTGAGGATGGGGGTCTGGGTTAGGGTGTTTCAGAATTGCAAGGCTAATTGATGAACCAAGACATAGTTTCTCAAATGTTCTGAAAAAGTGAGGATGGGGGTCTGGGACCATAAACTGAGCAGTGTCAGCTACAGTATCACAGGACCCATTCCTAGTCACCTGCTGGGCCTCTGCAATTGTCTTCTCCTAGGACACACACATGGAACTAGCCAGCACCAATCGCTGCAACTGCTTGGGGGTGGAACATCCCCGAAGGCACACAGTTTCACTTCCATGAGTGGCTCTAAGTTTAAAGGGCAGGTTTCCAAACACTCATTTACAAATGGAATTCTCAAGTTACCATTCCTTCCTGGACATCTAAGACATGGCTCCTTTTCTTCATGTGCTCACAAGAACTACAGAGATCCTTGGGCAGAAACCATACCTAGCCAGCTCTCCAACAGGTGCGTGCATATGTGGCTCATAACTCATAATTAGTCTTTTATTTTATTATTTCTTGGATAATTCTGATAAGGACATTCTGGGATTGAACTAAATTTTAACATATTCTCATTAAAGAAATGATCTGACTACACAATTTCCTATGAAAGATAAAAATCAAGAACTGAAGAGCATTTCCCAGAAAAGAAGCAAGAGTGATTTCATAACATTTATTCTCTCTCTCTCTCTCTCTTGCACACATACACATACACACAACTTGGTACATATACTCTAAACTGCCAAGGAATCTGTTTGTGGTATAGTTTTTGTTGTTGTTGTCGTTTCTGGTTTTTTTGAAGGGGTGAGAGATAGTGTGTGTTAAGACCCAATCTGCTTCAAAATTTCGAAGTATAGCATCTTGAGAGACATGCCCAACAATTGGAAATGGCAACTTAGGGTAGGTGGGCACAGATTGTAAAAAAACTTCTACTTTTCATATTATATATTTCTTAAAACATTTGCAAATGCTTAATGAGCCTCTATTTCTATTTTATTTTTTTAAAAAATCTTATTTTATTCTTTCTTTCTTTCTTTATTATTATTTTTAATCCTCACTTGAGGATATTCTTCCATTGATTTTTAGAGAGAGTGGAAGAGAGAGGGAAAGACAGAGAGTAATAACGATGTGAGAGAAACACATCAATTGGTTGCCTCCTCCACTCGCCCAAACAGGGCTGGGGCTGGGGAGGAGCCTACAAACAAGGTACGTGCCCTTGACTAGAACAGAACCTGGTACTCTTCGGTCTGCAGGCTGATGCTCTATCCACCGAGCCAAACTGGCCAGGGCTATTTCTACTTTTAGAAGCAGAAAGCATAACAGAAAATTAAAAAACAAAAAGCATAATAATGTGAAAAACTTGAAGCTTTTCCACTAAGATCAGGTACAAGGTAAGGATGCCCCCTCTCACCATTCCCTTTTAACATTGTCCTTAGAGTTTTAGCTAATGCAATATGACAAGAAAATAAAATAAAAGGTATACAGATTAGGAAGAAAGAAATAAAATTTTCTCCATTCACAGATGACATGATAGTCTATGTAGAAGATCCAAAATAATTGACAAAAAAATTCCTGCAACTAACAAACAATTATCACAAAGTTGGTTGCAGTTGTGGAGGTTCAGAGCTAGTCACCCCAAGATGTGCTTCTGTAGTATGTGGATTGTTTTGAGTTAAGGGCAATTTGATCTTTTGACTCTAGAGAAACTTTTGCCCCCCCCTTTAACTACTTAAAAGAATTTGAATTAGGGACCTTGCCCATAATAATTGACCCACTATACAGCAGGGAAAGCTTCTATTTACTAAACATCTGCTCTTCTTATCATTCTGCAATGACCCTTTGAAGCCCCCAAGACACATTACTTCATATGTAGCTCAGAATATACCTCAACCTCACTTTCTTATCTTTGAACCTTTCGTGTATGTGGGGCCTCTGACTATCTCATGTATGTGGCATTTCCATACATATGTACATATTAAATTGGGTTATTTTCTCTCATTAATCTATCTCACATCTATTCCATTATTAGAATAGCCAAAAGAACCTTAAGAGTAGAGGAAAGTTTATTCCTCCCCCACACAGGATACAAGGTTAATATTTAAAAAGCAGCTTGCATATCACTTAACAATGGATCACATATTACCATCATTACTTTAATGCCAGACTTCCTTGTGATATTCCTATCTTTGAGAATCCCCAGTACAATCTCCAAGCAGCTGTGAGAGTCCCTGAGGAAATCTGGCAGCTCTTTACCAATTCTCTGAATAGGTAGGAAATTACGCAGATATAAAAATCTTGGAAAAAGTAGAAGCCCCTGGGCTTCCTTTTCCAGTGACTCATTCGCTTAGGTGTGCTGGTACTGTCTTCACCCATCAGAATGAGCAGTTTCCCTTCAGGTCCTTGCCTACCACCACCTCCAAACACCTACTCCCACTGCCCACCCTACATCTTTTGTTTGCAGTTGATTCCCCAGTCCTCTCAGAAAGTGGCTAATGGCCATAGGGGGTTTAATCTAGTATTGACTGTTGGCAACAATAAATAGCAAGCTTAATCAAAGGCATCAGGTAGAACTGGACTATTAGGCAGACTGGAGGAAGATTGTCAGAGGTAAGGTGGGGAGCTTTGAGCTCCTGGGAATACAAGGTCATATTGCCAGGAAGCCAAGAACTCAATTTCTTTGACACCCAAAAGAGCAACACACTGTATTCAAGAAGGCCCTGCCATGCATGCAGCTCTGTGCTGGGAAATACTGGGACACAACAGAGAAAAAATATATGGCTCCTGCTCTTGAAGAGCCCAAAATATAGTTAATATCTGAGGACTTGACTGTTATAAAGGGACAAGGTAATATTGTTCCTTCTTTCCCTTCATCCCCACTCCCACCCCTCACTCCCTGTGTGTATGCACGCACAAGGATACCTGTGCTTAAGGTGCTGATTCCTGCTAATCACCACTCTGCTTATATACACAGCTCTTTTATTTATTTATTTTTTGAAGGATAGTTTGTTGAGAGGAAGGGAAAGGGAGAGAGAGAGAGAAACATCAATGAGAGAGAAACATTGATTGGCTGCCTCCTGCATGCTCCTTACTGGGAATGGAGTTGAAACCCAGGCATGTGCCCTTGACTGGGAATCGAACTGGCAACCTCCTGGTGCATGGGATGTTGCCCAACCAACTGAGCCACACTGATCATGGCTACACAGTTCTTTAAAGATATTCTTCACCACATCAAGTATTGCTGGTCAAGCTCTCAATTTGGCTCTGGCTTTGGTATTCTCCTCCTACTCTCCTGCCACACCTCTTGTCTCCATAGGAATAAATGAGCAGAAAATAAGCATTATTATGATACAGTCTGCTGTCATGAGGATTGTTTCCACGGACAGTTTATTCTAGTTGCTTCAAACTCCTCTCCACTCTCCTTACTCTCTAGCCCTCTTCCACACACCACTTAAGGGTCAATCACTCCTAGAATATTGGCCCCTAAGGGGTTCCTGCTTTCCTTCTCAGCCAAGCACACTTTAGGAATGAAGGCCTAATTGTTCTGACAATTATTCTGTTTATTCAGAATGAACTCCTGATAGAGTCCTGGGAACTCGGCAAACAGCCAGCCAGATTGCGGCCAGCCAATTCCAGGAAGGACCTAGAAAAGCCTGCTGATTCCTCTGCCTCCTCCCCACCCGGTGTTAAATGGCATCCTGCTCACAGCTTACAATGCCCCCATTCTCCGGGTGACACCAGTTCAACAGACTTAAAGAGCTTCCTCCTTAGACTAGCATTTGTGGGATTTTGACATTTCCTGCGAGATTATAAGGGCAACCTACAAATGGTAGTTGTTCTGGTCTACATAAATTCCTAGATTCTCTAGGTTGACCAGCATAATTATAAACCCTAGAGAGTTAATAAGGACAATGAAAACTGAATGCCCTAACTGGTTTGGCTCAGTGGATAGAGCGTCGGCCTGCGGACTCAAGGGTCCCAGGTTCGAGTCTGGTCAAGGGCAATGTACCTTGGTTGCGGGCATGTCCCCAATGGGGAGTGTGCAGGAGGCAGCTGATCGATGTTTCTCTCTCATCGATGTTTCTAACTCTCTATCCCTCTCCCTTCCTCTCTGTAAAAAATTAATAAAAATATATTTTAAAAAAAAGAAAACTGAAGCTGGGGAATGGTGGAGGACAAATGATTAAACAAAGAACAACAAAAGAAACGTCCAGTCTACACATAAACAGCAAGCTTTGTGAACTGTTTTATAAAGTTAGTTACATAATTTAATAAAGCACCATTACATGTTTGACAAGATAAAATAATTTTCATCCATATGCCTATGGAACCTGCCAGACATAATCAAATACACATAAGGATTTTTAATAATAAAGTATTAAAAAGCATAGCAAGCTGGGAGAAAAAAAGGATGGGCCTATCTGGTGACTCAAGTTGAAGTTCATGAAAAGAAAGACATTAAAAAGAGCATTTATGAGAAGCAGAGCCTGGAACCACTCAGATCTATGTCTTATGCCAAAATGGTATTAACTTGCAGGAAATGCCTCTAAGAGGAAATGGGACAGAGCCAGGAGAGGCTGGGAGAGCCATGGGACAGATGCAGGCCTCACCAGGAGTGAAGAAGAGAGGGAAGAAAAGTTGGGTGGAAGCTTACTGGATTGCAGTGTACTCTGGGGCGAGTTCAGCAAGGCTGTTGGGGAGCACCGAAGCCAGCAGAGGAGTCCCACATTTCCAAAGAATGGGCCTGCCTCAATATCCCTAATATCCCTGCTCCACTCCCCACTGACTGGGAGCAGCCCATCCATGGGTAGCATGGCCTAGCCAGAACACACTGATGGACTCAAGGCCTTACAGAACTCAGTCCATTGCTTCATGGAACTAGAAGGATATCTGAAAGATGTATCTCATGGTCGTCACTTAGTTTCCTCTTCGATAAAACAGGACAAAATCCATGCCCACTCACCTCCTAGGACAGATGTGTGGCTCAAAGGAGGCAATGTATATAAGCACTGTGTAAACTATAAAATCTGGAGTATGTAATCTACTAACTACACAGGACTATGCCCACATCATGAGGTGCAGCGCTTCACTCCCTATCTCCGTCTGCCTCCTTTAATGCAAGCCTGCAGCAGCGGACCAGACCTCCAGTCTACCTCCAAGCCCCTCATTCCTCTGGGCTTCCCAACTGAGTTGCTTCCCGAGCAGCAGAAATGGAAACCGCAGTCCTTTGGCTCATAAATAAAAATGTCCTCAAGCGGACAGAGCCAGCTTGTCGCTGCGGGGTTGGTTCAGCCCCACGATGTCCCAGATCACGAAGCTGGGCATCGACTTCCTTGCTAACCAAGAGCCGCACGCAACAAGTTCTACAACCTAACACTTACTATCCTAGCTGGAAAAGAGGCAGACTCTGAGAGCCCCGTTTGGTTTTTTAAATTTACTTTTGAATAGGTATTGCATACTTTTCATCTGATATTCAAAACTCACAGAAGGGAACTCAGTGACAGTCTCCTACCATTTTGTCCTCTGGCCACACAGCTCCCTTTCCACAGATATTTTATGTATACAGGGTGGGGCAAAAGTCAGTTTATAGTTGTTCATGTAGAAAATAATACAATAATAAATTATAATACATGAATAAACTCTGTTTTGCGTACTCACAACTGTAAGCCTACTTTTGCCCCACCCTGTATTTATGCTTCTAAAATAATTTCTAAAACTGCTAAGAGAAAGTCCTTCAGAGAGTACCCACTGTTCAAACGAGGCTACTGTAATTCAGATACATCCACTATGTTTGAATTTCTCTCATTTCTACCTCTGGAAACCCTCAGAGGTAGGAAGCATAATTTTTTTCAACATTTTTTTACAAAGATTTTCAAATATACAGGAAAGTTGAAAGAATTGTTCAGTGAACATCCATACAATCACTACTTAACTTCTACAATTAATAATTTGCTATATTTGGTAGTTTAACTAAATTCACTCAGTTGACACTGTGGATTGGTACTTTTTCCAACTCATCACACTGCCCTGCTCTAGGAGCAAGGTATCAGCGGTTTGTTGCAGAAGTCCTACATGCTGTCTCGCCTCTCATTTACTCCTTTTCTATTCCAGCATTTCAAGCAAGATCCAAAGAGATTAAAGTTCCTCAAGAAGCATTTACATCCAGTTTCTTGTGTCCAAGTATGGCCTGCAGATAAGCCCCAGAGAACTCAAGTGCTCTGTTTTATTTATAAATTCCTCGCCCTTTGGTCCTATCATCCCACGTGGTGCTGCTCTCCCTGACAGACTTCAGCCTCCCTGAGCTGGCCTCTTCCTTCTTGAAAGTTCGGGAGTATTTAGGCATGTGAGAGAAGCAGACCAGACAGCCCAGCAGACCCATCCATCTTTCTTTCTCTCAACACCCTACATGGATGAACACCTTGTTACTCACAGTGTGGTTCATGGACCAGCAGTGTGACATCACAAATGTCCATTCTCAGGTCCACCCAGAACCACTGGATAAGAGTCTGCATTTTAGCAGGTCCCCAGGCGATTCCTGGGCACATGCCAGACCACTATACTCTCACTTCAGCCACAGGTTAGAAAGGAGGCCAGTGAGGTTTGCTGGATAAATCCCAGGTGGGAAAAAAGAAAAAGAGCAATTAATGACATCTATCTTAAAGCCTACCTTTTTCTCTTTTTATTCTTAGCTCTCCTTTGTCTCTTCACTCCCTTCTTTACTACATATAATACCACCTATTGAGCCCCTCCTCTGTCCCAGAGAGATTTCTAACCCTTAGAGAATTTCAAAAGGTGTATTTATTCTTAACATGAAGATATGACTTAGAGCAGCGGTTCTCAACCTTCCTAATGCCATGACCCTTTAATACATTCCGCATGTTGTGGTGACCCCCAATTTCATTGTTACAAATTGAACATAATTTAAGCATAGTGATTAATCACAAAAACAATATGTAATTATATATGTGTTTTCCAATGGTCTTAGGCGACCTCTGTGAAAGGGTCGTTCAACCCCCAAAGGGGTTGCGACCCACAGGTTGGCGACCCACAGGTTGAGAACTGCTGACTTAGAGGGTGGCATATCCACCCAAAGTTGAAGAGCTGTAAATTTTAAGCATGGGTGTGTCCATTTCCAAGGCTTGTGGTTCTCTCCCCACTGCATTACATTGTCTCTCAAAACCCTGGCAAATGCCCCAGCCTGGACCTTGCCCACCTGGGCCAGAGGCCTCCTGTCTGCCGATCACCCAAGGCTTCTGGACTTGTCTTTCCCTCTCAATCCCTCCCTTTCTCATGTTCCTTTCCCTGCAAGTTTACCTGGATCTTATTTGCTCAGCTCCCAAGCATCAACCAGGTATTCTTACCGCCTCAGAACAATGGGAAACACCTGTGCATTCTAACTGAGGCCTTTAGCAGGCAGCGGGGAGGGGAGAAGTGAGAAGATGTCAGGCAGGTGAAGACATATTTAGGCAGGTAGGATGCTCTTGGCCTCCAAATAAAGAGCTCATATGGCTGCTATGAATGTGGTACTGATCTGTGCCTGTGCTGGATGGAAAGATCTGTAAAATGTGATTTCGGGCCTATAAGGAGCATATTAATCCAGCTGGGGAACTGGGACCTGGGGACATAAAAGCTGCATGAGAAAATTACACAGGAACAGAGAGGAGACTGCTTCTGGGTGCTGAAATCATAGACGATTCCACAGAGCAAGTGATAGGGAGGGGCACGGAATAGAAATAGAATCACAGTTGTTTATAGCTATGCACACAGAAAAGAGATTTTTCTTACAGAGCCTGGGAAACTGGAGGACGAGTTGCAAGAAGATAAACAGGGCTGTAAAGATAAGGCGGCCTGAAGCCCAGATGGGTCCATTACTCAGAAAAGAAGATACATTTTAAGGACAGGACTTATCTGAAGGGAGGCAGTGTTCCGGGGTAATCTTTGCAAGGACAACGATAGAAAACAGACCCTGGTGATGCACATAGTTTTAAGTTTTATTCTCTTTTTCCCACCCTATATAAGGGCTGGCTTGAAATGTCAGAGCAGTTTCTTTTAGGGTATTTCGCTTGATGCTCTCTTGGATTGCTGGCCATCTGAAATGATAACTTTGAAGCAGGAGGTCACAGTTCAATTTCTGGTCAGGGCACATGCCTGGGTTGTGACCTGATCCCCAGTAGGGGGTCGTGCAGGAGGCAGCCAATTGATGTTTCTCTCTCATCGATGTTTCTGTCTCTCTATCCCTCTCCCTTCCTCTCTCTCTAAAATCAATAAAAACACATATATATTTTTTAAAAGCGCAACATAAAGATTCAACCTTGTCTCTATTTGACACGGGTAGCGACAAGAGTAGACCGTTTGTCCGATTTCACCACGTGGAAGGGTGGGGAGGGAGGGAGAGGGCATCCCAGTCAAGGGGAGAACACACAGAAAGACAGCAGTGAAAGCATCTTTGGGGAGTGTCATACATAAAGCCCCGTAGGGCTGATCTGGATGGTATGTGAGACGCTAGTGGGGTGAGATGAAGGAGGTGGGTAGATTAAGGAATGGCTCAGAGGAATCACTGAAGTTTGAGACGTGACAGGGTCAGAAGTGAGCAGTTGTGTTGGGAAACATCTCGTCTGCATGTTCTCTGAAGTTCATTCTCAGTATGAAACTGTCATCTTCCTCAATCTAGCCACTGTCTGCTTTGATCCATCTTCTCCGCCAAAGTAGTAATATGGGGACATTGTATGCAGTGCAAAGCAAGGGGATCATATATCTTGTATCATTTAACCTGCATTCCTAGGATGCAAACTTTTCCAGGTTTTCGGAAGAGAGAAAAATATTTCAGAATGTTTGATTAAACATTCGTTATGCTTGATTAAACATATCCAGCTATGTAAACAAAGTGGATTAAAGTTAAATTGCTCTTGCCTAGCTGGTTTGGCTCAGTGGATAGAGTGTCGGCCTGCAGACTAGAGGGTCCCAAGTTCGATTCCAGTCAGGGGCATATGCCCTGGTTACAGGCTTGGTCCCCAGTGGGGGGCGTGCAAGAGGCAGCCGATCAGTGGTTCTCTCTCATCATTGGTGCTTCTATCTTTCTCTTCCTCTCCCTTTTTCTCTGGAACCAATAAACATATATATATTTTTCAAAGTTAAATTGCTCTGATTGGAATGAGTGGGAGGAAAGCACTCTATTCTTCCCAACCCCTCATTCCCTTCTTTCTCTCCAAGCAGATTCTGAAGGGGCTTCTTGCTCAAAAATCAGGGATTAATAGGAATCAGCGAATTGTAACTAAATCCTGCCTGTTGCCTGTTTTTGCAGGTAAAATCCTATTGGAACACATTCAAGGACATATTGTCTGTGGCTGCTCTCATGCTACATTGACAGAATTGAGTAATTAGGGCAGAGACTGAATGGCCCGCAAAATTGAAAATATTTACTGCCTGGCCCTAGAGTCTGGCTACTCAAAGATGGTCCTTGGGCCTGTTGTACTGGCCTGCACACATTGTCCCTCTGTACACAGAGCTCAGCATGGGAAAGATGATTCAGTAGTCATTACCTTGGAGGGATGTTGGAATTAGGAGTTGTGTGATATGGCTAGGGGTCCAGGGAGACAGCCCAGACAAAAAAAAAGAGCATCTGAGAAAACCGTGAGGAATACCTAGATTTAGGGAGTGGGCTGAAAGAGTGAGGAGAAATCGTTGGGGAAAGTGCTGACTCCCATTGGTACCAGTAAGTTATGACACACTGAGAGACTTTCTTATAGTTTTTAATCAAACATTCTGAAATATTTCTCTCTCCTCCAAAAGCCTGGAAAAGTTTGCATCCTAGGAATGCAGGTTAAATGATACAAGATATATGATCTTCTTGCTTTTCACTGTATACAATGTCCCTGTATACACTTCTCTTTACCTTCTTCAAAGCAGTGTTTTTTTGTGGCCATTAATATTTATTCTTAAAATGTAAACTCTTAAACTTTAGACAATAAAAAAACTCAGTCAATAAAAATTAATGTAAAAAATAATCGTAAACTCTTCTCTAAAAAGAAATGTGCATGATGATGTGTTTATCAAATGTCTGAAAACGTATGGTAAATTTCTTCTCTTATTTAAAGGCATTTCCTATTTTTTAAGTTGACATACATGTCAGGAAAATTACAATGCAAACTCACAAATGAATGAACACCCTTTTACAATCCCAGCCCTTATATGGCTACTTTTTACTCTGTATATATTGCAAAAGGCCTCAGAGACCTGTTTTTGATAACTGTTAAGTTACTTTTAAGATTCTAATGGCTGAGCTTTTCCTCAAAGCAATTTCCAACATGTTTTACCAAAGACTTCTTTTTTTTCCCCTTCCTTCCCTACTGTAAACCTGGGCCACTGACCAAATGTTGAATATCCAAACGTAAAGCATTCACAGACATTCTCTAAGATGAAATTATCATCAGCATTATCCTCATGTGCTCACAACAATGGTTTCTGAATAGGTAGATAAATTTTATTTTAACTCCACTGATCTGTACCAATAATCATTCTAGATCGATGCTGTCCAATAGAACTTTCTGCAGTGATAGAAATGTTCTGTATCTGTGCCACTTGCTCACTAGCCACTAGCCAGATGTATCTATCGAGCACTTGAAGTGTGGATAATTTGAGTAGGGAA
>NW_006291549.1:3270446-3279938 GCF_000327345.1 Myotis davidii
TTAATAAAAATTTAAATAGACACAGGTGGCTATGGTTACCAATTGGATGGTGCTATTCTAGATTCTCCCAGCCACATCTGAAAGATATATAACTCCTATTAAAATGAGAAGAGTGTGAGTAATATCATCTGTTGCTTTTACTTACCTCAAATACAAACGATTTAGCAAATGTTGCCTGGCATTTCTTTTATTCATAAGAAACAGATTATTTAGGGCATTTCCAATGAACACTATGTGCCAGGTACTTGGGATATAGAAATGAAATAGATAGTGGTAGCCACCAATCTCCAGGAAAGAAGATTGTAAACAACTAAATGTACTCCATTGATGATGCAATGTGATCTAAACAGAGAATCATGAGCAGGTCTCCAGCCTGGGAGGATTCTCCCCTACTTCTCCCCCTCCTTCCCCCCAGGCACGTGGTTACCTTTACCCTTCCTCTTTCCTGAGCTCCAAGGATCTTTTGCCTCTGTAATTTGTTTCCTGAACCCATTTCTTCTATGGCTCACTTTCACCTCTATGACTTCCTTTCCCTTCCTTCCTTCCTCTCTCCCTCCCTTCCTTCCTTCCTGCCACCTCTATGACTTTCTAAGTAAATTTTCTCTTATAAAAAAACAACAACAACAGAGAATCATGCCCCAAAGACATAGCTGAAGATGCAGCTCATTCAAATGGGTGGAGGGATTAGTGCAGTGTTCCCAGGAAGCTCTCATAAAGGAAGTGGCTTTGGAGCAGGGTTTTGAAGAACAATGAAAACTAGGGAAGAGAACCATATCAATGAAGTGCTTGATATACTTAGGAAAAGCTTGTTGCCCAAACAATGGAGTCTCACCCCAGCCCTGTAATTCCTACCTCCCCATGTAACCTTTGTCCTACCCAATACAAGCAGCTGGTTTATGGGGGACTGCAGAGCAGATTTTTGTGGATGACCTGCTGCGCTCCCATACTGCCTGCAGGATTGGGATAAACGGCTCACTATGTGATTCAACCCAATCTCTACTTAACTGGCTCAAATAGTGACAGGCAGCCCATACCCATTAGCTGTCCAGTTTCAGAGGCAGAGACCAGATCAACAAGGCTTGGTGTGCTGAGCTCAGGAGTTTAACCTTTATTCTGAAAGTGATGCTGGGGAGTCTATGGACAGTTTACACTAGGGTTATGTTGTCTCTGGTGACAAGGATGAATTAGAGAGAGATCAATAAGAATTCAAAAAATACTCAGAAAGCACAGCTCTTTTGGAAAAGAAGAAAGACTAATTTTGTCTGGCTCCTGTGGAAACTCTGAAGAAGTTTGAAATCCCTAGGAAGCCAGGGGTGGGAAAATAAGTATTCCACAGCTGGTCTACTCGTACATCACATTGGGGGTTGAATCATATTTGAGCATTTATTCCAATAAAGCCAGCAGTATGGGGGAGCAGCAGCTCATCCATGAAAGTTACATGGGGAAGTGGGCAAAAGGAATAAGAATGGGAATAATGGTTACAGATTACAGGCAAATGTGGGCAGTGTGGGCTGGGGGTTTGCAAAGGGAAGAGGGAATCCAGGACTCCATTGTTTCCTTTCCTCTACAAGGTTGTTACTCTTTCCATGATAATAGGCAGCTCCCAGATGGGGAGGATGGGCAGTATTCCAGGTGAGCTCCCAGGTCCCCCGCATAACTTCCAGCCAGGGTAGAATGTGCTTTCTTTAATCAGAACAAAGTAATCCCCGTTAACAGAGCATGACTAATATATCTTATAATTATTTCTTATAACTAGGGGCCCAGTGCATGAATTTATGCACCTTGAAAGGAACTGTGGGCTGCAAGGCTGTGGTGGGCACAGGGGCGGATGTTGGCCCATCCTCTGTGCCCCCACCCAGCCCCTCCCACTGCTGCCCCCAGTCCCCTGTCTGACTGCAGCCCCACTCCCACTGCCACCACTCCCATGCGCTGACAATGAGCGATTGGGACTGGCACTGGGCACCAGCAGTGGGTGAGAGCAGGGCTGGCACCGGCAGCTGGTACAAGTGCCCACTGGGACTGTGGCGCACAGGAGAAAAGAATTTTCAGTAACCACCAGAGGCTCGCCCTGATGACAGTGACTGGTGCTGCACCTTGGTCTGACGCCCTTGCTCACCTGCTCCACCATCCCACCACGGCTGATGCCCTCCATGTTCCACACTCTGCCTCCAGCTGCCGACACTAGCCATGTTCTGTGCATGCCCCCCTGGTGGTCAGCACATGTCATAGCGACCGGTTGTTCGGTTGTTCTGCCATTCGGTCTATTTGCATATTAGGGTTTTATATATCTAGATAGCTAGTCCCCAATATTCTATTTCTGCTCCTAACAGATTGACTTCCTTACCAGCATTTTGGCCTCTCACAAGGCCTATGACACTCATTGAAATGCTCTTCACTATTGTGGGCGGCGGGAGAGGCAACAGATGTTAGACAGGTGGGGTCAGACCAAACCTGAGTTCAGCAACCTCAGTACCTGAGTCCTGGCTAGGAAAGAATTCAGAACCAAGACCCAAACTGTAAGAGAACATTTATTTAGTAAATCACAGAGGTAGCCGAAGTAATTCCTAGAAAAAAATGTGCTTAGGAAACAAGTTATAGAGGTAAAGGAAGAGCCTTTGGAGCTTGGGAGTAAGGAAGCTAATGGTGCCTGGGGATTGATGGGAGATGTGGGTAGAAGATGGGGCATGCTCCCCAGAAGGAGAGCATACTGGGTTCTTGGTCCTAAGTGCTTAAGGGTAGAGATTTTAGGGGAGGTCCCAGGAGAAGATCTTAATAGAATATTCAGCAGTTTTCCAGGTGTGTCCTTTCAGGGTTGTGGTCTCCACTGATTGGCCGGCACCAGGGCCGGGAGGGGGGGGGGTCATTATTCAATGCTGCTGGTCCTGAGGCTGGTTTTGTTACTTATCTGGGTCTAGAACCAAAATACAAGTAAGACATAGATGTTCTCTAGGGAGGAAAGGTCAGGGGGTCCTGGTCCAAACCACATGACCAGCAATAAGCTAGGGGAGGAAAAGTCACCTTGGGGGCTAAGTCCCACCCTACAATCGATTGTCCTTTGCCAGGCATCTTGGACTTTCCACCCTGGTGACCTTCTGTACCTGGCCAATCGTCCTTGCTCTGTTCCTGTCTGTCAAACTGCCTACTATTGTGATATTATCATTTCCCAGTCAGAGAATGATGACATTCTGGTACATCATGGAATTGGATTACTGTATTCTGGCAACTGGTTCTCCAACTCAGCTTTGCCAATGTTTGGCTAAGAGTAGAGGGCAGATGGTTGTTAAAAGTAGAACAAAAAGACAGGAAGGGGAGGTAGAAAATGGCCGTAGCAGTAAAATAGATGGAGGGCTTTGTGTCCTAAAAAGTTCATGGCATAGTGCAGTGATGGCGAACCTATGACACGCGTGTCAGAGGTGA
Source organism: Myotis davidii (assembly GCF_000327345.1). NCBI lineage: Eukaryota > Metazoa > Chordata > Mammalia > Chiroptera > Vespertilionidae > Myotis > Myotis davidii. The sequence goes on from NW_006291549.1 coordinate 3,273,864, forward strand.
CACACGAACTCATTTTTTTGGTTGATTTTTCTTTGTTAAATGGCATTTAAATATATAAAATAAATATCAAAAATATAAGTCTTTGTTTTACTATGGTTGCAAATATCAAAAAATTTCTATATGTGACATGGCACCAGAGTTAAGTTAGGGTTTTTCAAAATGCTGACACGCCGAGCTCAAAAGGTTTGCCATCACAGGCAGTCCAAGTCCCAGTTTCCCTGTCAGAGTAGTTATCTTAAGCAAATTAACCTCATTGTGCTTTAATTTCCTGGTTATAAAATGGGACAATAATAATAATAGAACCCACCTCTTTATTACCTAAAGGGTTTACAATACCTAGCTTGTAGTCAGAGCTCAATAAGTAATAATTATTACTATTACCTGAGGATGGGCAAGATAAGCAAGAGCTGTTTTCTATAGCTGAAATGGAAGAGTGGTTTTAACTTCAACTGCACATGTGAATAATGTCTATATATTATTTATATATCTTAAATATCAATAGATTTGAAAAGAATTATTAAATCCACTCAAAGTACTATTAATTAATTGCAGGGAATCAGATATTTAGGTGAAAGTTCACTGAGGACTAGACATCATTGCAGCACAAACTAGACCAAAGTTCAGAGTTAGATAGAGTTGCTAAGTTACTCATTTACCTTATCATAAGACCGGCACCACAAAGCAGAGATAAAAGCCATTTAACAGGAAATGACTGGAATCTAGAATAAAGTTAGCCCCATGCACAATGAAAAATTGTGCAAGACAAAAGCGACGAGTGTTAAGTGTCATGCATGATGGGGTGACTCAGTATACTGCTTAAAGTGCTGGTGTGCAATTAGTCTTGGCAGCAGTCAGATCATCATCTCACTTTAGAAAAGGTTTTCCATCTGCCCTATACACTTTCACTCTGTGGGTTACTTCCCAAAGTACATTTACCTTAAGCCAATGAGCAAAGAGAACCTTTCAAATACACGGAGTTTATTATTTCCCTTTTCTAGACTCTGTCATCAGGGTCATGTGAGTGTGGATGAGGCTCCCGTGTTGTGGGCTCAATCCCTAGTGTGGGGCAGGCAGAAGGCAACCAATCAATGATTCTCTCTCATCATTGATGTTTCTATATCTCTTGCCCTCCCTCTCCCTTCCTCTCTGAAATCAATAAAAATATATACAAAAAATATAATCTAGAAAAAACATAAAGTACTCTCATAATTTGAGTTAAGAAGAATCATCCTCTAAAGCCAATCAATAACATATGGGGAGGCAGTGTGGCATGGAAGCTAGCTAAGTCAGACATATATCCTATATAATAAAAGCCTATTATGCAATTTGTCCCCTCAACCAGTAGTTCCACTGGGAGTTCAACCGGGAGACTGGGAGTTCGACTGCTCGCTATGATGTACACTGACCACCAGAGGGTGGAGCGCAACATGGTGGGCGTCAGCGATGTGGCACTGGCAGCAGGCGGCAGTGGAGTCACTGCCATGCTTCATTCGCCGGCTAGGCCTAGGGACTGCACCTGTGCACGAATTTCATGTACCGGGCCTCTAGTTTATTATAATAACCAGCTTTGCAAAATGGCATCTGTACAAAGCAATTCACCTCAGTACTGTTTAGGATAACAAATAACTGGAAATATACTAAGTGTCTATCAACAGGGAATTAATTAAATAATTTATGATATAACCATGTGGAAAGTCATCCAAGTGGAAAAACAAAGTACAGAGCAGTGTATAAAGTATGTTACCTTTTGTGAAAAAACAAAAAGGGGGGAAGTCTTTTCTATTTTGTATCTGCTTGTTTAGAAAGTAAAATATCTCTGTAAGAATATTCAAGAAACTAAAAGACTGATTGATTGCCTGGGGAAGGGGAAGTGGATGGTTGAGGAATAAAAGGTTGAAAAAAAAATCATGTTTTTTTTTTCTATTTTAAACTACATGACTTTGTCACCTGTTCAAAAATTAATGCAACTGTTTTAAAAGAAAACGTAAGAAGCTGTACATTTGGAGAAAACCTAGAGAGAATAAAAAATTCCATTTTCCCTTTTACTAGCTATACAACCATGAACAAGTTCTTTAACTTCTATAGGGCTCAGTGTCTCTATGTCTAAATGGGGGTAACAATAGGACTTAATTGGTTTGTGTAAGGATTAAATGATTTGAAGTGTACATTAAAGAAATAAATTTACATTTATATTAATTGTACTATGCCTGACATGTAAATACTAGATACATATTCGATATTAACATTATTACATTTGTTGGGATTCTGATTATAAAGGCACTATTGGGAGGAGGCAAAGAAACAGAAGATTCTGGCTGTGCTGCTAAGGAGCTCCCAGATATATATTACACACACCCCTCTTAGTAATCAGTAACTCCATTCTTCTAATAATTTAGGTAAAAAATCTCAGAGTCATCCTTGAATCATTAGATATCCAGAATCCAGACCCCTCTTATCTCTTCCTCCCATACCACCTGGTCCAAACATTATCTTCTCTTGCCTGGCCTTCTACAATAATCTTTTTTAGCTCATCTCTTACAACCCCCCCACCACCACCATTACATCCCCCTTTTTATTCTCAACACAGTATCAGTGTAATCCTCTGATCAGAACTCTTCAGAGATGGCTCAATTCACTCACAGTAAGATCCAAAGCCTTTAAGACATAATCTGGCCCTACTGCTTCTTTGACCTCAACTCCTCTCCTTTCCTCTTTACTGCCTTTGAACCACCCACTGGACTCCTTGCCATCCCACAAGCATGACAAGCTAGAAGATTGTAATATATATCTTTTTTTAAAAAAGGAGAGAATTCAAGCCAGAAAGAAATTTCCTAAGAGTATGACATTTGTACAACACAGAACACTTCCTCAAATGATTGGTATAGAACTGTTGAGAGCAAAACAGCACCAGATGTCAGACCTGTGGAGTCCAATCGAACCTCAGTTCAGCAACCTCGGTACTTGAGTTCTGGCTGAGGAAGAATTCAAAGCCAAGACTCAAATACAAGCAAAAGTTTATTTAGAAAGTTACAGAGGTAAAAGAAGTGAGCTGTAGAAGAAATGGGCTCAGGAAACAAGTTACAAAGGAAAAAGAAGGGCCTTTGGAGCTTAGGAGAGAGAGGCAAGGAAAATGCACCTGGGGAACCGAGTGGGGAAAGGCCTGGGTGTGATCAAGAGAGGTGAGGAGCCCTAGTCAGTTTTTCTTAGTGGTTAGAGCATCAGCCTGCCGACTGAAGGGTCCTGGGTGTGATTCTGGTCAAGGGCACATACCTGGGTTGCAGGACCCAATCCCAGCCCTGGTCGGTTCATGTGGGAAACAACCAGTCAATGTGTCTCTCTCACATCAATGTTTCTCTCTCTGTCTCTCCTCTTCCCTTCCTCTTTGAAAATCAGTGAAAAAATATGGAGAGGATTAACAAAAATTTTTTTTAAAAATAATTTTTTTAAAAAGAGAGGTGAGGAGAAGAGGGGTGAGGGGAAGGAGGGTGGGCGAGAGAGAGGAGAAAGAGAAGAGAGAAGGTGAAGAGAGAAGGAGGAGAAGAGAGAAGAGAGAACAGAGATGAGAGAAGAGAGAACAGAGAGCTGTTCTAGGTCCTTCAGTCCTAAGGGCTGGGATTTTAGGGAAGGTCCGATGGGAGGATCTCAATAGAATAGTCATCAGCTTCCCACAGGTGTCCTTTCAGGGTTGTTGACTCTACTGATTGGTCAGTGTCAGGGCAAGGGGGTCATTAGTCAATGCATCTGGTCCTGATGTCAGCCGTGGCATTGCTTGTCTGGTTTTGCTGCTCTTCTGGGCCTGTAGCTGAAACACAACTGAGGCCTAGATGTTATCCCTGGGGGTTACTGCTCAAGGGAGTGGTTGTGCAAGGGCCTGCACAGAAGTTGCATGAGGCCATTCTTTGGCCCCTTGTTCCTCCTCTAAGGGGTCTACTGCATGACTAGCAACATGCCGGGGAGGAAAACTCAGGGAAGAGTTCGAACCAATGACCAGCGATATAAAAGGTCAGAGGTTTAGGTGCCTTGCCCATGATTTTCAGCCTGCAACCGAACCCTTCTGAAGTAAATCTGCCTTGCCAATCCAAAAAAAATAAAAAGGTCAGAGGTCTAACGTGCATGACTAGTAATAGGCTAGAGGAGGAAAGGCCACCCTGGGGGTAAGGGCCTTGTTTTCCCAGTTTTGCCCGTTGCTAGGCACCCAGGGCTTTCTGCCCTGGTGACTTTCTATACCTAGCCCATTGTCCTTGCTCTGCTCATGCCTGTCTAACTGCCTACCACGGAACTCTGCAACCAACCATTAGAGAAAAACCATACTTTTGAAGCACATGAGGATCATTTAATAAAACTGACAATGTACTAATCCAAAAGGAAGGTGCTCTAAAACAAAATAGCCAATATTATATAAACCAAATCCTCAGATCACAACATGATAAAATTAAAAACAAAAAAGATACAGGCCTAAGCCGGCAGTCAAACATCTTTAGCACTGTCACGGAGGTAGGAGAGGCTCCCACCACCGCCACTGCGCTTGCCAGCACCACTCCGGCTTCTGGTTGAGTGGTGCTCTCCCTGTGGGAGCGCACTGACCACCAGGGGGCAACTCCTGCATTGAGTGTCTGGCCCCTGGTGCTCAGTGTGCATCATAGCGACCGGTCGTTCTGCAGTTTTGTCAGTTTGCATATTAGTCTTTTATTACATAGGATTCTATTTTTATTTTAGCCCAGTATTGTTTTAGGTCTATTGTTGAAGCAGCAAGGAATATTCAGGATGTTACTGTGTTTCTCATTTTCTGGTATCAACCATGTGAGAAGCAAATGAGAGCCTTTTGCTGAAGAGCTTTTTAAATCGGTAACAATGAGAACAAATATTAAGTAATCCAATTGTGGCTAAACAAAACCTCAAAATGTTGACATTCAGTCAAAACCAAGTTCACCATGAAACCATGATTATACTCCCCGTTCTGTACAGAGATATGGTGTTAGGCTGGAACGCTTTGTAGGAAAGTCTCCAACCGTGCCTCAGTTTCCCTGTGCAGGTTGTAAAATGCACAGCCAACTAAAATGATTTGAAAAATGTCTCAAGTATAAACAGCAGCATTCTGGAGAAAGAGAGAGGTTGGAGGTGGTGAATACCAGGACATTTTTTCCAAAGGGGAGAAAGAGATACTATAGAGGATGCCAATTTAACCCTCTTGGGGTTGTGGGGATGACCCATAGGTATTGATGGTGTAAGTGATATCCTACCTGCCAGCTGTCATACTTACCACCACACCTCCTCCCTCAGGCTAACATTCCCTTTCCCCTACTCAAGTCTGCCAACAATGCAATCTTGCTACTGTTATTCTTCATCATTCCAAGTCTTATCAGTTCATTAACCTAGGACCTGTAAATCACTGACCTGTGTGAACTTGTCTTCTGGTTTCGTGATGTGTATCCTACTTTTTTCCCCCTAGTAAAGCCTTTACTGGAGTTTTCTGGAAAGCCCATTTTTAGCTGCTTTATGTCAATAAAAGAGAGAACAGAATTGTGACTGATGAACTTAAATAATTTCTGAGAGTGTTTTCTGTGTAAATTTCTTTTTTTTTTAATTAAATCTTTATTGTTCAGATTATTACATTTGTTCCTCTTTTTTCCCCCCATAATTCCCCTCCTCCCAGTTCCCACCCCACCCCTGCCCTCACTCCCCACCCACTGTCCTCATCCATAGGTGCACGATTTTTGTCCAGTATCTTCCCGCATCTCCCACACCCCTTCCCCCCACAAGAATAGTCAGTCCATTCCCTTTCTATGTCCCTGATTCTATTATAATCACCAGTACATTCTGTTCATCAGATTATTTATTCACTTGATTCTTAGATTCACTTGTTGATAGATGCGTATTTGTTGTTCATAATTTGTATCTTTACCTTTTTCTTCCTCTTCCTCTTCTTATAGGATACCTTTCAGCATTTCATATAATCCTGGTTTGGTGGTGATGAACTCCTTTAGCTTTTCCTTATCTGTGAAGCTCTTTATCTGACCTTCACTTCTGAATGATAGCTTTGCTGGATAAAGTAATCTTGGTTGTAGGTTCTTGGCA
>NW_006291549.1:3280614-3281542 GCF_000327345.1 Myotis davidii
ATCCCCAGGGGCTCTGCCTCTCTGAGTCCCAGCAACTGCTGCAAACCTCGGAGAGAAAGCTGCCCTCGCTCCGACCGAAGCCAGACAGTCCTGCTTCTCCCGTTTGAGTCTGGGTCCCTAAAGACTCGCCCGGATCTGGAGCTCAGAGTCTGCGACTCCCTCCCGATTGAAAATGCCAACCGCACCCTCCGCCGCCGCCCGCTCCGCGCACTCCGCACCTCAGAAGTTGCCTTCAGCACTGCGCCTCCTCTGAGTGTCCGAATGCGTTACTCTTTCCTCCTAGTTGTAGGTAGGACTTCCAGCCACCGTTCCTGTGGTTCTGGATGATGTCCCTTCCGTCTTTTAGTTTCACTTTTGAAATGGTTGTTCGAGGCGGCAAACTCCGGCGTTAACCTATGCCGCCATCTTGGTTCTTCCTTCTGTGTAAATTTCTTAAGAGTTTTAGAAAATCAGCTCTTTTGTACGATGAGATCACAAAGGTGCTTTTGTGCAGAAGTGATATGATGAAGGAGGGAGGAATGACTATGTCAGGAACATAAAAATATATATATATTTAAATAATTTTGTTGATCACTATTTTAACAAGATACAAAGCTGATAATTTTTTTTTAGTATATTAAGGACATGTTAGGCCAGAGAAGTTTTCATATTATTATAGGAAATAGAATGAACTCACTTAAAGATTTTATCAGGTCATGAGTAATATGTCAATTGAAGTGTATATATTAAGGATTTAGGGCAAAACCCTAAATGTTTGGTTTTTTGCTAAATAACCAGTCTAATACACCAACTTTTAGTGAGGTAATTTTTCACACGATAAAGAAGCTTGTCAACAAGGAAACTATGTTCTGCAGAGCTCTGCATCCTAAGACAATGCTCCTTTGTGAGAATCTTTTTAGAGTAGCACTATTGTTAAAAAAAAAAAAAA
>NW_006291549.1:3283022-3286119 GCF_000327345.1 Myotis davidii
AAGTTTTTTTCAAATGGTACAAGAAGGGATAGAAAGTGGTTCTTACTGCCCACTTCACACTTGAATCACCTGGGAAGTTCTGACAAGCCAGTGCATGGTCCCTCTTCCCGGAGATTCTCACTTAATGCACCTGAAATGCGCTCAGGCAAAAGTATTTTTTCACGTTCTCCTTGTGATTCTAATATGCAACCACAGCTGAGAACCACTGGTGTAGAATGAAAACTTTTCTTAACCTTCAGCCCCAATTCTCCTGCCAGACGCAGTTGCCATTACCAAGCTGTTATGAATCCAGATATATATGGAGCATATATATAAACTTGATACTTATATATCACCTACACTACTACACATAAAGGTACTGTAATGACTAAGAGAAAGGACCCTGAAATCAAGATTACCTGGAATTAGATATCAGTTCTTCCAAACAAGGGCCAGAATTTGGACATATTATTTAACTCCTCTCTGCCTCAGTTTCTTCCGTAACGTGGCGATAATGCAAATGCCTACTTCCTAGGGCTTTTATAAATAGTAAGTGAGAAGCTCCATTTTAAAGTGCACCATAAGTGTTGACTATTACATCTTCTGGTAATAATTCACTGTAAGATGTACAATTTAACCAGTCCCCTGTTGATGGACATTTAGGTCATGTCTAGTCTTTTCTACCACAAATAATTGTGCAGTGACTATCTCTTTACACAGATACGTGTGCATCTCTTTACACAGATATGTGGAAAGTACTATATATCTTTAGGGAAACATCTAGAAGAAAAATTGCTGTGTTTAACATTTTGATGTGGGATATTGCCTAACTGTCCTTCAGAAAGCATACACCAATATACATTTCCAAGAATGGATGAGAATTCCTGTTACCCTAAACCAAATATATTATAAAATTGTGGATATTTGCCAAACTCTAAGTGAAAATGGCTTCTCTTTGTAGTTTTAGTGTGCATTTCCTTTATTATGGAGACTCGGATCTTTTCCAGAATTTGGGGAGACAGATTTGTAAATATACACAATACAAAGAAGTATTGTGACAAAAATGGTTCTCCAGTGCTCTGGGTTTGGAAGGAAGGCGAGATAAGGTTCCCCAGAGGAAGTGGCATTTGAACAAGGTCTGGAAAGATGAGTGGGGGTTATACTATGGAAGGCCTGAGATCCTGGTATGTAGTAAGTTGGATGCTCAATAACTATATATTGATTTAAATGGTAAAATTAAGACGTTACAAAAAAAACACATTTTCTGGTGGCTGAGGGGATTTTTGGTTTCAAACAGCAAGACACTGATGCACAAATACCAATACATGACTAAGCAAACCACAGATTCAAACAGTGGGAATGGGGGTGGGGGAACACCCACGACCAAACCAGAGTTTTATAATGCATGCTTGGTTTCTTCCACTTCCTGAATGTTTAGCGACATCTAATGGCCAAATAGGAAAAAGAAGTCTATATTTTCAGTATTTTATTTTCAAGGAAAAGTCCCTTATAGTCACAGAAGCACAATAAAAAAGTTAACGAGAGAGAGAGAGAGAGAGAGTTTACAGAATCCCTTTTTCTCTGTGAACAGAGGAGAAAAAATGAACAAAAATGAATCTGTTTGGTCTGGTGCATTGAATGATACAAAGGAAAAAAGATGTCAGAATCGGAAAAGAACTTAGACCAGAAGCCAAGCAATGCATTTTATCAATGAGGAAATTTACTTCCAGATAGCTACAACTTATCCAAAGCTACACAGCTCGTGAATTTATTGGTGCTCTAATATAGTTATGATTTTGGTATAACAAAGAGAATAGTGAATATTTACCCATCCATTTGCAAAAGCCCAAGATGAAAAAGACTGACACTTTTGATTACACTAACACCTATTAATTCACAGCATGGGCATGTATGAAATTTAATACATATAATATTTGAGATAATGAAATAACTGGTTACTGACCTGTAGGATTTTGATTTTTCAAACCAGTCATGGATAAACAGGCAAGTTCCTGTGGATTACATACTACATTTTTAAAAATCCAACTTAAAGATTTGACCTCTATAACCTAAGAGTTGCTTCCCTAATTTTTCTCTTTGCCTTGTATCTGACACCAGGTAAAGTTGGGGTAGGAGAGGAGGATCAATCCATATCATTCAGTCAGCCAACCCCTAAGCTCTTATTGACCTGTAGTGTATATGTACAATCACGGGGATTATGAGGAACACAATACTGTGAAAGGCAAGATGAAGTCTCAGTGAACTCACTTCTCCAACCTGTTGATCAGAATTGAATCAAGAGCAGCTTCAAGATGGACAGAAATTTACAACAGTACAACCACAGCTCTGGGAAACACATTTATTAATTCATCAAATACATATATTTTTAGCCTCTACTAAAAAAAAAAAAAAGAAAAAGGATACGGCAGAGATCCAGACTCAAACTGGAGCTTATAGACGGTAATTACATGCTAACAATTGTGATGAGTGCTACAAAAAAGAAAGTACAGGTGCCATAATTATAAAACATAGCTAATATTTATTGAGTGTTTGCTATGTACCACGCACCACTCTTAGCATTTAATACACATTAAGTCCTTTAGTTGTCAAAGTAGTGCTATAATAAAGGTCCTTTATCCTTATGTTATAGAAGAGAAAATTGAGAAATAGAGAGGTCTTTTTTTACTTGCCTAATTTCACACAGATGGATAAGTGTATCCTTGGCTGTGTATCCTTGGATAAAAAGAGAATGTCAGGGATATTTTACCTAGTTTGGAGAAGCATAATTACTACCCATCTCGCCTAAGGAAGATTGATTATGTATATGTCCAGTTCAGAACTCTTTGCTGAGCTCCAGATTCATGAATGCCTACATACTAATTCCATCTGGATGTCCCATAGGCACCTCAAATCAACACAGCTAGAATCAGTCTTCCTTTTCCCTTTGGCTGTACTTTCTATTTCATTCCTACCCACTAAGTACCCAGGCCATAAATTTTACCCAACATTGATTTAAAAAATATATTTTTTAATTGATCTCAGAGAGGAAGGGAGAGGAGGGGAGAGAGAGAGAGAGAGAGAGAGAGAGAGAGAGAGAGAGAGAAACATCAATAATGAG
>NW_006291549.1:3286173-3287189 GCF_000327345.1 Myotis davidii
GATCCGCTGCCTCCCACACACCCCCTACCGGGGATTGATCCTCCAACCCTGACATGTGCCCTGACTAAGAATCAAATCGTGACCTCCTGGTTTATAAGTCAACACTCAACCACTGAACCACACCAGCCAGGCCCAACATTGATTTTGAATAATGAGTGCAAAAGTCAACACATGAAAAAGGCAAATAAAATTTTGTGTTATTATAAAATACTTTTCATCTGGCAGACCCCCTGAAAATTCTCAGAAACTCCATGGGTCCAGAGACTACACTTCAAAATTTGCTGTTGTAGCTATTAAATGTAGTTATAGACATTGCAAGTATCTTCTCCCAATCTTCCGTTTGCTCCGGGCTCCAGGTCAGGAAACAAATGATACCCTAATGTGCCCCTAGACCAGTGATGGCAAACCTTTTGAGCTCGGCGTGTCAGCATTTTGAAAAACCTTAACTTAACTCTGGTGCTGTGTCACATATATAAATTTTTTGATATTTCCAACCATAGTAAAACAAAGACATATTTTTGATATTTATTTTATATATTTAAATGCCATTTAACAAGAAACCAAGACCAAAAGAAATGAGTTCGTGTGTACCTCCGACACGCGTGTCAGAGGTTCGCCATCACTGGCCTAAAAGAAAGAGGGAAGAGGAGAGGAAAAAGGGGCTGGGAGGTGATTACTGTATAACCTGAGCATAAGAAATACTACAAACATATCTTGCAGATGTTTGCCCCAGAGGCCAGAGAAGCAGCTTTACATCTTACAGTGGGCACTCCCTCAACTTAGAGTGGTAAAGCCAAACACTCTTACGTTTTGTGTCCTTTTGATATGGGAGACTCCGGTTGGAAGTGAATTGTTCCTGGTGACGTTGGGTGCGGGGGAAGCACAGGTGAAAGTGTTTTGACCACTGAGATCCTGTTTCCAAAAGGATGGGGACCCATATCAGTGCGAGTGACAGTCAAGCTGTCACCACACGCCAGGCTTCCCACACACTGTCTACACTGAGTGGCCAGCTTATT
>NW_006291549.1:3288582-3292543 GCF_000327345.1 Myotis davidii
AAATTGTGCATCTATGGATGAGGACAGTGGGTGGGGAGTGAGGGCAGAGGGTGGGGTGGGAACTGGGTGGAGGGGAGTTATGGGAGGAAAAAAGAGGAACAACTGTAATAATCTGAACAATAAAGATTTAATTAATCAAAAAAGGTCAAACAAACACCTCCCCCAAAAAATAAAATAAATAAATGCCATTTAACAAAGAAAAATCAACCAAAAAAATGAGTTCGCATGTCACTTCTGACACGTGTGTCATAGGTTCGCCATCACTGCCCTAGACTAATCTGCATTAGAATCACTTCAGGTGCCTTCACAAATGCAGGTTCCAAGAGCCTACACTACACCTCCTAAATTAGAGTGGAGAAGGGCGATTGGCATTTTTAACAAGCTTTGTGAAAGATTAAGCATTCTGGTCCATTGCTTTCTAAAAAGCAGTCCTTTTAGAAATGCCTATTTCTAAGGCATTTGTGAAATCTTTTTTTTTTTTTTTTTTACTGGGCTAAGTGGCATTTTTAGAGAAAGCCAAGATTACAAAGAGTGGCCCTGGAGCCCTTCTTCTTGCCAAAAGCGGGCACAACACTGACGAAGCATCTGTGTACTGCACGGTCTGTCTTCTTCTTTTCCTGTGTGGCCACCTTGGGAGTCTGACCTCCCACTTCCCCAGGACAGGCCAGGGATCCAGTCCAACACCAGCGCAATCAAGAGAGAACATTGCTCTTAGCTCAGCTCCTAGTCTTTCCTCTATTTCCTTCTGCAGCGACCATGCAACAGTTCCAGAAATAGCATTTTGGGGGAGTTGGACAAGGAAGGAATAGAGAGGTGAGGACAAGGGGAGACATTAACAACGTTTCTCTGCCCCAGGATTGTCATCTTGGGCATTAGCAATGAAGGCCTGTGAACTCTGAGTTAATTTTGTATATAAAAACCAATTGCAGTGCTTGTTAAAATCACAAATTATTGGGTCTTTCTCCAAAGATAATTATCCCTTAACCTTTAGGATTCTAAGTGGCCCCGAGGCCGTACTTTGGGTTAAACTGGACAAAGAAAAACTACAAGAAACCTTGAAAATGTGTGGTCTCTTTTGAAATCTAGAGGTTGGCTACTGAATATAGATACTTAATTTCCCCAACTATTGAAAATTGTCCCTGCTGGAAGGAATAGATTCTTTTTGTAAAAAGTGTGTCAGTAATCTCTGCAGCACAGAAACATTTTTTCCATTCTTGGTGCGCAAATACACTGTTGGCCTTCTTCGGGGAGGCAGGCCCAGACAATATCTCAGCAGGCCCTCTGGACAGCATTTTTTCCACAGATAAAAATTAGGTCAAAGAGCAAATTCAGAGCAGTTTGAGAAGGGAAAAAAAATCCCTGAAGAGCAATGTAAGCGGCGGGAGGGAGGATGAGGTTGGGGGGGGGGGGATTTTGGGGTGTGTGCAAAGAAATGCCCCACCTGCTTGGTTCGCCCTGGCGAAGGCACATGGTTTGTCACATGAATCTCAGGCCTTCCTGTTATCTGCAGCTGCCTTCTGAGTCACTGTGGGCAGCAGGGGAGGGCCCTCTAACTGTCAGGGAACATAAGACCGACCGGCTGACCAAAATACTTTTAGGTGAGGCCACTGGGCTGGGCCAATTTAAAAATTAAAGAGCAACTACATCATTGCCTATTTTCATTTATTTGAAGAAGTTCTTTAGTTTTGTCTATTGCTGCAAATTAGCAGAAGGCACAAAAAGCAAGCCGGTGAGTGGAACTCACATCTGGTAAGGGAGAACTGGTGCCAGTCCTATTAGTCACTAAGATCACTTAAGGGTGGAGTGCACTATTGGCATAAACATAAACCAAAAGCAGCACTTCCTTGTAGCAGTGGGTTGGGGTTTCCTAAGAAATGTTGAAAACAAAAACCTAGATGCCTAGGCAGGCAAATACAAATGTTAGAAAAATGGACCTTTTTCTACTGTCCTCAGTTGTTGCAGAATGGTATTGGGTATATTATACTCTGTGAAGTAAGATGTCTCTATTGAGCATGTTTACATTATAAGAAAGCCTCCCCAAATTTTAAAATATTCAGTTTTTTAAACAGAAGCTTTCAAGAATCACTCCACATAATAGAAATACCATTGAAATACAATGTATTTGGACTTGAAGTCCTGTCTCTTCCCCTCAGTGCAATACCTGGATGAAAGAAGTACTTAATAAAGACCTAACTGGTGATGTGATCATCTTATTAGTTGTAAAACAGTTGTAATGATTGATTAACTTCTCTAAGCCTCCATGTTCACTTTTGTGATCAGGGAGGAAACCTCTTCTGCCTAGATTACAGAATTTTTGTTAGGATTAAGTTTTTAAAAAGTATATTGAAGTTTTGCTTTATATGTATGTATAAAGCATGTATATATATGGATAGATTTAAACAACAGGGACTAGTGTCCTAGCTGGTTTGGTTCAGTGGATAGATTGTAAGCCTACGGACTGAAGGGTTTGATTCGGTCAAGGGCACATGCCTGGGTTTTGGGCTCCATCCTCAGTGCGGGGAGTGCAGGAGGCAGTCAAACAATGATTCTCTCTCATCATTGATGTTTTTATCTCCCTTCCTCTCTGAAATCAATTAAAATATACTTTTTTAAAAATGAACTGCCTTAGGACCCAGTGATTACACTTTTGGGTATCTGGAGAAACCCAAACTCTAATTAGAAAGAATATATGCACCCCTATGTTTATTGCAGTGTTATTTACAATAGCCAAAATATCGGAGCAACTCAAGTGCCCATTAATAGACAAATGGATAAATAAGCTGTGGTACATGTATACAGTAGAATATTACTAGGGCATAAAAAGGAATGAAATCTTAACATTTGCAAGAAGATAGTATGCTAAGTGAAATAAGTCAGACAGAAAAAGACAAATACCATATGAACTCACCTGTATGTGGAATCTAAGGAGCAAAACAAAAAAAAATGAAACAGACTCATAGATACAGAGATCAGACCGATGAAACACAGTCAATAATACTGTAATAACTATGTATGGTGCCAGGTGGGTACTTGAAATACTGAGGAGACCACTTTGTAAAGGATATAATTAACCACTATGCTGTACACCTGAAACTAATACAAAATAATATTGAATATAAACTTAATTGAAAAATAAAATTAAAAAAGTGATTAGTATGAAATTTAGGCTTTAATAAAATCTTCATTAAAACACAGAAAGAAGCATGTTATTTCATTTATGTTCAGATCTGTTATGTTGACTGTAACGCCTTGTAACAGAGTCTGAATTAGGTGTGCTCTATGTGAGAATTAAAATTACATGGTAGAAGGCTGCATACCTTTTAGGGTTACATTTCTTGTCTTATGAAAGTCAATGTCCTTAAACTATTTCATATGATGGAAACATTAGTTCAGAGACACTTGAAAAGGCAAGATAGAAAGAACAGTATGAAATTTATATACTGGAATGTGATACAGTATGTATAAATCTAAACATTTTTTATCCCGGGAAAGTCTGAGACAGAGAAAACAAGACTACTGTAATAACTTAACCCAATAGAAAATATACCATAACCTTATTATGTGTCAAAAATTTCACCCATTTAGTATTTTGACATACATACAACTTTTTTTATTAGAGCTTTGAAACTGGGGTGGGCTCACTGAAAATTAGACCTACATCAAAGAGTTGCATCATCTGAAATATACAAACTTCACCTAGATGTTTCAATAATACAGCAATAACTACTCTAAATCTTTCAAAAATTAAATCTGATTAGAAGTGATGGTGAAATTTCTTAAGGTCCTCTTTCTCAATAAACTATAATTCACTTTGAGGACTTGAATCTTCAGTTACCCAGAAAAGGATTGGGTAATAAATGTGGTAATCACAGAGTAGGCAGTCATCAGCACTGTTCAAAAGATCATGCACCCCTTGAACAAGTCAAGAGGAAACTAAGAAGCAAAAATGTGGGATTTCTTT
>NW_006291549.1:3292553-3301601 GCF_000327345.1 Myotis davidii
CCCTATAAGCAAGACACAAGAATGTCCATAACCATTACTGAGCATTAATCATGTGAGGACCTCTTTCCCATTAACCTCAAGAGATTATCATGTCTCGTCCTTACTGTCAGGAGATCCAGAGTTGTCTTGGCTCTGTGCCTACAGTCATAAGTTGATCTTATCCTTAAAACTTTAACACCCTTGTCTTTATTTCAAAACCAGAATAACAGAGGGACACAGTGCTGTCATTGCAAAAATCACAGAATCTTGAGCTGAAAGAAACTTAAAAGACTATCTTGTTATGTAACTGTTGTTACTTTTGAGAACTCTTATTCAAACAAAAATATAAGAAGTAAAATAAAATCTCAACTTGAAGGAGGATTGGAGTTTGATACCTGCCTGCTGGTCTCCCATGCCCTCCTTCTAGTCCTTTTGGAGAACCCTAGGGCTCCACAATACAACTTAAACCATTGACCTAATTAGTCCAACTTCATTTCACCGATAGGTAAAACTGAAGAACCTTCTGAGGTCTTTGCAAATTAATAGCAGACTCAGGACCCATATTCATAACAACAAACATTTATTGAATGATATATTTGGGCTAAGCACTGCTCTAAGTTCTCCAATTGCATTATCTCACATTCCTTACAATATACCCTCTGAGGTCCAGGTACTGCTAAGATTAATTTAATAGATAAGAAAAGTAAGGCAAAGAGAAAATAATTGCCCAAAGTCAAACAGTCACCACGTTATCTTCCCAGGTGTTGCAGCTGTTTCCTCTGTAAGGAGCCGGATAAGATAATTTCTGAATTGCACACTACTGCGCACCTCTAACATTCTATAACCTTGTGATTCCAAGATCTAAGACTGGTTCTTCTTCTATGAGTTGTTCCTTCAGATTTAATTACATTTCTCTGAAACCCTTAAATATTTGAGGCTCACAGAAGGACATTTTAAGATGCAATTGTTTCAATTCACCAGTCCAGTGAGTCTGATAATCTTCTACCTGTGAGCACCTGTGAGCAAGTACTGCGGTTGGCCCAGCGTTTGTTGAAGCAATAAGTAGTATTGTGGTGGTACTTTGTTCTGGTCTTGGTCTTTGTGCTCAGAGAACAATGAGGTGGTGGGAAGAGGTGAAACAAAAAGCTTCCTTTGAGATGATTATCTGGCAGCAGAAGTGGCAAAGAAAGTTGCAGGTGGGGCAGGTAACAGGGAATTGTAAGAGAAGTTTAAAAATAGGCAAGTGGCAACAACAGCTGGTAATGACCAAATCAATGTGATAATGGTAAATTGGGGAGCAATGTTTTTTAATGAATGCTCCAGTGTTGTTGTTTTTTAAAAAATATGTTTTCATTCATTTGAGAGAGAGAGGAAGGGAGAGTGAAAGAGAAACATAAGTGAGAGGGAAACATCAAATAATCAGCTGCCTCCTGCAAGCCCCCTGCTAGGGAGTAAGCCTGAAACCCGGGCATACGCCCCAACCTGGAATCGGACCAGTACACGGTTTGACAGTCAACCAGTGAGCCACACCAGTCGCGTGGGGATCAACTGTTATTACGCAAATGGACATAGTTCATTAACAATATGCAGAAAATATTTAGAATTAACTTGGCTAAAAACGTCACTTTTTGCATGGGAAACAAAACTTACCTAAATAATTCTGGAACCGTTGTGATGGCCTTGTAAAGAGTAATATTTTTATAAAGATAACCAGTTCTTGAACTTTCACCAATGTATCTGACATCAAAGTAGCATGACTCATTAATCTTCCTTATTTTATTGTTTCAAGTAACATTTAAACTTAAGGATAATTCACAACTTCCCTTGGTTTGAATTTCCTGCAAACAGGGGTTAGATTTCTCATATCTTTGTGTATACACACCAACCTAAAGAATGTGTTTTTCACTCAAAGAGTAAAATTACTGTGATTTTTAAAACAGGAATTAAATTTTGTTCTGCCTCTGACCTTTTCCTCCTTTCCAGCCATGCCCCCCGCCCCCACTTCACCCCCTGGCCCCATTAACAGTATATCTTTTACTCTAGTTATTCCCAATTTCTTAGAATTCCTCAATGCACCAGACTCTGTCACATCTCTGTACCTTGGTACACGCTGTTCCCCATAGCTGGAACATCTCCTCTTTCTGCTCCCTGCCCAATAAGCCTGGTTAATTTCTATTCACCCTCTAAGGTTCAGCTCAGATATCCGATATCCCTTCCTCTTGGATTTTACTGTTACAAAACTGCAATGAATCCCCTTGCATATCTTGTTGTTGTTGTTCTTGTGTATGTGCCCTTAGTGGAAATTATTAGAAGTGAAATTACTGTGACAAAGATTATTCACATGTATAAGGATCTTAATACAAACAAGAGCTTTTTCCTTTAATAGTCAGGAATGATACCATGTTTATAAAGTCGATCAGTTCCTGCCTGGCAGGTGACGGCACAAACAAGCGGCTCCTCTGCTTGACTCCTCTGGCCCTTGAGTGCTCCGGTGCTGATACTGCTTCCTTTTCATAAATGTCCCCGTTTCTATTTCTAGGGTGGCCTCTAACATCGGGTCAGCGCCTTTTCTTGTGCTATAAACTTCTCCTTCCGTCTCTGTTGCCCGGGAGCTGTCCACCTGCCTTACCCAGCATCTACTGCTCATGCCAGAGGAAGGCTCCAGGCTGCAGAAGAGCAGATTAAGAGAAGCCAAATGGTCAGAGTTCAGGGACATCAGGGGGCCCTGAAGCGACGATTTACTACATCAGTGGCTTCCAAGGTAATGGGATTTTTCAGAGATGCTTTAGGGGCCTCTAAAGGGAGAGAGGGAAGGGAAGACGGGGCCAAAGCTCCAGGTGCAGCTTCCTGCACATCAACCAAGGACTGGTTTGCTTTATATGCACTGCTCAAGGAAGGTTTCATTTAAAGGAAAAACAAAAACCACAAACAAGCAAACAAACAACTTCAAGGTGTAAAAATGTTTTAACAAGAATTATGAGTTTGCCAAGCATTGATGGGCTGACCTAGGAATATCATCTCACTGTTATGTTTCAACTTCAGTCTCTTTTAAAATTTATTATTATTATTATTATTATTATTATTATTATTACTAGAGGCCCAGTGCACAAAAATTTGTGCATACTAAGCCAAACCAGCTCAGGCATGGTCTCTTTTGGAAAATGCATTAATTCACTTATTCCTAAAGTGACCAATTTATCCTAGTTTGTCTGGGAATTTCTTGGTTTAATACTGAAAGTTCTGTGTCCTGGGAATCCCATTGGTCCCAGGCAATGACATCCTATTCCATTTGTTCTTTCCATCCATTTTTTTTTCAAACCTCACTCAAGGATATGTTTTGTTTCATTTTTTTAAAAATTGATTTGAGAGAGAGAGAGAGAGGAAGGAGGAGGGAGAGGGAGAGAGAAAAAAAGCGCCAATGTGAGAGAAAAACATTGGTCTGTTGCCTCCTGTGAACGCCACGACCTGGGATCAAACCCACAATCTAGGTATGTGCCCTGACTAGGAATCAAACCCTCAACCTTTTTGGTGTACAGGATGATGCTCCCCTGAGCCACCCAGCCAGGGCCACCCATTCATTAAAAAAAAAAAATCACAGCCCTAACTGGTTTGGCTCAGTGGATAGAGCGTCAGCCTGAGGACTGAAGGGTCCCAGGTTCGATTCTGGTCAAGGGCATGTACCTTGGTTGTGGGCACATTCCAAGTAGGGGGTGTGCAGGAGGCAGTTGATCAGTGTTTCTCTCTCATCGATGTTTCTAACTCTCTATTCCTCTCCCTTCCTCTCTGTAAAAAATCAATAAAATATATTTAAAAAAAAACAAATACAGAGCCTTGGCCAGTTTGTTCAGTGGTTAGACCATTGGCCTGCAGACCAAAGGGTCTCAGGTTCAATTCCTGGCCAAGGGCACATACCTTGATTGCAAGTTCGATCCCTGACCACGGCCAGGGTGCAAATGGGAGGCAACCAATTGATGTGTCTCTCTCATGTTGATGTTTCTCTCTCTTCCCCCTCCTCCTTCCCTTCCACTCTGTCTGAAAATCAATGGGAAAATATATCCTCAGATGAAGCATAAAAAAAAAAAATCACCGAACAGTCACCATGTGCCAGGCACTATATTAGGTATCTACACTAATAAAAGAGAAAGATGCAAGTTGACCGTACCTTCATGACACCCACCAGCCAATCAGGAGTGAGTATGCAAATTAACCCAACAAAAGACGTCAGGTTAATTTGCATACGCAGGTGCCAAGTGGCCAGGGGTGGGTCGGGATGCTTGCGTCGCCATGTTTGATGATGCAGGCGTTCTGCACTGCCCCAGCCGTTCTGGGCCTCTAAGCAGCGTGGGAAGGCGGAAAGACAGCACCAGCCTGAGTGAAGGTGGTGCTTGCAGCTAGGAGAAGGAAGGCCCATTCTTGCATGAATCTTCATGCATCGGGCTCTAGTTGGACTATAAAGAAAAACTTTGACCAAGTCCCTGACCTTGAGGGATTCACAGAGTAGTGGGTTCAGAAGAACATTAACACTGAACCAAATGACACTGAAGAGCAGTCTTCAAATGTTGTATTCTCCATCATAAAGAAAAATGGAGTTCACACCCAAATATATTCTTTCCATAAATTATATTCATGTTCATAAAAAGGAGCTAAAACTATATGGCACAACTAAGTGCCTAGCATTGTTCTGAGCACTTCACAAGTCCTAAAATAATTAATCCTCACAATTCCTCTCAGGTAGGTAGTATATTATACCCAAGGTGGATTAAAAATGATGGCAAGTTCTTTGACAAGCCTCCTATCAGGAGGTCTTGAAGTATGACTGACAAGCCTGGGCAACCAATTAGATAACAGGGATATGAGAGAGGCCACACTCTAAAATGATTTAATGTCTCTAGCTTGGCTGACTGGTTGAAGCTTTACCTGTAGCTCAGTGATGCTTCAAGAGTCAGCATGTCACCCCCTTTTTGAAGACAAACAGGTGTTCAAAGCAAAACAGGTATTGAGAACAGAGATACAACTCAAAGGGCGTCTTTGAACCAAACTATTTATGGAAAGACATCGCATGTTCATGGATTGGAAGATTTAATATTGTTAAGATAGCAGTACTCTTCAAACTGATCTACACATTCAACAGAACCCCTAACAAAATTCCAATTGTCTTTTTTGCAGAAATCAACAAGCTGATCCTAAAAATAGTTTGAAAATGCAAGGGACTCAGAATAGCCAAAACAACCTGAAAAAAGAACAAAGTTGGATGAATCACATATCCTGATTTTGAAAATTAATACAAAGCTATAATAATCAAGACTGTGGTACTGGCAAAAGGATAGACAGCTCAATAAAATAAAATTGATAGTTCAGAAACAAGCCCTTCTATTTACAGTTAATTGATTTTGGACAAGGATGCCAGACAATTCAGTGGAGAAAGAAGAGTCTTTGTAACAAATAATGCTGGGACAAATGTATATCACATGCAAAAGAATAAAAGTGGACCTCTACCCCGCAGTATACATAATAACTCAATTATTATTGAGCTGAAACCATAAAACTGTTAGAAGAAAACATAGGTGTAAATTTTCAGGACCTTGGATTAGACTATGATTTTTTTAGATATGACACCAAGAGCACAAGCAACTAAAAAAGAAATAGATATATTGGTATATAGATAAATGTATAACATTTTTGCTTCCAAAGAAAATGAGAACACAAACCACAGAATGGGAGAAAATATTTGTATATCATATGTCTGATAAGTGCATTTTTTTATATATCCTAGATATGTGGTGATTATGTAGAAAAATTGGAACTCTTGTACATTCTTACTGGGAATGTAAAGTGGTGCAGCAACTATGGAAAACAGTTTAGTGGTTTCTCATAAAGTTAAACAGAGAATTATCATATGACCTAGCAATTCTATTCCTAGGTATATACCCAAAAGAACAGAAAACTGGTGCTCACATAGTTGTATGCCATGCTCATTGCAGTATTATTCACAACAGCCAAAAGGTGGAAACTCAAATGTTCATCAATAGATAAACAAAAGGTGGTATAGCCACACAACAGAATACTATTCAGCCATAAAAAGAAATGTAGCAATAATTCTTCAATGTGGATGAATCTTGAAAACATGCTAAGTGAAAAAAGCCAGATACAAAAGACCACATATTGTACAATTCCATTTATATTAAATATCCAGAATAGGCAATCCAGAGAGAGAAAGTAGATTAGTGGTTGTCAGGGGTTGGGGGATGGGGAAATGGGGGTGGCTGCTAATGGATACAAGGTTTCTTTTTGGGGTGATGAAAATATTCTGAAAGTAGATAATGATGATGGTTGCACAACTCTATGAATCGACTAAAGTCATGAATTCTACACTTTAAATGGGTGAATTATATGGTGTACTAATCAGGATTCTCCAGAGAAACAGATTATATATCTATAACAATAAAAGCATAATATGCTAATTAGACTGGATGACCTTCCAGATGAAGCCTCAGCTGCAAGGGCCGAGCCCCTTGCACGAATTTTGTGCATCAGGCCTCTAGTATATACAGGGGCTGAGAAGTCCCACAATCTGACATCTGCAAGCTGGAGAACCAAGAAAGTAAGTGGTATAATTCATTGAGTCTGAAGGCCTGAGAATTAGGGGAACTGATGTTTAACCCCTAGGTTGGACAGTCCAGCTCAAGAGAAAGGGAATTCAGTTTTTCTTCCTTTTTATGTTCTAGTTCAGCCCTCAATGGATTGGATGATGCCCACCCATATTGAGTGCAGATCTTTTCTCAGTCTACTGAATCAAATGCTAATCTCTTCCAGAAATATCCGCACAGACACACCCAGAAATAATGTTTTGCCATGTATCTAGGCAGCCTTTAGCCCAGTGAAGTGGACACATAAAATTGACCATCACATATAGTATGTGAATTATATCTCAATAAACTTACCAAGATTTGGGTGAAAATTTAAGTGGAAAAAAGCCAGATACAAAAGACCACATATGCATAATTTCCAATGTAAGGGTTGGAAAATGTCATGAAAATATAACAGATTAGATGGGATAGGGTAAGTTCTATCTAAGTGTAAAATTTATATTTTCATAGCATGAGTTAGCATGAGACTAATATAAAATTCCCTTATTAAGAAGTATTAAAATATTATATTTAAATGTTCTAAGTGTCAGACTTGCTTTCCTTAGCTTTTCTACAGATATAGAATTTTAGCCCTGGCTCAAACTCTACCATTAAAATGGGAATACAAAAATTTGACTCTCTTAAACTGTAGATATGAAATTAAGATTCATTTGCAGGCAGCATGGTGAAATGGTTTAAATTTTTTTTTGTAGATATAAAACTCATCCTTCAGATAAGACCTAAGTTGGAACAGATGAAAGTATTATAAATGGAACTTCTCTGGTTGAGATATGGGAGGAAGGAAGCCTCCAGTCCCCCAGACACTCAGTGCAGCCAGATCGAAGCAGCTCCTTGGTGTGCCCTGGAACACAGTTTAAAGGGGTGGGACTCGGCATCCCAATCTTTGGCAAAATACAGAAACTCCACGGGCTTCTGTTTTCTATCTGTCAGATGAAACTAAAACTATTGAAAACCCCTTCCTCCTCTCAAAGTCTGCAATTATGTAGCCTGAAAACAGCTAACCCAAAACCTAGCAGGGACTTGCTTCTAAAATGTTTACCAATAACCCCAGGGCTTAAGGAATTTCGAGATCAAAACAAACCTTGAGCTGTAACCACCTTCCCCTATAAAATAAACAGCAAGTTTGGATGAAAAGAGAGTCAGGGGAAAGGCTGATTTATATCAAAGCCAATGAAATAGTCTGAGCAAAGGGCAGCTGGTTTCCAAGGATCTTTCTTATCTTTTAGATAAAGGTAGCTAATGGGCCATAAATACAAACAGAGAATCTGGGTTCCCAGGAAGGGGGAGGGGAGACCTTCCCTCCCTGGGTGGCAGCACCTCAAGGAGAAACAGAACAAAGGGTCTCTACTGGGACCTAGAACTGGCTGCAGGTCAGACAGCTGTGGGTCCTGCACTTGAAGTCCTAAGAACTAGAAACCAGTTGAAGAGCTGGGGTGGGGATGGAGGGGTTTGAGGGGGTGAAGCAGTGATTGTGCTGCCAATATGGGGAGAGGCAGCCTTCACACAAACACCTGAGGGAGAAAGCAGATTTACTCCTAGGCACGTGGTCTCTTTAAGAGGCAAAGTGGAATCCCCCAGGACCAGTGGCGTGGGCAGCACTACTGAATTTATTGGAAATGAAGACTCTCAGGACCAATCCACACCTATTGAACCACCGTCTGCATTTTAACAAGAACCCTGGTGATTGTGCATCAAATTCATGCACTCATAGTAAGATGAGAGTATTTGGCTACAGTCATGCTAAGCAAGCATATGCCGATGCCTCATGCGTTCACTTGTTCACAGATATATATTTATCTGGGCTGATGAGTGGTGACAGAATCAGAAGGGTTTTAACAGTGAAATGACACACCAGAACAGAACGAAGGAACAAGAAAATCAGCTCATTCTAATAAACTATCCATGAAGCAGAATGGCTATTGAGCAAATGTCTGTATCTGGGAGGTAAATGAGGAGAAGAACATTAAATGAAAGACAGGTCTCAAGTGTGTATCACATGGATGCCTTTTCTAACTGACAGATGGCAACTAGTCTAGCAGGTTCTTCGTGTTCTGTTGGGGGAAAACCTGTACAAACAGATAACTCTTACACAATGTTTTTAGGATGAACACATTTTGGGTTTTATGTGAGGACCCTCCATCTCAGAAGAGATTATATCTAGAGATCATCTTTTCTAGCTGAGTTAATATTTCCCCTGTGGTTTCAGTCTCTAGGAATTAGGAAATAATATCTCAGTTTAAGAGATGTGTGGGTGGAGCTTGGGGGGTGTCAAGTTCAGGAATTTGAGTTGGGACACAAGTTCAGGATGGAACAAAAGTTAAGAAACAGCCCTGGCCGGTTTGGCTCAGTGGATAGAGCATCGGCCTGTGAACTGAAAGGTCCCAGGTTCGATTCCAGTCAAGGGCACATGCCCGGGTTGTGG
>NW_006291549.1:3301681-3302800 GCF_000327345.1 Myotis davidii
AAGGTAGGATCCAAAATATGAGAAACCAAATAAACTAAAATCAGAATCCAAAGCTAAGTTCACAAATCAGTGTCATGGCAGAAAAAGCCAATAAGTAGGATTCATAATACAAAGAAAGTACAAGAGAACTGGTATCAAATAATAAGCTTCTATATATTTTTCTAAAGAGGGCTAAAAATGTAAACAGTTGCCAGCTTTGAGGGGGATGAGGTTAATTCATCCTTGACGAGGCCAAAGGCTCATATCTGGCAACCAACCTTGACTATATAGTATGTTATCAATTAAATAACTAGTATAGGCATTTAGCAAACAATGTTAAGCAAATAAATTAATATGCCTTACATTTGTTTAAGTTGTTATAATGAGAGGAGGTCCTGAGGATTACTTTTCAGTTATGATGTCTTTAGGTAGAAAAGATTGTGTGACTCAGTTGAAAAGTCATCACTTACAAATTTATCAGAGAACTAGAGGCCTGGTGCATGAAAATTCATGCACTGGAGGGGGGAGGGGTCCCTCAGCCTGGCCTGTCCCCTCTCATAGCCTGGAAGCCCTCTGGGACAGGAGGCGACCCAGCGATCAGGGGAAGGCGACGCCTCCATCACACCTCTGCTGCTGTCACTGCCAGCAGCGCAAGCCTTGGCTGGCCCTGGTTACCTGAGTCTCAGGTGGCCCTGGGCGGCTCGGGGGATGGGGGACTCCAGAGGCAGGTGTGCGGCGGGGCTGAGGGGACTGGATGCCACCATCTTGTGGCAGTGGGTGCCGCCATCTTTGAGGGCAGGGCAGTTAATTAGCATATTCCCACCTTATTGGCTGTGGGGCCACCATTTTGTGGCAGCATGAGGGTCAATTAGCTTATTCCCTATTTATTTGATAGGATTATCAGTTGTATGCTATAACAAGCTATTGCCAAACAACCTAAAAACAATAGCTCAATCTTACAAAAGTCACTTACCCATTAATTGTGGGCTTAATAGTTTTGCTGGGTTTGATGTTCCACTATAGCTTTAGGTTTCAAATTCAGTCTCCTAGTCACTGTTTGTTCCTTTGGTTTTCATAACTGTAAATTATATATGGTGCTATCTTGATTAGGGTTACATTGTTCAAACAACTGGACTTTAA
>NW_006291549.1:3302821-3311538 GCF_000327345.1 Myotis davidii
AGGAATGGTTAACCAAGAGGCAGATTAACACATTTTTATACTCTTCTTCTCTCTAATATAAAAATACATACGGGGCTATTGCTAAACACTCTATTTAGATATAAAATCTATCAGGCAGGATTTTATTGAAAACATACTCCATAGGCTAAATACAATACTTTTACCACATTTCAAAATACATCACATCTTGGTTTTATGCCCAGACCGAATAGGAAGGCTTCTTTGTAATAGACCCTAAAGGTAAGTCTTATAAAAGGTCTTCTGCCAATATGGTCTCCACAGTTCAGGCCAATCTAGTCTCAAAATTCCTTTGGTAATAAGAGCTCAATGAGGTTTTTTTTTAGCTTCATCAAGTCCAGACTATGCTCTTGCTACAAAAAAATTACTTCAAGAGTTCATTGAGGTTTAGTTTCCTTAGTTCCCCTGTCCCCACCCCCCATCTGTTAAAGGTCCCGATCAGTTTCTTTTAACTACTTTGTTCTCTTCCCACTTGGCTTGAGAATAAAGACATGACAGTCACAAATTCACATCCTTATATTGACAGAGAAAACTCCAATCCACAGGGAGCCATTTGCTATTCTCCAAAATAGAGAGCAAACCTTCCTTACCAGCAGCTCTGTTTGCTTTTTTTTCCTTTACAGTCTAATTCTGATAGACTGCCTTATTTTTTAACTTATACTAATGCATATTCTTTAGTAAACAGTTTGTAAAAGCTTTCATTAGATGACTGTAATATGCATTCATTGGAAATATGATTAATCAAATTGAAAATAACTTTTCCATAACCTCACCAATCTTAGTGGCAGTATTTTTGTATACATACCAGGTATATGTAAGCATATGCGTATTCATAGTAATTTGAAAAGCAATCATCTGTACTTATAATTTACTAGAGGCCTGGTGCATGAATTCGTGCACGGGTGGGGTCCGTCAGCCTGGCTGGTGATTTGGGGGCCGATTGGGGCCAGCTGGCCGGGGGGAGGGACCATGGGAGGTTGGCCGGCTGCAGAAGGTTGGCTGTGGGAGCTCACTGACCACCAAGGGGCAGCTCCTGCATTAAGCATCTGCCTTCTGGTGGTCAGTGTGCATCATGTCGACTGATCGACTGGTCATTTGGTCGACCGGTCGTTAAGGTTGCTTAGGCTTTTATATATATAGATTAGCCTGCACTATTCCATATAAAAATATTTCTCAATATCAATCTTAATATGATGCATGCAGTCCTTCTCACAGATGTCCTAAAATTCAGTTGTTATTTATTTTATTTTTAAGGGTGAAATTTAATCTTTATTTACAGGATACTGCAAGATATGAAATTGCACACAGGAATAAGAAACCTATTGGGAGAGGAAGCTTCATATAGTATCTATAGTTTGGAACTGTTCAAGTATAGTATGATTGTAAAAAGTGCTACAATAATGACATTTAAAAGAGAGTTCTTAGTAGAGAAACAGTAAGGCAAACTTATACCAAACATAGTCTACAACAACTTTTTGTCCTAGTAAAGTTCCCAGGAGTGCCACCTGAACTTGGAATGTACAGCCTTCAGAGGTAGTTTCTGGCACAATACTTTGATCTTCCTCTCCTCTACAGAGAAACACTTCTCATACACAGACTCATTTTCATGCTTTTGCAGAGCTTCCATTTTGTCCAAATCTCCACATTCTTCAATCATTACACTGTTTCTCAGTTTCACCTAGTTTCTCAGCAGCCTGCAAGATCTTTGAAATGGCATCCAGAATAACCAGAATAACTCTGATATCTTTCACAGCTACGATATCACAGGTTCTATAATGCCACAATGAACAAGGTATACAATCTGTTCAACTGTTCCATAACTTGTAGAGTTGGTCACAGCCTGCACAGCTCCCTTTTCTGCCTTAAAGGCTGCCTTAGAGAGAATTCCAGTGAGGAATGGGACTAATCCATGATTCACAACTTGCTGTATCTGGTCCTGGTGGCCAGCTGTGATTTTTGACATTGTCCACATAGCTTCCTTCTGGAGTTCATAGTACAACCTGAGTCTGTTCATTTGCTCATAGGTAACAAGATTTCCTATGGCTCTTAATCCATTCATTTGGACCATCAATAAAGTAGGAAATGGCCCCACCACTATCTGCTAATAAATACTACTGGATCACATTGCAGGAGACAAATTAAAATAGGAAGAATTTGCTCAGCACCATCTAACAGAGCTACAGATTTCTTGTTGTGTCAAAGGTTTGAAAGTGTCCAAGTAAAGTTACTAAGTATCCACATGCTAAAGATGACATATCAGGAACTGTAAGAAGAGCCAACAGTGGGTCAACTGTACCGTATGTGATAATTAAGTCTTGGAAAACAAACCATCACCTGCAATGTTTCCTGGAGCTCATACAGCTTGTTCACGGATGTGAGCATGGGGAGATGCCAGCAGAGAAATGAATGCTGGGATAGCACCTGCATCTACTACAGCCTTGGTCTGTTCTGAGGTCCTGGAAGCAGTGATAGTGACGGCCTCAACAGATGCAAACAGAATGGGACTATACTCAGTTTTGCCAAAGAAGAACAAAAATTTTGGAATCAAACCAGCCTGGATTATGTTGTCTATTGGTGGCTGTTTTTCCCCTAGAAGCAGTGTCCTAGCAGCTTGAGTAGTTTGGAGCTGGTTTCCCAAAGTGTTGCTATTTATGCCTTTGACAATGTCCTCATCAGACCAAATTACTGTGCCCTGGTTGTTGCTGATTTTTAGAGTGAACAGGAGAGCAAGAGACACAGAGAGACAAACATCAATGTAAGAGAGACACATTGATTGGTTGCCTCCTGGATTGAGCCTGCAACTGAGTATGTGCCCTCGACTGGAATCGAACCCAGAACCCTTTGTCCAAGGGCTGATGCTCTAGCCACTGAGCCAAACCAGATAGGGCATTGCTGTTTTAAACAATCATAGAATGGCCTTAACTAAAAATTAACTAAGAAGTAGCCTGAGTTATTAAAATTTCTATAGATGAACTAATTGAATAAAAAGCTATGCATAGTTTTAAGGCATTTAATAAACACTCATACTGCACTGTTGAAAGTAGGTATGAAATAACTCTTCTAGATTACTTTATAAAAGTACCTTTTTCCCCAACACCAAAACTTCCTCTTTTTTTTCATTTTTTTTTTATCCCTCTTCGCTGATGTGCTGGATAAAAGGCAATATCTCAGTTTGCAAATATTTGTCCAACAAATTTTTTTTTATTACCCTTGTATATATTTATTTTTATTGCCCTTCATGTTACTGTCTGTCCATTTTCCCATGTAAATATAATTTTTATGTCATTTCTTATGTAAATGTGCCATTTGAATTTTTAATTGATTTGAAAGAGCCATTTATATAGATTACTAATAGTAAACCTTCATATATTTATTATAACTTTCTCTGTAATAAAATCTTTCGCCGAAACCGGTTTGGCTCAGTGGATGGAGCGTCGGCCTGTGGACTGAGCGGTCCCAGGTTCGATTCCGGTCAAGGGCATGTACCTTGGTTCCGGGCACATCCCCCGTAGGAGATGAGCAGGAGGCAGCTAATCAATGTTTCTCTCTCATCGATGTTTCTGACTCTCTAGCTCTCTCCCTTCCTCTCTGTAAAAAATCAATAAAATATATTTTTTTAAAAAATCTTTCAAACTGGAAAAATCTAAAATATTAACAAATAAGTGATTGATTTAAACACATTGTCATTCATTCATATAATAGAATATACAAGGCTAATGTTAGAAAAAGTAAAGTAGCTCTACTTTACTGTGCTAACAAGTGCTGACAAGAAAAAATGTCCATGATATACTATTGCAGGAGAAAGACTAGGTGCAAAGTATCACTCAGAATGACTCTTGTTTGGAAAAGGTTGTGTATTTAGGCACACACAATATATGTGTATTGAGAAAGGTCTGGAAATATGTGAACAAATGATTAAAAATAGTCACCTATGAAGGGAGGGGTTGAAGAAAGTAAGGGAACACTAATTATTTTTTACATAAAATAACTAGTTTGACAATTAGTATTGTTTGGTGTTTTTATATCAATATACAATGAATTCACAATGAATATGCATTACTTTCCCAACTGAAAAATGCTAATCGATAAAAATGGAACACATTTTAATTTTTGTGTAGCTATATCTTATCTTGTATAGTTTTTACCTTTGGCTTCAAACCTAGAAAGATCTTTCTTGAGCCAAAATTATATCGGTATTTTTTTACTTTAACATTTTTATAACTTTGCTTTTTGACAAACTTAAATTATAACTTTAATCAATTATAATTTATTTTGCTGTAATATGACTCACAAACAACAACAATAATTACCTTTCTCCAACTTTGTTATAAATTATTTTGTATACATATTATCTGTGTCTGAGTTAAATATTCTGTTCTACTGACCTATCTTTCTAATTAAATAATAATATCACACTTGTTTTAATCTTTATACCCTTAAATACATTTTATTTTTATTTTTAAAATATTTTTATTGATTTTAAGAGAGAGGAAGGAAGAGGGGGAGAGAGAGAAACATTGATGTGAGAGTGCAATGTGGATTGGCTGCCTCCTGCCACTCTACCCACCCACTGGGATCAAGCCAAAACCCAGGCATGTAACCTGACCAAGAATCTAACCTCAACCTTTTGGTGTGAGGGATGACGTCCAATCAACTGAGCCACACCTGCTGGGGCTTAAATACATTTTATTGTCTGATAGGTAAACAAAAGATAACCTGTGGTCTGAAAGGAAAATATTTACAACACATATAATGGAAACGTTGTAAAGACCCTAAATATGTCAAGAATGCCTTTAAAAGGCTTTTAGCTGCAAGTATCAGACATTTATCTCATATGACTTTAAAAATAAAAAAATTTACAGACACACAAATGGAAGTCCAGAGGTGGGTAGGGCTTTAGCTTCCGTTTGATCACTCTGGCTCCATTTGGCTGTTATTTTCTCTGCCCCACCCCCTCCCTTGTAATTTGGCTTTGTCTTGGAGACTGACTTCCCTCAAGAAAGCAAGCTGGCGTCCAGCAGCCCCTAGGGCGTTTCCTCCCAAACCTTCTCTTCCAGATCTTTTCCTTCAGTTCAATTGTGCCAAACTAGGTAACTTGCCCAACCCTGGGCCAAAAACTGTGTCCAGGGTTAATGCTTTGTGAGCATGAATTACTCCCTGGCAAGAGATGAGTTTTCTGTAGCACTGGCCCTTCAATGCCTGTCCCAAGTTACTTCCCTATAGAATTCTTCTCTCGTAAGCAAAACTCTCCAGAACTCCAGAATATGGCCCAGTTTCATGATAGACCTGTTTTATTTTATTATAGTATTTTTATAATAGTTTTGTTTCTATGGCTAAATTGCATTAATGTTATCTATGACATCAAAAAAGCAGATATATTTATTAATAATTTCCTTTTAGATATTATAGCCAATGCCTAACAACATAGCCTCACTTAAAGGTGCAAGTTGAGGGAATGTCAATGAATATAGGCCAACATATTATCATTTTGAATGTTCAGTTAACTATTAAATGAAATTTATTTAGCATATTACTTGAAATTTACTTGGGAGGAAAAACCAACTTAGAGAAAAATTCAAATTATAAAATATGTCATGTAATGTTCCAATTTTTGTCTATATTCAATAACCTGGAACTAACAATAATAACCTGTAAGAGAAAAGGTAAATACTATTAAAAACCAAAACACTGAGAAATACATAAATTCAAATAAAATAAATTAGAATAGTGTTATCTAATGTGTTTTAGGTATAATATTATTGGATAATAATGTAAAAGCAAAAAGCTATATTACAATTTGTTTGACAGTTTTAGTTTAGTTTTTTTAATAGAAGTTTGCATGTATTATTTGAATAGCCTAAAATTAATAATCTGTAATCAGAAGAACATATTGAGAATTCTCTTGCATTTGTCAATGTTAATGAATATTCATTTATTATCATTACAACTAATTTAAGTAAGGAGTGACTGATCCAGGTATATAAACATTGGGGTAGATGGGGGTGACTGGAAATCATCTGTTCAAAATCCTTGCTTTCACACACAATGCACTAAATTCTCCCCTAATCTTCTCTTGGCAATTTCTTCTGCCTGTGTTTAGCCCCTTCATAAGAAAATGTTCTTGGGAGAGCTGTACTGATAATAAGCCAGGGCTCCAGAATCAGATAGACCTGGGATCCAATTTAGTCTCAAGATCTCTGTGGGCTTGAGCAAGTTATTTAATCTCTCTGAAATACAGATTCCTAATCTATAAAATGGAGGAAATAACAGCACCTACCTCATGGGGTTCTTATAAGTCATAACTAAGTTAATATACATAATACACTTATTAAACCTCCTGGCAGCTATTATAATTATCACTAGAGGCCCGGTGCACAAAAAATTGTGCACTCAGGGGGGTCCCTCAGCCTGGCCTGTGCCCTCTTGTAGTCTGGGACCCCTCAGGGGATGTCCACCTGTTGGCTTAGACCCGCTCCCTGGGGGATCAGGCCCAAGCTGGCAATCAGACATCCTTCTGGCAGCCCAGGAGCCCTCAGGGGATGTCCACTGGCCAGTAGGGAGCAGGCCTTGGCTGCAGTTGGACATCCTTAGCGCTGCTGAGGAAGTGGGAGAGGCTCCTAACACCACCGCTGTACTGGCAGCAATCAGCCTGGCTTGTGGCTGGGCAGAGCTCCCCCTGTGGGAGCACACCGACCACCAGGGGGCAGCTCCTGTGGGAAGCTTGGCTTCCTCCATCGCTGGGGGCAACCCAAGCCTCCTGCTCACTCCAGCTCTGTGGCTGCTGCCATCTGGATGGGTTAATTTGCATATTCACTCCTGATTGGCTGGTGGGGGTGGCTTGTGGGTGTAGTGGAGTGGTGGAGTGATGGTTAATTTGCATGTTTCTCTTTTATTAGTATAGATCATTTATCAAGTTTTTATTCATGTATAAAGCAATGCAATACTATGTTCCCTAAAAAGTTGCTCTAAATTGACCTTACTATAGCCCTTGTTGGGTGGCTCAGTTGGTTGGAGCATAATTCCATATATCAAAAGATTCTGAGTTCGATTCCTGGTCAGGGCACATACCAAGGTTTCAAGTTTGGTCTGGGTAAGGGCACATACAGGAGGCAACCAATCAATGTTTATCTCTTTCGTTCTCTTTCTCTTTCTCTTTCTCTTTCTCTCTTTCTCTCTCATATCCTCAGGTGAGGATTAAAAAACATTAAATTGATCTTAATATAAATATTCTAATATTTATTTTCGAATATTTCAATGGCATTTTCTATAGAAATAGGACAAACAATCCTAAAATCTGTATGGAACCACAAAATACCCCAAAGGTCCAAAGCAATCTTGAGAGAGAAGATCACAGTTAGAAGCATTACAAAACTATAGTAATTAAAACAGTATAGTATTGGCATAAAAATAGACATATAGCCCTAACTGGTTTGGCTCAGTGGATAGAGCGTCGGCCTGCGGACTGAGGGGTCCCAGGTTCGATTCTGGTCAAGGGCATGTACCTTGGTTGCGGGCACATCCCCAGTAGGGGGCGTGCAGGAGGCAGCTGATCAATGCTTCTCTCTCATCGATGTTTCTAACTTTCTATACCTCTCCCTTCCTCTCTGTAAAAAAATCAATAAAATATATCTAAAAAAAAAACACAAAAAACAAAAAATAGACATATAGATCAATGGAACAGTATACAGAGTGAAGAAATAAGCACACTCGTTTATGGTCAATTAATTTATGACACAGGAACCAAGATTATAAGGGAAAGGACAGTCTCTTCAATAATTGGTGTTGGGAAAACTGGACAGCCACATGCAAAAGAATCAGACTGGACCATCTTCTTATAGTATAAGACTTACACCATACACAAAATTAACTCAAAATGAATTAAAAACTTGAACATAGGCCCTGGCTGGTTTGTCTCAGTGGACAGAGTGTCAGCCTGGGGACCAAGGTGTCCTGGGTTTGGTTCCAGCCAAGAGCACATGCCCAGGTTGAGGACTCGATCCCCAGTGGGGGGCGTGCAGGAGGCAGCTTATCGGTGATTCTCTCTTATCCTATATAATAAAAGCATAATATGCAAATAGACTGAACAGCCGAACGACAGGTTGGTGGGGCATGGAGCTGGCGAGAAAGTGGCACCAGGCCAGCGGGCAGAAGGAAGGGATGGCGGCGACCAGTGGTGGTGGAGGGGCGATCCAAGGGGCAGTGGGGAGATAGGGGGCGGGGCCAGCCAATCACTGCCGGTGCCTCCCCTGATTGGTCTGCTGGTTGCCTCCCACAGAGGGAGGCCAGACTGTGGCTTAGGCCCGCTCCCCACGGGGAGCGAACCTAAGCTGTCAGTCGGACATTCCCTGAAGGCACCCGGACTATGAGAGGTCACAGGCCAGGCTGAGGCCCCCACCCCCGCTGAGTGCATGAATTTTCATGCACTGGGCCTCTAGTATATAGATAAAAACAAAACGAAAAGAAAGAAAGAACCTCAAAGGTACAGAGAACAGATTGGTGGTTGCAAGAGGTAGGGGGTGGGCACCCTAGCCGGTTTAGCTCAGTGGATAGAGTGTCAACATGTGGACTGAAGAGTCCCATGTTTGATTCCAATCAAGGGCACATACCCCAGCTGGATCTCCAATTGGTGGTTGCAAGAGGTAGGGGGTGTGCAGGAGGCAGCCAGTCAATGATTCTCTCTCATCATTGATGTTTCTATA
>NW_006291549.1:3311570-3318720 GCF_000327345.1 Myotis davidii
TTCTCATCTATTATGTTTCTCTCTCTCTCTCTTTCTCTCTCTCTCTCTCGTTCTCTCTCTCTCTCTCTCTCTCTCTCTCTCTGTCTCTTCTTTCCTCTCTGAAATCAATAAAAATGTAAGAAAAAAAAAAAGAGGGTGAGGGATGAGAGAAATGGGTAAATTTATCCTTTAAATTAGTGAATAAAAATTTTAAAAAATATATAATATTCTAGTTTTCTAAAGCCATTCAAATTTTAATCAAAATTGATACTAACTTATACAAATTACTTTAATCTTTTCTATATTTTAAGATCTACTTTGATGTAAAATATAAATATATTTAACATTTTGATACATGTTTCTAATGATAAACATTCCTGGAGATCAAAGACATATAAATCAGTCATTCTATTTATTCATACACAAAACCCAGCTTAATCTTTTTTGTCACATATAGACACTTCCTAAAAAAAAGGGAAGCTTTATTTTACCTAGGTTTATGTAATTAATGACTTGAATTGATTAAAAGCAAATATCACACCACATTTTACAGTTCTCAGATGAGGAATAGCGACCTAGAAAGCTAAGTGATCTATTCAGGTTTCACAGGTAGGCAGTGGCATATCTGATACCAAAAGCCCAAAACTTTTAACGCATTTATTTCCAGGATACTGTGCTATATTTCAAATGGAAAAAAAAAATTCTAAAGTGGATTCAATCACTAGTTTATCTGGATAGCAAAAACTAGGGGACTTTTGCATTTACATGGTTTCCATTTCTTGAGCTCATTGGAATTTATATTTTTAAAAAATGCATCAGGCTTAAAATAGAAGCCAAAATAGTGTTTTAAAAATTTTATTGATTTCATAGAGAGGAAGGGAGAAGGAGAGAGAGCTAGAAGAATTGAGAGAGAAACATTGATCAATTGCCTTCTGCATGTCATCCAAGGCATATGCCCTGTCCAGGAATTGAACCGGTGACTTGCTCATGCATGGGACAATGCTCAACCAACTGAGCCACACAGGCCAGGCAGTTTTGAGTTTTATTTCTTTTTTTAACCTTAATTAGGTATATAAAAAACAACTGGCAGGGAAGAAGTGATAGTGGGGGTGGAAGAGCCAGGGAAGTCTGGGTATGAAATAGTGTTCTGGCTATGCATAAGGTCTTAAGTAATCTGATGATTGGGCAAGCCACCACTAGTCCTAATTCCTGTCTCTTGGAACCCTCTTCAAGATTCTAGCTAAGTGTCTAGTAAGTCCCAAAGAATTCTGAATAAATTAAGAGTGCTCAAAGCTGACTATAGTTCCTACTGAGAATTGCAAGCACGCCATCTGCAAAAGCCCCCTTTCCACTTCCTGGCATAACTGTTTTTCTTACACTAACCTTCTTTTGTCATATTATATATGTTTCCTATTTATTTTGTTTATTGTTTAACTTCCCCCACTAGAATATAAGCTCCTCAAGGGCAGGCATTTTTGTCTGTTTGTTCTTGTTCTATCCCCAATACCTAAATAGTGTAGGCAAGCAGCATTCAATAAATACTTAATTTAATGAATGAAAAATCACTGGCCCTTTGCCTTCCCCTTACTTAATATGAATGGTAATTTAGGCTAGTTTCCTGGCTAAGTTATATACATAATTTTGGGTTTTTCTCCAAAAGCAAAATCCTTTTCTAACTTTTTACTAAAACACTCATCTTCAGCATTCCAGGACATTACTAATAGTGTTTTGGTTTTATTTTATTTTTAAATAGTTTTATTATTTATTTATTTTTTGATATAGAATTTTTCTTCTTTATTGATTAAGGTATTACATATGTGTCCTTATCACCCCATTGCACCCCTACCCCCCGCTCATGCCCTCACCCTCCTGGTGTCTGTGTCCATTGGTTAGGCTTATATATATGCATACAAGTCCTTTGGTTGATCTCTCCCCCTTACGCCCACCCTCCCCTCCCTTCCCTCTGAGGTTTGACGGTCTGATGGATAGTGTTTTGATTTTAGGTGCCTTCTGAGCAAACCAATCTATAAGTCCCGTTTTAAAATAACATTTATATGTTTAAAAATTGAAACAGCTAAGGAATATTAAGATCAAAGTTAAAAAGAAAATAAACTGTTATTCAACTAAATCTAAACAGATAACTTCAAAATACTTCTGAGTTTTGTCCCAAAATAGGATGGAGTCTTCAGAAAAGTTATCCTAAGGTACTGACTCTATGAATATTAAACAAGTTAGCACTCTGCTTGAAAATTCTTGTGATGCCATGACTTGCAAAATATGTAGTGAAAAAGGCTTGTGACACTAAGTGATTAAAAAAATCTAGTAGAGATGAAAGGAGAGTACATATTCATGAGTCAGAACCCTTGAAACAACCCTGGAGATGGTTGCTTGTTTTTTTTTTCCTTAAGCTTTCCAAAAATCACGATACTTTTACACGACTTTACTACAATTAAACAAAAGTACTTTAAATGATGATGCTATGTTAAAAAATAAAAAGAAAAAACATATCAAAAGACAAAATAATAAGGTTTTACTTTCTTTTTCCCTTTTAACCACTCATATATTTTAAATCACCTCTCTGCAATCTGGCATATTTATTGCCATAATTCCAACAGGTTAAAGAATGAAAACAGCCCTAGCCAATCTGCAGGCCAACGCTCAGTGGGTAGAGCGCTGGCCTGCAGATTGAAGGGTTCCAGGTTCAATTATGGTCAAGGGCACATACCTTGTACCTAGGTTGCAGGCTCTATCGTGTGTGCAGGAGGCAACCAATCCATGTGTCTCTCTCACATCAACGTTTCTCTCTCTGTGTCTTTGCCCCTCCCTTCCACTCTCTAAAATGGGAAGAGAGATGTCAGAGAACGGCGGCGGAAGGGCGCATCTTTTCCTCTTCCCCTGACACTTCAAGAAGTTAACCACCTGTAATTCAATAAAGAAGTCCCTGATCAACACAAACTCACGCCTGAGAGACCTGAGCACTGAAAGACCTAAAGGTGGGCATCTGGGAATACATGGGGAAATGAGAAGGGAGGAAAGTGCAGATGGTTTGTAGATGTAGCCCTGCAGCTGGGAGCTGGTGGAAGAGGGGAGAAAGCCAGTGTAGCAGGCACTTCCTTTGACCGGGAGGAACAGAGAGGAGAGCTGGGGGGTGGGAGGCGAGAAAGCGAACACTGTCTGAGTCAGCAGACACCTGATAGACCATGGGGTTCTGCCATGCAGGCCAGGCTGTGGTATTTCAAACAGAACAGAACCACAGAACCCTGCTGCTGCTTGGACTCCCAAAACTCGCTTCCAGTTGCCCTTGGCGTTGGCTCCAGGAGCATGACATTTTACTGTGAACCAAGAGCTGTTGCAGTAGAATTGCCATTTCCCTCTGTGACTGATCCCCAGGAGCAGTACTTGGGGCAGGATCCTTCGGAGGTCAGGGGTTGCCATTACGGTGAGGGCAAAACAAACTACATCCCCAAGCAGCGGGGCTACTGTCTTACGGAAGCCAAGACGGTTCAAAACTGTGAGACCACAGAGGTAAAAATCTTGTAATTCAGCACCACCTACTATAATACAGTATAGTAGAAAGATCTCTTCAAAGATAAATGGGAAAACAAAGGACAGCAAACACCATGAAGAACCACAGTAGCGATGATGACCAGAAAGAAAACGAAAAATCCCCAGAAGCAGGCTGGTACACATGGAAATATGTGATATAAATGACAGAGGTTTCAAGATTGCAGTTCTGAAAATACTCAGAGATGTGAGAAAATATTGACAGGCAATTCAGTGCATGCAGAAAACAAATCAATGAATAAAATGAGTATTTCTCCAAGGAAATTGAAACTTTAAAAAATAATCAGAAATCTTGTAAATGAAGCATGCAATTAAGGAGATTAAGAATAAACTGTTAGGATAGAATACAGAACCAACCAGTTAGAAGAAAGAACTAGTGATATCAAAGATAGGAATCAAGAAATGACTCAGAGGGAAGAAGAGAGAGACCAGAGAATAATAAAAGAGCTCTGCAAGACCTATCTGATTCCATCAGGAAAAGCAATATTAGAATTATAGGCATTGTGGAGAAGAAAGAAAGGGAGCATGGAATGGAGAATATATTAAAACAAATAGAGCATGAGAACTTCCCAAATCTATGGAAAGAACTAAATCCTTGAATCCAAGAAGCTAACAGAAAACCTAGTTACTTCTATCAAAAAGGCCCTCTTCAAGGCACTTGATATTAAAACTGTCAAAAATTATTGTCAAAGAAAAAATTCTCAAAGAAGGAAGTAACCTACAAAGGAAAACCCATCAGAATTTCATCCAACTTCTCAGCAGAAACTCTACAAGCCAGAAGAGAGTAGAACCAAACATTCAAATGTCTGAAAGAGAGAAATTACCAGCTATAAATAATACTAGATGCCCGGTGCACAAAAATTTGTGCACTCTGGGGGAAGGGGGGATCCCTCAGCCCGGCCTGTGCCCTCTCGCAGTCTGGGACCCCTCGGGAGATAACGCCCTGTGCCCTTAGGCCTGCTCCCGGGTGGCAGAGGGCAGGCCCAATCCCTAGGTGCAGCCCCTGGTCGGGCTCAGAGCACGGCCGATTGGGGAGTTGGGGTGCCGTCCCCTCTCATGCACAGAGCAGGGCGGATTGGGAGGTTTGCAATGCCACCCTCAGTCACACTCAGGGTAGGGCCGATTGGGGGGTTGGGGCACTGCCCCCTGTCACACTCAAAGCAGGGGCGAGGGGGAGGTGGCGGCGCCACCAATGTGTGAGGGGATGACGGCTGTTTGCAGCTGGTCACACACCCTTCAGGGTGGGGGTCCCCACTGGGGTGCCTGGCCAGTCTGGGTGAGGGGCTGAGGGCTGTTTTCAGGCTGGGGGTGCCTGAAGCTCCCAACCGTTCCTTTTTTTTTTTTTTTTTTTTTAAATTCTGGGCCAGCTTTAGCTTTGAGGCTTGGCTCCAGCTCTTAGGCCTCCGCTGCTGAAAGCAGGTTTCTGGCCTTTGTTTACCTTCTGTATTTAAAACAATGTTGCGATCCGCTCCTGGCTGAAGCCGGTGGACTAAAGCAGGTTTCTGGGGTTTTGTTTAGCTTCTATATTTGTTACATAGTTGCTTAGAGTTGCAGCTCGGAGGCTGGCAGCGGCAGGCGGGGAACGTTGGAGTCCTCCGTCACTGAAGCAAGCAAGCCTCATGTTAGTTTCAAGCTGCCTGGCTGCCGGCTGCCATCTTGGCTGGCAGTTAATTTGCATATCACCCTGAATAGCCAATGGGAAGGGTAGCGGTCGTACGTCAATTACCATATTTCTCTTTTATTAGATAGGATTATTCTCCTAGGTACAGAGGATCTGGAAGAGCAGGGGTCCTCAACCTTTTAAACAAGGAGCCAGTTCACTGTCCCTCAGACCGTTGGAGGGCAGGACTATAGTTTTAAAAAAAAACTATGAACAAATTCCTATGCACACTGCACATGTCTTATTTTGAAGTAAAAAAACAAATGGGAACAAATACAATATTTGTATTTGCATGTGGCCCGTGGGCCGTAGTTTGAGGACCCCTGTGGAAGAGAAACATGACATGTGAAAACATGTATGTGACATTGTCAACTCTGCTCTCACAGGGCTTACAATCTAGTATGGAATTCAGACATTAAGAAATTACAAAAATAATTACAATAATCAGATTAAACTGCTAGATTTAGAATACTTCGGTTAAACATGGAATTGAACAAAACAGATAAAAAGAAATGTAAAAATAAAAAGGTTTTTGAGCCGAAGCCGGTTTGGCTCAGTGGATAGAGCGTCAGCCTGCAGACTGAAAGGTCCCAGGTTCGATTCCGGTCAAGGGCACGTACCTGGGTTGCGGGCACATCCCTGGTGGGAGATGTGCAGGAGGCAGCTGATCGATGTTTCTCTCTCATCGATGTTTCTAACTCTCTGTCTCTCTCCCTTCCTCTTTGTAAAAACTCAATAAAATATATATTAAAAAAATAAATAAAAAGGTCTTTGAATATTCCTGTGAAACGCAACCTTTAGGAGTTTTGGGTGTTTTTTTTTTTTTGTTAATCCACATCTGAGGATATTTTTCCATTGATTTTTAGAGAGTGGAAGGGAAGAGGAGAGACAGGGAGAGAGAAACATTTATGTGAGAGAGACACATTTGATCCTTGCCCCCTGCATGAGCCCTGACCAGGACTGGGGATTGAGCCTGCAACTGAGGTACATGCCCTCGACTGGAATCGAACCTGTGACCTTTCAGTCCACGGGCCGAAGCTCTGTCCACAGAGCCAAACTGGCCAGGGCATGTTTAGAAGTTTTTGATAAGAACAAGTATAAGAAGATGAAAATAATATGGCATGCTACAGTATTGAAGATGTGTGTCAAAAATATCTTAATTGAAAAATAAAATTAAAAAAATAGAATTTTAAGAAAATTTTCAACATTTCCATTCAATTCTTTTTCACTGCTGATCCACAGAAACCTGCAGTGACTATGCTCAGTCAGATGTCTGTATTGCCTTCTCTAAGTGACGATTCTTTTATCTATATAGGCTCAACTGAAACTTTGATATTATAGCAATTATGACAATTAAGTTATTAGACTCTCCAGCTCCCCTCCCACTTTTTAGACAAATATTTATGTTAGCCCAGCTGGTGTGGCCAGTGGTTGAGTGTCCACCCATGAACCAGGT
This sequence comes from Myotis davidii, assembly GCF_000327345.1. Lineage (NCBI taxonomy): Eukaryota > Metazoa > Chordata > Mammalia > Chiroptera > Vespertilionidae > Myotis > Myotis davidii. The sequence goes on from NW_006291549.1 coordinate 3,318,230, forward strand.
CACAGTTTGATTCCCACTCAGGGCACATGACCAAGGTTTTGGGCTCCATCTCCAGTAGGGGGCGTGCAGGAGGCAGCTGATCTATGATGATTCTCTCTCATCATTGATGTTTCCCTCTCTTTAAAATCAATAAATACCTATTTTAAAAAATTAAAAAATATTTACATGTTAAAAATTAAAATGAACTATTTTAGCCCTGGATACATAAAAGTGCAGTTAAGAAAGTTGTTGAATCAAAGGCTTTTAGACTTAAGCATAGCTGCCTTAGACAAAAAATCAGACCCAAAACATACAAATTTATTCAATAAAATTCTGGGTGGAAAATGGCAATGAAAATTTATGGTAAATTTATAGGACAATTAAAATAGTGAAAATAATTAAAGAAATTCTTAAATCTTACATTGCCAATTGAGAGAAATCCATCAATCAAATGGGAGAGATATATTGGCTTCTTTCATATTAATTCCTGTGGGTGCAAAAAAAAAACAGGG
>NW_006291549.1:3318782-3320213 GCF_000327345.1 Myotis davidii
TCTCAACCCAAATGTCAATGAAATGTACCCATTAAGCCCAGCTTGTGTGGCTCAGTTGATTGAGTCTAGTTCCATGCACCAAGAGCTGGCCAGTTTGATTCCCAGTCAGGGCACATGCCCAGGTTGCTGGCTTGATTACCAACGGGAGTGTATAGGAGGCAGCTGGTGGATTATTCTCTCATCAATGTTTCTAACTCTCTCTCTATCCCTTCCTCTCTCTGTAAGATCAATGAAAACATATTTTAAAAAGAAATGTATCCATTAAAAATTTTGATCTATATTAAATGTTTCTAAACTATTAATTTCACCTTGAGAAAGGAACAAGAAGTCCACAAGCTAAATTCCTAAGCATTAAACTTGTCTAGATTGTCACTATCAAAGATTGGTTTCCAATGGGCTCAAACTGACTCCAAAATATGACTAATGGGCTCAAACTGACTCCAAACTATGACTAAATAAGCCTTATTTCTACTGCTGTGCATTTCTACTGAATTGATTCTAACTGCTAATGTGGTTAGGAAAGCAGTTTCTGCTGTTGGCTACAAAATTCAAATTATCCATATGTGCAACAAACTTCAGAAGTTGACAACAGGGCCTTCATGGCCGAGTTCTAATCTCATACTTTTTGCCAGAAAATGCAGATTGAGTGAGAGATTAACTCTCAAGAGGAAAATGGTCATTATATGTGAATACTCATTAGATATGCACAGATCTTACCAGTTCTAATTTTGACCTGCCATGGAACCTGTGAAGTCACTCCAAATATTTCTTAGTGGGGGGAAAGGTTAATTAGCAGGTAAAAGTTCTCCAAATTCCAATAATTAAAAAAAAAGTTCTCCTAATTTGTTTCAAACCATTTGCTTCTTACCAGATAACCATTCTTTTTCATTTACTGTAAGACCTTCACACCGTTGTCAAAAACAAAAACCTCGCCAAACTTGCATTCGGGCCAAACGACAGTGCCTGCGTCCCCGTAGATAAGGAAGCTGCACTTACTCAGGAGACAGGAGAGCACTGATTAGTTACATGAGCCATTTCCACATTCGCGGTTCCCATTCCGAAATCTCGGCCGCGGCGGCCACGCGGAGAGCAGCCCAGGACTCTCCTGGGGCGCTGCGGCCGGGAAAGGACCTTCGGGAGCGCCAGTTGGCGGGTCCCTCTCGGGTCTCGGAGGCCCACAGTCACGAGTGGAAATTCCAGCTCCCGCCTCGGGAAGGAAGGGAGCTCCTGGTCCGGGAACCTGCATCCCGCCCCGCACGCTCCTCTGCGACTCTGAGCGCCTTTCCCCAAGGAGCCGCCGACGCCACCTGCCCGAGGCCAAGGCAATAACCCGCGGCAAACGGTGAGTCTGGGCCTCGCAGGGGGGGTGTCGGGGAGCGCCCTGGGTCCTTTCTGCCCCACTGTTGCTGCTCCGACTGCAGCTCCGACGCG
>NW_006291549.1:3321074-3323170 GCF_000327345.1 Myotis davidii
GGTAAATGGAGCGCATTTCCTCCTCTGTCTGCCGTGGCCGCTCCTGGCGACGTCTTTGTTGGGGAAAACTTTTAGAAAGGCAGGTTCCATTCATCGCCGAGTGACTAAACACTAAACCCAAGAATGAGCCCCTAGCGCTGGCTGACTTTTGTAAAGAGCTGTAATGTAACTTTTCTGTATTGAGGATGCTGTTGTTTTTTCTCCCCCCCCCTTTTTTTCCTGCTTCGTAGACCTTTTCCCTCCCTAAGGCCGTGCCTCATCAGAACAAATAAGGAATGACCCAGTTTCTAAACAGTACCCCGCCCCCCCATTATTTGAGTGTTTCACACGGCAAACTTTAGGGCAAGTTATCTCAGCTACCTGTGCGAACGAGAGGGAAAGTGTCACGTCCAGTAATGAACCTCCAGCCGTGTTTGATTTTGCCTCGGAGAGATTGTCAAGCCTCGTAGTCTGGGAAATGGACTGCTTCGTTGAAGCCGCCTGCTTAATTGTGTGCAACCCCGCGCGAAGGCGTTCTCCCCAGGCCTGGGTTTACGGTGGAAGTCGGTCTTCCCTTTCCGACTCTTCGGAAGGTGAAAGGTCTAGTAAGAAAGGGGAGGATGTGGGTGCTAAGGCGCCAAGTTTTCAGGTATTTGATTCGAGGTGATCATGTGTATTAAGCAGCTCTCTGCAATGCAGAGCAGTGTTGTGTGTACACGTGATGAGAGCAAAATTAGTTGCAGAAGGTGAACATTTCTGAGCGTTGGTCCCTCTCTTCTTGATCAGTATAACCATGGTGAAGTGCCTTCTTGGTGTGGGACTGGGAACTCGGAAGTGAACTTGGGTTTGTGTTCACGAGGAAGCCTCTCCTGTACGGAGGCTGCTGTGACTCGTTTCTCTAGGAAAGGCAAACTCAGGCTACGCTTTCCCCTCGTCGGTGTCTCCGGTGGACATACAGGATTACCCATCTGATCTTTTGTATGACTGATGTTAGCGTACTGATGATGTTTCACTAGTGCACTACTGTTTAGAATTGTTAATTTGGATAATAGAAAATCCACGACGGAAATGTTGAAGTTGTATTTTTGAGTATTTTACTCGAGAACCATTTGTAAAATAGTGCGTTCTGTTGTGGAAGTACGTATAGTATTTTGTAGTAGAAACTTGAACTTTCAGCTGAAGAAATTGGCATGTGAGGATTGTTCTTAAAACGCAAATGTTTTAAATTACAAGGAACTGCAGTGGTGTGTAGGTTATAACAAGTCCTGGTGCCAGACTTGGAAGTTACTTGTTTGAAGTATTCTCCATAAAGAAACTTGTTAAGTATCTCTGATAAAAGCTAATTTGTAGCTACACATAGGATTTTGCATGATGAATAATAACCCAACCAGGTGCCTTTGCTCTTTGTATATCTGTGAGTTAAAGACCAAAACATTTTGTATTTTCATTGGAGTTTCTTGCCAAGACAGATATTGATTTCACATTGGCTTTGCCGCTCAGTTTTATCCTTGCAACTTAAGTACAGGTTGTATGTAAAAAGAAAGCTGCTGAGTCAGAGACAGGTTGTCTCACTTGGTCTTTCTGATTTGCAAAACGCAATTTCTGTTCTAGTTTGAATTTCCAATATAATATGTATACTGAAACTTAGGTAGTAAGGACAAATAAGCTTTCATAATAATACATGGATTAAAATTTTATCTTCTTTATGCTGGTGCCACAATTTATACCTCTTTCAGATTGTCAGTTTGACAGACTTGTAATAATGGGGTGCTTTGTTGGAATTGAAGATACCTTTATAAGAGTTAAAACTGGGAAAAAGAGTTGTAAATAGTACAGCTGGTGTGGAACAGTAGGTCTTTGGCATTATTATTTGAAATCAATAATGTGGTGAAGGCCTGGGGTGGGGGGTCCTGTTAGAGGGTGGGCAAAAGTAGGGAGAATAGGTAACATCTGTAATACTGTCAACAATAAATAAATTAATTAAAAAAATTAAAACTATTTTTGTGGGACAAAGTTAGGTAGTTTATAAAGTTTAACTAGAGGCCCGGTGCACAAAAATTTGTGCACTCAAGAGGGTCCCTCAGCCCAGCCTGTGTCCTCTCGCAGTCTGGGACCAA
>NW_006291549.1:3323854-3330151 GCF_000327345.1 Myotis davidii
GGTGATGGAAGCTCCCAACCGCTCCTTTTTTCCTTTTTTTTTTTAATTCTGAGCCAGCTTTAGCTTGAGGCTTGGCTCCAGCTCTTAGGCCTCCACTGCTGAAAATAGGTTTCTGGCCTTTGCTTACAATGTTGCGAATCCTTCTGGCTGAAGTCTGGTGGTATTTTTTACATAGTTTCTTAAACTGCAGGCTCAGAAGCCTGAAGCTGCAAGCGGGGAACGTTGGTTTCCTCCGTCACTGAGGCAAGCAAGCCTCATGTTAGTTTCAAGCTGCCTGGCTGCCGGCCGCCATCTTGGCTGACAGTTAATTTGGATATCTCGCTGATTAGTCAATGAAAAGGGTAGCGGTCGTACGCCAATTACCATGTTTCTCTTTTATTAGTGTAGATGTTTTTCTACTTATACTTGACATAGTACTGTACTTATATAAATAGGAGTAATAGAGCCAAAATTGGTATTTGAAAATCTTTTTATTGGAAAAGAATGTAACATGATTAAAGGAAATTTAAAGGGAAAAAATTAGTTCTTATCTTTACATTTTTCTGTATACTTTAATTCTATTGTACTTGCATTATATGTATTTTTTACGTTTTAAAAAAATTACTGCTTTTAGAGAGAGGAAGGGAGGGAGACAGAGATAGAGACAGATAGACCGATCAACATTGATTTGTTGTTCCAATTACCTACGTGCATTCATTGGTTGATTCTTGTATGTGCCCTGATCAAGGATTGAACTGGAAATCTTGATGTGTCAGGACCAGGCTTTAACCAACTGAGCTACCTGGCCAGGGCTGTATAATATATATGTTTAATATTGTTTATTTATTTTATTATTTCTCAATATTATTTTGTATTAGTTTCAAGAGTGCATTGTAGTGGTTAGTACACTTCCATAATATATTAATTGGTATAATATTACTACTTCGATCTATACTTGTTTATAATTCTGTTGTTAATGTTCATATTGTTGTCTTTTTAAGCATAACATGTTTTACTGTCACCGTTTATTTAACCCTTTTCTATCTTTGACATTTTAGTGAGTCTACTTTTTATTCTTAAAATAATGCTATAATGAAATCACTTTGCTAACACGATGGTCCAAGCCAAATTACTTTTTACATCTTTGAAAAATAAAGATTTTTTTTGCTGTAATAGTCTTTCTAAAATTTTTCAATTTAGTATTATTATGTATTAGTATTACATAATAATACATTCAGTATTATTATGTATTAGTTTCAGGTGTACATTTTAGTGGTTAGACCAGTGGTTCTCAACCTTGGCTGCACATTAGAATCACCTGGGAATCTTTTTAAAATCCTGACTTCTGGGGCTCAATCAGGATTTTAAAAAGATTCCCAGGTGATTCTAATGTGCAGCCAAGGTTGAGAATCACTGGGTTAGATAATCATATGCTTACTTTAAAATATGTTCCACCTGATGTTTCTGGGACTCATCTGGCACCATACATACATAGTTATTACAATACTAGTGGCCTGGTGCACAAATTCTTGCACATTGAAAGGAAATTAATTAGAAGAAATATTTTATTATCTCTATTCGCCCTTTCTCTATAATAGAAGTCTCAACCAAATTCACAATCGACAATGACAGATGCACAGATCAATTTAGCCTTTTATAGATATAGAATAAACTTGCTTAATTAGACCTGCTTTCTGATGCTAAACTTTTTCCAGCCCAGTGAAGCACCTCAAATTCTCTTTCAGGTAATTGCCAGCAACAAATATATAACTAGTCTCCCAGTGCACTGATTCATGCACAATGAAAGGAAATTAATTAGAAGAAATATTTTAATAACACTGTTCACATCTTGCTAATGAAAATAGGATTCTACCTAGCCTCCTATCTATCTACTCCAGGACTTCTGTGAGGATCAAATGAGATGAGGCATGGGAAAACGCTTCACAAACATTTGGTTAAGTGTGAAATGTTTCCACCTGGCTATAAAGCAAGTTGTGTTCCTGGGCTGAAGAAACTCCAAGGAGGCTAGTTGCTAGGGAGAGGAAGCCGGATGTTGCTACATGACATTGTTACCCGAGCGCCCACAGCCACCAGTTCTGGGCTGGCCTGGCTATGGGCCGCATTTTGTGCCATGGCAGCATTGGCTGCGATTTGGTGGGGTGTTGCTCCGGGCTGGTGGTGGGGCCTTGTGTCCCACTTGGGGGAAGCCGAGTGTTGGTTTGTCGGCGCCAGGTCCGTGGTGCCGTTTTTTTTCAAATGGCCAGTGTGCATCATGGCAGCTCCTGTGTTGAGCGCCTGCCCCCTTGTGGTCAGTGCATGTCATAGGTAGCGGTCAGATGGACACTTAGCCTTTTATAGATATAGATTGGCTTATTAGCTATACATCTTTTTTTAAGTAGTTGCCCAATACAACTACTTAACTATTATACGGGTTTATAATATTTAAGTTACCAGAATTCAGCCTATATAATAAAAGGCTAATATGCAAATCGAATGGCAAAATGACTGATCACTATGATGCGCACTGACCACCTGGGTGCAGATACTTCACACAGGAGCTACCCCCTGGTGGTCAGTGTGCTCCTACAGGGGGAGCGCCACTCAGCCAGAAGCTGGGCTCAGTGCTGGCAAGTGCAGAGGTGGTGGCGGGATCCTCTCCCGCCTCCGTGGCAGCGCTAGGGATGTCCGACTGACAGCTTAGGCCAGGGGTGGGCAAACTTTTTGACTCGAGGGCCACAATGGGTTCTTAAACTGGACCGGAGGGCCAGAACAAAAGCATGGATGGAGTGTTTGTGTGAACTAATATAAAATCAAAGTAAACATCATTACATAAAAGGGTATGGTCTTTTTTTTCAATAGTTTTATTCATTTCAAACAGGCCAGATCCAGCCCGCGGGCCGTAGTTTGCCCACGGCTGGCTTAGGCCCACTCCCAAGCCGTCAGTCAGACATCCCCCGAGGGCTCCTGAACTGTGAGAGGGTGCAGGCTGGGCTGAGGAACCCCTCCGAGTGCACAAATTTTGTGCACTGGGACTCTAGTCTTTAAATAGTACTATAACCAGGACTCTAAATTCAGTACACTCTGTTCTCTGTTCTCTTCCATTCTTCCTCATCATCTACACTAATAAAACAGAAAAATGGTAATTGGCGTACGACGCTACCCTTTTCATTGGCTAATCAGGGCTATATGCAAATTAACTGCCAACTCAGATGGCAGTTAACTGACAACGAAGATGGCGGTTAATTTGCATATGTAGGCACAATGCAGGGAGGTGAAAGGGAAAGCAGGAAGAAGCCCCCTGCCACTGACAGTCATCGGAAACCCAGGGGGGAGCTAAGAGCTGGGGGGTAGGGCAAAGGCGGCCCCCCAAGCCATGATCGGAGAATCAGGTGCCTTTGCCGCCCTGGCCAGTGATAGCAGTAAGTAGGGGTTTAGCCAGCGATGGGAGCTGGGCGCAGTCGAAGCTGGCAGTCCCGGGAGCTAGGGGTCCCTTGCCTGGGCCTAAAGCAGAGCCCACGATCGCGGGGCCGCTGCAGCTTTGGGTCCCCGCTGCCTGGGCTGGACGCCTTCTCAGGGGCGGAGCCTGCAACCGCGGGGAGCTGGGGGTCCCCTGCCCAGGCCTAATGCCTTGGCCAGAGGCGTTAGGCCTGGGCAGGCGCGGAGCCTGCAACCACGGGGAGCTGGGAGTCCCCTGCCCAGGCCTAATGCCTTGGCCAGAGGCGTTAGGCCTGGGCAGGCGCGGAGCCTGCAACCACGGGGAGCTGGGAGTCCCCTGCCCAGGCCTAATGCCTTGGCCAGAGGCGTTAGGCCTGGGCAGGCGCGGAGCCTGCAACCACGGGGAGCTGGGAGTCCCCTGCCCAGGCCTAATGCCTTGGCCAGAGGCGTTAGGCCTGGGCAGGCGCGGAGCCTGCAACCACGGGGAGCTGGGAGTCCCCTGCCCAGGCCTAATGCCTTGGCCAGAGGCGTTAGGCCTGGGCAGGCGCGGAGCCTGCAACCACGGGGAGCTGGGAGTCCCCTGCCCAGGCCTAATGCCTTGGCCAGAGGCGTTAGGCCTGGGCAGGCGCGGAGCCTGCAACCACGGGGAGCTGGGAGTCCCCTGCCCAGGCCTAATGCCTTGGCCAGAGGCGTTAGGCCTGGGCAGGCGCGGAGCCTGCAACCACGGGGAGCTGGGAGTCCCCTGCCCAGGCCTAATGCCTTGGCCAGAGGCGTTAGGCCTGGGCAGGCGCGGAGCCTGCAACCACGGGGAGCTGGGAGTCCCCTGCCCAGGCCTAATGCCTTGGCCAGAGGCGTTAGGCCTGGGCAGGCGCGGAGCCTGCAACCACGGGGAGCTGGGAGTCCCCTGCCCAGGCCTAATGCCTTGGCCAGAGGCGTTAGGCCTGGGCAGGCGCGGAGCCTGCAACCACGGGGAGCTGGGAGTCCCCTGCCCAGGCCTAATGCCTTGGCCAGAGGCGTTAGGCCTGGGCAGGCGCGGAGCCTGCAACCACGGGGAGCTGGGAGTCCCCTGCCCAGGCCTAATGCCTTGGCCAGAGGCGTTAGGCCTGGGCAGGCGCGGAGCCTGCAACCACGGGGAGCTGGGAGTCCCCTGCCCAGGCCTGAGGCCTCTGTCAGAGGCCTCAGGCCTGGGCAGGGGGCCGTTCCTGCGATTGGAGGGTGATGAGGGTCAACGCCTGAGGGCTCCCAGTATGTGAGAGGGGGCAGGCTGGGCTGAGGGACACTCCCCCCACACACACACACCCAGTGCACGAATTTCATGCACCGGGCCCCTAGTTAAAAATATTGAGCTGTTATTAATATAAAATTAGTTAATGCATGTAAAGTACTTTTAACATAGCTGATGCTTTTATTTATATTGGGAATAATAGTTGAAAACTTCATTAGAAGTTCTTGAGTCTGCAGATTGCAAGTTTCTTTTCCAACCTGCCTCAGCTTCTCACTTCCATGATCACACCCAAGACTATTGGTTCTTAGTCTGACTGAACATTACAATTGACTGGGCAGCTAAAAAATATTGATAGTTGTATGCCATCCTCCGAAATTCTTATTTTATTGGTCTGATATTTTTAATGTGTTCCAGCTGGCTCTAATGTGTAGTCAGAGTGGAGAACATTGCCCTAGACCTTATTACCCACTTTATAACTTAAAAACTATAAGCATCTAATTTTGACTTCCATCTCTTCTTTTGCCAACTCATATATTCTAGTTCCCTATATTGACATTTCTGGCATTCCATTGAGACCTCCAGGCCATTAGCCAAACCACATTTTCATTGTCTGTCATCCTCTTACATATAATTCTTTCCTTACCCAATTACATTGATTCATTGAATGAAAATTTTAATACCTGCTAGTGCTCTGTACTATTTTGTGGGGTCAAGTTATCAACTCTCTCATCTCTTCACTCTAATCAGGGCAAAACTTCAGAACTGATTAAATCCAATTCTTTGCCAGTTCTATGGTTCCTTGAACCTGAGCGGCTGAATGTGACTGGAGAAAGCAAGTAACAGTACTGACTGGTTTCACTTTAAGCTATGGTCAAAAATATAAACATGTACCCTTAGCATTATCTAGTCGTTTTTCTCTTCCAGTTTCATTACCAAGAAGTCTGTTTAATTTTTTTTTCCTTTCTTACTGTTAGCCACATATATATGGCCCCTCCATCTGTGCTGTTGCCTCTTGCCTATTTAAGGATTTTGCTTCCGGAGTTATCCTTTTTCTCTTCTGTATCATCTGTACCATCTCTGTTTTCTTTCTCACACACACATCCACTTTTCTTTCTCATTTACAGCACAAAAAATGTAAAAGAATTGCTCATACTCATTTTCTCTACTTTCTCACTTTGTCTTACTCTTCTACCTCTCATCAACATTCGACAAAGTTAATTGATCAGTCCCTATCATTTAAAAAAACCTCAATAGTTTTCTGGAGATTATATCATCCTGACTTGTTTTTTTCTGAATTATGGCACTTGCTTCTCAGTCATGTTTTGTAGATTCTCTTTCCTTACTTCTAAAGGTGGAGTGCCCTAGGCTTAGGCCTTATACCTTTTCTTTGTGTTATCAGAGAAATGTGTGGATGGTCTTTCTCCATTGCTAGTGGGAGTGGGGTTCTTGGGGTGCCATTGGAATAAGCATTTCCAGAGGTCCCTACAGGAGGATAAGATGTGCTAGAAAGCGTTGTTTGTGTGGAATTACATCCCTGGTATTGCAAAATCTCATTTCCCTTAATCCAGCCCTGGAAGAGGTGCAGCTGGGAATTCAGCAGAGCTAAAAGTAAAGCCAGTGTCCAGAGTCTCCATTCCAAGGTGGACCTGGGGTTGGGT
>NW_006291549.1:3333216-3334297 GCF_000327345.1 Myotis davidii
CATTTTTCCAAGGAGCTAGTATCCTACGGTGGAGGGTGGTTTTAAAAAATAAAAATTTAGTTGTAGCCAGTTTGGCTCATTGAATAGAGCGTCGGCCCATGGACTGAAGGGTCCAGGGTTTGATTCCGGTCGGGGGGCACGTTCCTAGGTTGCAGGCTTGATCCCCGGCCTTGGTCAGGGTGCGTGCGGGAGGCAACCAATGAATGTCTCTCTCTCACATTGATGTTTTTCTCTCTGTCTCTCCCCGTCCCTTAAAAAAAAAAAGAGAGAGAAATCAAAATTTAGGTGCTGCATTTGTTTATTGCTTGTGGGGTGACACTGCTTCTGGATTTTATTTTTAGCAGAGAGAAGGAGGAGATACACATACATGCATTGTTAACAGCTTTATTGAGCTATAATTCACATACTACACAATTCACTGATTTGAGTATATAGTTTGTTGGTTTTTAGCATACTCACAATTGTTCAACCATCACTATGATCAATTCTAGAACATTTTCATCACCCCCAAAAGAAACCCTATATCTATTAGCAGTCACTCCCCATTTCCCCCAACCCCCTAGCTTTAGGCAGCCCACCAGTCTACTTTCTCTTCTATTTTGAACATTTCATATAAATAGAACCATACAATATGTAGTCTTTTGTGACTTCTTCCACTTAGCATAATGTTTTCAGGCTTCATCCATCTTGTAGCATGTAGCAGTACTTAATTTCTTTTCGTTGCTGAATGACAATCCATTGTATGGATGTACTGCTGTGTTTTATTTATCAAATCCAATTTTTGCCAGTTCTATGGTTCCTTGAACCTGAGCGGCTGAATGTGACTGGAGAAAGCAAGTAACAGTACTGACTGGTTTCACTTTAAGCTATGGTCAAAAATATAAACATGTACCCTTAGCATTATCTAGTCGTTTTTCTCTTCCAGTTTCATTACCAAGAAGTCTGTTTAATTTTTTTTTCCTTTCTTACTGTTAGCCACATATATATGGCCCCTCCATCTGTGCTGTTGCCTCTTGCCTATTTAAGGATTTTGCTTCCGGAGTTATCCTTTTTCTCTTCTGTATCATCTTTTCTTTCCTGC
>NW_006291549.1:3334512-3335389 GCF_000327345.1 Myotis davidii
ATGAGTTTTCTGGATGTTATATCATCCTGACTTGTTTTTTTCTGAATTATGGCACTTGCTTCTCAGTCATGTTTTGTAGATTCTCTTTCCTTACTTCTAAAGGTGGAGTGCCCTAGGCTTAGGCCTTATACCTTTTCTTTGTGTTATCAGAGAAATGTGTGGATGGTCTTTCTCCATTGCTAGTGGGAGTGGGGTTCTTGGGGTGCCATTGGAATAAGCATTTCCAGAGGTCCCTACAGGAGGATAAGATGTGCTAGAAAGCGTTGTTTGTGTGGAATTACATCCCTGGTATTGCAAAATCTCATTTCCCTTAATCCAGCCCTGGAAGAGGTGCAGCTGGGAATTCAGCAGAGCTAAAAGTAAAGCCAGTGTCCAGAGTCTCCATTCCAAGGTGGACCTGGGTTTGGTTTAGCTTTAGGCTAGTTGCAGTCCATTAGTTCATTGTGTATGGCAGCGGTTCTCAACCTGTGGGTTGCGACCCCTTTGGGGGTTGAACGACCCTTTCACAGGGGTCGCCTAAGACCATCAGAAAAACCATATATAACAGTGGTTCTCAACCTTCCTAATGCCGTGACCCTTTAATACAGTTTCTCATGTTGTGGTGACCCCCAACCATAAAATTATTTTCATTGCCACTTCATAACTGTAATTCTGCTACTGTTATGTAGTGTAAATATCTGATATGCAGGATGTATTTTCATTGTTACAAATTGAACATAATTAAAGCATAGTGATTACTCACAAAAAACAATATGTAATTATATATGTGTTTTCCGTTGGTCTTAGGCGACCCCTGTGAAAGGGTCGTTCGACCCCCAAAGGGGTCGCCACCCACAGGTTGGCGAACCACAGGTTGAGAACCGCTGTTCTAGAGTCT
>NW_006291549.1:3337668-3338280 GCF_000327345.1 Myotis davidii
TTTATAAGCATATGAACATACTGTACCATCTCTGTTTTCTTTCTCACACACACATCCACTTTTCTTTCTCATTTACAGCAAAAAATGTCAAAAAGAATTGCTCATACTCATTTTCTCTACTTTCTCACTTTGTCTTACTCTTCTACCTCTCATCAACATTCGACAAAGTTAATTGATCAGTCCCTATCATTTAAAAAAACCTCAATAGTTTTCTGGATGTTATATCATCCTGACTTGTTTTTTTCTGAATTATGGCACTTGCTTCTCAGTCATGTTTTGTAGATTCTCTTTCCTTACTTCTAAAGGTGGAGTGCCCTAGGCTTAGGCCTTATACCTTTTCTTTGTGTTATCAGAGAAATGTGTGGATGGTCTTTCTCCATTGCTAGTGGGAGTGGGGTTCTTGGGGTGCCATTGGAATAAGCATTTCCAGAGGTCCCTACAGGAGGATAAGATGTGCTAGAAAGCGTTGTTTGTGTGGAATTACATCCCTGGTATTGCAAAATCTCATTTCCCTTAATCCAGCCCTGGAAGAGGTGCAGCTGGGAATTCAGCAGAGCTAAAAGTAAAGCCAGTGTCCAGAGTCTCCATTCCAAGGTGGACCTGGGGTTGGGT
>NW_006291549.1:3338530-3343706 GCF_000327345.1 Myotis davidii
CTTCATAACTAATTTTGCTACTGTTATGAATCATAATGTAAGTATCTGATATGCAGGATGTATGTTCATTGTTACAAATTGAACATAATTAAAGCATAGTGATTAATCACAAAAACAATATGTAATTATATATGTGTTTTCCGATGGTCTTAGGCAACCCCTGTGAAAGGGTTGTTCGACCCTCAAAGGGGTTGCGACCCACAGGTTGAGAACCGTTGGTGTATGGGGACTGCAGCAGGATGGTGGAGCAGGTGAGTGGGTGGTGCCAGGCCAAGGTGGGAGCAAGTGGGGGCCAGATTGCCCCACAGACAGCGACCAGCGGTGGCGGCAGGGTGCAGGTCCGCAGCCCGGCTCCCAGGCCCCGAGGGAGCAGGCAGGTGGGATGGTGGAGCAGGTGAAGGGGCAGCACCAGGCCAAGGCGGGGTGCCAGGCAGGGCTGCAAGGCTGGGGGCGCGAGCTGGGGCCTGATCCCCTCAGGCCACCCTAAGGGACCCCACCTGTGCATGAATTTGTGCACTGGGACTCTAGTTTGAGAATAAGTTTAGCATGTATTTCTGAAGGACAAGGACATTCTCTTACACAATACAATAATCACATTAGGAAAATTAGCTTTGTTACAAAATTATCTGATATATAGTCTACATTAAAATTTTTCCAATAATATACCTTACAGCATTTTTTTGTTTTTCTGTTTCCTGATCCATTCTAGTATCACTGATTCTAATATCACTGATTACATTTAGTTGTTACTTATTTGGTAGATTACTTGGAGTTTCTACATAGAGAGTCCTGCCAGTGAATAGGGAGAGTTTTATTCCTTTTACCTGTAAAAAAAATTTTTTTAAAATATATTTTATTGAGTTTTTACAGAGAGGAAAGGAGAGAGATAGAGAGCCAGAAACATCGATGAGAGAGAAACATCGATCAGCTGCCTCCTGCACATTCCCTACTGGGGATGTGCCCGCAACCAAGGTACATGCCCTTGACCGGAATCGAACCTGGGACCTCTCAGTCTGCAGGCCGACGCTCTATCCACTGAGCCAAACCGGTTTCGGCAAATTTTTATTGATTGATTGATTTTAGAGAAAGAGGAAGGGAGAAACAGAGACAGACATTGATTTGTTATTGATTTGTTGTTCCACTTATTTATGCATTTATTGGTTGATTCTTGTGTGTACCCTGACCAAGGATCGAACTGGAACTTTGGTGTATCAGGACAGTGCTCTAACCAACTGAGCTACCCGGCCAGTTTTTCTTCAATGTTTTTTATTTTCTTTCTTCTTTTTTCTTGGGGTTTATTTTTGCTGTGTGCTCTTTTTTCTTTCTATTTTCTTACAATTGAAGGAATAAACTGTTTTGCATATTCACAACTGTAAACCTATTTTTGCTCACCCCTGCAGTTCCCTGTAAGTGCTGCTTTAACTGCATTCCATAAATTTTTATATGTTGTCTTTCCTTTTTGTTCAATTCACAATATTTTGTAATTCCTTAAATTTCCTCTTGAACCATAACTTATTTAGAAGTGTGTTTAAATTCCAAGTGTTTAGAGATTTTCCTATTATCTTTTGATTCTCAGGTTTTAATCTTTAATCTAGAATAATACCTTGGACTTTTTTTCTTCATGATATTGACATTTGATTTTTTAGAATTCTGCCATTTCCACAACCTTGGCCTGTGGAAATGATGCTCTAATCAACTGAGCTAGGGTATAATGTGGTTTTTGATCTTTACTATTATGTTTATTAGTTTGTCTTCCTCATCCCTCATGATTAGATGAAGGCTATGCATTTTTATCATTATATAACTAATGTGATGTCCTTCTTAGTGCATCACAGAAGGTGTGTGATATCAGTTTGACAAATTATTAGTGATGTTAAATTTGATTACTTGGTTGAAGTGGTGGCCACCAGATTTCTGGTGATACATTTTCTTTCTTTGTAATAGTATCTCTAGGGAAGAGTCTGAGATTGTATAAATATCCTATTTCCAATCCCCTTCTACTCAGTGGTTTTAGTACCCATTGATAATTCTCAAATCTAAATACTGTGACAATTGTAATGTGGTTTTTATAATTCACTGATGAGAGACAGAGAGACATCAATTTGTTGTTTCACTTAATTAGTGCATTCATTAACGCATTAATGTACCCCAACGGGAGTGCGTGATGGTGAATCAAAAACACAACCTTGGCCTGTGGAAATGATGCTCTAATCAACTGAGCTAGGGTATAATGTGGTTTTTGATCTTTACTATTATGTTTATTAGTTGGCATTCTATTGTAAGGAGCATTCCTTTCCTTCCCTCCTCTTCTTTCACTTTTTATAATATCAGTATGGACACAAGGCTTAAAAAAATCAAATGTGTTATATACTCCATAACTGTCATTCATTTTGATGCTGAATTATTCACAGACTGGCCAATGGGAGACTCTTCAAGCTAGTTCCTGTGTTCTTTTGATAGGCCCCCATTAGTCTTTGAGCAGTGGTTTTGTTTTGTTTTCTCCTTTGCATAAGATGTTCTAAGGGTATCTTGTACTCTTCTTGCCCAGTCTTGGTATTATTGGCCATTTTTCCAAGGAGCTAGTATCCTACGGTGGAGGGTGGTTTTAAAAAATAAAAATTTAGTTGTAGCCAGTTTGGCTCATTGAATAGAGCGTCGGCCCATGGACTGAAGGGTCCAGGGTTTGATTCCGGTCGGGGGGCACGTTCCTAGGTTGCAGGCTTGATCCCCGGCCTTGGTCAGGGTGCGTGCGGGAGGCAACCAATGAATGTCTCTCTCTCACATTGATGTTTTTCTCTCTGTCTCTCCCCGTCCCTTAAAAAAAAAAAGAGAGAGAAATCAAAATTTAGGTGCTGCATTTGTTTATTGCTTGTGGGGTGACACTGCTTCTGGATTTTATTTTTAGCAGAGAGAAGGAGGAGATACACATACATGCATTGTTAACAGCTTTATTTAGCTATAATTCACATACTACACAATTCACTGATACAGATGTGTGTATATAGTTTGTTGGTTTTTAGCATACTCACAATTGTTCAACCATCACTATGATCAATTCTAGAACATTTTCATCACCCCCAAAAGAAACCCTATATCTATTAGCAGTCACTCCCCATTTCCCCCAACCCCCTAGCTTTAGGCAGCCCACCAGTCTACTTTCTCTTCTATTTTGAACATTTCATATAAATAGAACCATACAATATGTAGTCTTTTGTGACTTCTTCCACTTAGCATAATGTTTTCAGGCTTCATCCATCTTGTAGCATGTAGCAGTACTTAATTTCTTTTCGTTGCTGAATGACAATCCATTGTATGGATGTACTGCTGTGTTTTATTTATCTCTTCATCAATTGATGGTCTTTTGGGCTCTTTCCACTTGTCTATTATCAATAATGTTGAATACATATTTAAAATATTTTATTTTTTGCCTTGATTGGTGTGGCTCAGTTGGTTGGAGTGTCGTCCTGTGTACTGAAAGGTCATGGGTTTGATTTCCAGTCAGGGCACATACCCAGGTTGTGGGTTCAATCCCTGATTGGGTGGGTATGGGAGACAACTCATCGATGTTCCTCTCTCTCTCTCTCTCTCCCCCCCTCTCCCTCTCCCTCTCCCTCTCCCTTCCTCCCCCTCTTTTTCCCCCTCTCCTAAAAGCAATAAAAACATATCCTCAGGTGAGGATTAAAATATTTTATTTTTTATTTTCGTTTTACAGAAATGTTGAAAAGGTGCTAAAGAGTTCTTTATGTCTTTATGGTTAATTTTTTATGTTACCATAATACATTTATCAAAACGAGGACATCAATATCATTACATTGCTATTAATTAAAATCCAGGTTTTGCTTTAATTGCACTAGTGTTACCATAAATGTGCTTTTTCTTTTCTCTGATCCAATTCAGGGTACCCCGTTATATTTAGTATATATGTTTTTTTAAAGCTATGAATTCATTTAATACCTCCAATTCAATTCTAATACACTAGAGGCCCAGTGCCCTCTCATAATCTGGGACCCCCTCGGTCCGGGGATGTCGGAGAGCTGGTTTTGGCCCGATACCCACAGGCTAGGCTGAGGGACCCCACTTAGTATGCATATAAGATCTTTGGTTAATCTCTTAGGCTGAGGGACCCCACTTAGTATGCATATAAGATCTTTGGTTAATCTCTTCCCACTCTCCCTTCTTCCCTCTGAGATTCATCAGTCTGTTCCATGTTTCCTTCCTTGCCTGTGGTTTCTGCTTCTGTGTTGAGCGTCTGCCCTGGTGGTCAGTGTGCATCATAGCTATTGGCCGGTCGCTTAGATAGATTTTACTTGCCTTCTCCATTCTATATTTATATCTCCCTTTTCTCACAACAAGAACTCTGGTTTCCAACAGTTGCTCCACCACAGAATACATACAGAATAATGTTATAATTGCTACAGCCATTCTATATAATAAGAGGCTAATATGCAAATTGGCCAGTGCCTGGGAGCCTTACAGCAGCCACCCTCCCACCACCACCACTGGTTGTAGTCTGTGAGGTGATTGGCAGGGTGATTGGGCTCCCTTTAGCGAGCGCAGTGGCTGTGGTGGGAGCCTCTTCCACTTCTGTGGCAGTTCTAAGGATGTCCAACTGCCGGGGAGCGGGCCTAATTTGTCAGTTGGACATCCCCCAAGAACTGAGAGGGTGCAGGCCAGGCTGAGGGACCCCCCCCCCAAGTGCACGAATTTTGTGCACCAGGCCTCTAGTATCACTATAAAAAGCAAGCCTTCTAAGTAAAGCTCAAGATTTCTTTTCAGTTCTTAATGTTAAAATAAATTGCTCAAAAGTTACTTGGATTAGTTCTGCTTTCATTCCCTTTTATATGGTTACTAGAGGCCCGGTGTACAAATTTGTGCATGGGGCTCACACCCACCTTGGCCTGGCATCTCTCACTCACCTGCTCCATCATCCCGCCATGATCCAGCTCTCATCAGGGACCATCAGGGCTGGCAACACCTCCACTGCTGCCCATTGCCAGCACAGCGTCACTGACGCCTGCCCTGTTACATGTCACCCCCTGGTGGTCAGCACACATCATAGCGTCCCCAGCCTTGCAGCCCCACCTGGGACCCCGCCTTGGCCTGGTGTCGCCCCTTCACCTGATCCACCATCCCAACTGCGGGGTGACTGATGGGGCTCCCTCAGTGCCAGGGAGCC